>NC_090933.1:120536542-120839572 GCF_040938575.1 Ambystoma mexicanum | reverse complement strand
GAAACCCTTTCCGCCCATAATCGTCCAAAATCGTGAACCACTCCAAAGGCATACTGGCTGTCAGTAAAGATGTTTACACTAACTCCTTCAGAGAGTTTGCACGCTTTAGTCAATGCAATAATTTCTTCCGCCTGGGCATAGTTATGCTGTATCCTTCTGCTCTCAATGATAGTATCTAATGTGGTAATTTCATAGGCCGCAGCGGAGGTACCATCCGGTAGCTTAAAACAAGAGCCATCACAAAATAGTTCCCTGTCTGGGGACTTCAAAGGTGTATCACTCAAACCAATCCTGCCTTTTGTTTCTTGTTCTGTAACATATAGGCAATCATGGGGCATGTTATTAATGCAGTCTCCCTCTTGTGGAGAGGGCAGAAGTTGAGCCGGATTCAGAGTACGACATCTCTTAATTCAGATGTACAGTGCAAATAGAAACAACTCGTATTTCGTTAATCGAGCAGAAGTGAGATGCTGTGTTTGTATTCTGTTTAATAGAACATCTACAGAGTGAGGTACCATCACGATTAAAGAGTGACCTAAAACCATACCCTCACTTTGTTTTACTGATGCAGCAGCAGAAGCCGCAGCCCACAAAAATGTTGGCAAAGCGCATGCAACAGGGTCTAACGTGGAGGAAAAGTAGCTGCACGGTCTGCTCTTTCCCCCATATTCCTGTATCAATACAGCCAAAGCACAACCCTCATGCTCATGCACACACAAAATAAAATTCTTCTCATAATTTGGTGTGCCTAAGACTGGCGCTGAGTACAATGCTGCCTTAAGCAGATCAAAAGCGTTCTGGCAATCCATGTCCCACAGCAAAGGCAAAGGAACATCCTTCTTTGTCAATGCCAACATAGGTTTAATCAAAAGCGAGAAATTAGGGATCCACTGTCTACAGTAAGAAGCCATGCCAATCAGGGCTCTGACTTCCTTCTGTGTGTTTGGAACAGACATGTCAGAGATGCTCAGTATACGTTCAGGTGTCATTCTTCTTCCCTCCTTTGAAAGGAGATAGCCTGAATAGGTGACCTCCTGTCTACAATACTGAAACTTCTTCAGCAAAGCTTTTTGTCCATGTGTAGCGAGATTCAATAAGCAGTAAAACAGTACCCTCCTTGCAAGCGTCCTAAGAATCTGCGGCAATGAGCAAGTCATCAATGTACTGCAGCAATGTGCATGTTGACAGCAGCTCAAGCATATCAAGTTGTTCTTTCAGCGCTCTACTATATATGCTTGGACTTTCAGTGTAACCCTGAGGAACGCATGTGAATGTGAAAGAGCGTCCACCTAAGGTAAACGGAAATAGATACCTACTATCTATGTGTACCGGAATGCTAAAGAAAACATTCTTCAAATCAATAATTCTAAAATGTGTGGCCATAGCCGGAATTATAGTTAAGATAGTGGTAACATCAGGAACAATCAGAAACTGTGGCGCGACAAACCTTGTTAATTGCGCGCAAATCAATTATAAAACGGTAGGGTAAGACATTATCCCCTTTCTTATATACAGGTAGAATTGGGCTATTACACACACTCCCAGAAATTTCTTCAATCACACCCCGGTGTATAAAGTCTGAAACAATACTTTTCAATGCACGCTCACCCTCTACTGAGAATTTGTACTGCGGAATACGAGGCAGCGTGATACCCTTTTTCAAAATTATTCGTACTGGCTCAACGTTCAAGATCCCAACATCATTATCATTCACTGCCCATAAGTGTGTTGGCACCTCACTGAACTCGCTTGGCAAAGGCATAGACAAAAATTGTGAGGTGGAATTTTGTTGGGGGAAATCGTCAAGTACACTCCATCAGGAGAACAATAAATCACAGCATTCAATTTCTTTAACAAGTTTAATCCCAAACATTTTTCCGCGCAATTAGTTGTCAGCAAGAATGGACATGAATTGCTAAATGGTCCCAATGCAATCAGTACCGGCCCAGAGACCGGACTAGCTATTGGTGTGTACCATAGAACCCTACAGAAATGTTGCTCTGCCCTGCCAGTGGGATATCTGGAACCCACATATGATAGATGGAGCATTTCTGTACCCCATATCCATCAGATTGATATGCTCTCTATTCCCCACCTTCATTTCAATGTAGGGCCCCTTTTGATCTACTGGAATAGGTATCGGTTCCAGACTCTGCTTTGGGTTGTCCTAGCGAAACAGCACATCGTCCGATGTAAAATCTTCAGTGAAATATGCATGGGTAGGATTATCAAAAACATATCCATTATTTGTATTTTGTGGCTGTGGCTTCCCCTGACTACTGACATTCGTATCTTGTGGTTGGTTCTGCTGGTTCTGTGTAAATTGGTATCTACCAGGACCCGCAATTCCGGGGTGACCCCTCGATCACCTGCTCATAGTGCCATATGGGTTATGAGCATGCTGTTGAAGGGACGGGCACTGTGCCCTCCAATTGCCTTCCTGCCTGCAATATGCACATTGATTCATATGTGGAGGACCCAATGGTGCTCCCATTTGTGGCACAAACTGACCTCTCGGTTGAGTGTTCCCACCCCTTGAACCCCGTGCTATTTGCTGTAAAAGGACTCTAGTCTTCAGATCGCCTTTCTTCTTTTCCACCTTCTCTCTTTCCGTATTCACCCTATTCTCATAATACTGGACCATGTGTAATATTTCAGATTGCGATTTTGCTTGCCATGTACTTTCAGACGTCATGATCTGAGTTTGAATGTCAGGCAACAATCCTTGTACAAATTTGTCAACAAATAATATGTTACCTGGTTCCGCACTCAAATCTTGCCCACTAAAATCTGAGAACACTTGTATGAATCTATTAAAAAATTCAGTCGCACCCTCAGTCTTTCCTTGCATGCATGCTGTCAATTTATCCCATATAATTCTTTTCTTGGGCAATAGAGATTTCAGTTTGGTTACTATATTATTTGGCAGCATCAATATGACCTGCAGTGGTTTCTCGCCTGCATTTCTAGCCCCATCAGCTCGTGTCAAGGCATCCCAAGTGTAGCCCATTCCTGCTGCGTCCTCTACGGTCCTAATTTGCCTCCATAAATCTGCTGGAAGGATCACAGGGAATAACAAGTCAATATCCCCTAAGTGAAAACTGACGAATTAAAAACGGACTCTATTTCTTTATAGAACCCTGTGGGGTTTTTCCTAATGTCTGGAATGGATTGCTTAATCGTATGTACTTCCTGTCTGGAAATTGGAACGTGAACAAACTGTGAGATGTAGTGCGCTGGGATAGTGGAGGCAGATGTCTGTCCCACCGCTGGATTCTCTACTTTCGGAACTAATGTCTGTTAAGGATTTCAAGCAGGCGACACACACCTTGGTCTCAGCCTAGTATGTAGCGCAAAACTGAGATGCCTTTCTCTTTATTTTATGCAGATTCAATTTGAGATGGTACACAACTCATCTCACACCCCATTTTTCAAATACCTCGGGTCACAATGGATCATGAACCAGGCCGTTTGGTGAAATTACAATATTTATTTATTTTTAAAATTCAAAAGAAATCATACCATTTTTAATATGGGGCAGCAATCACGAATGGGGTGATAATTACAATGAAAATGGAAGCAATGCACTTGGTTAACCTTCTCCTAGAACATATGCAAAGCACAAGTGAATAGGAGCACTTTTTGAATTAGGATTGATAACACCCAAGTTAGGATTTCCCCCTGCACTAGTCCCTCAACCCACAATTTATCTGATTCTGAGTGGCTAGAGGAGGAAGCAGCAGATAGTCAGGAATTGGAGGCAGCAAACAGAATCAAAATCCAACCTTCCCTCACAAAATAAGAGCAAAAACAGAGTTTAAATCCCTTTACAATAGCATGAAATGACAGTCGGAAATGGCAAATAAATAATGAATGTGCGGTTAAAACGTGGAGGTAAATATGATTTCTCACAAAGGTAGTAATATATAAACACTAGCAATCACAAGGCAATGGATCACCAAGAGCATACAATTAGAAAACAAGTGGAAAGTTTAAAACGTACTGCAGCCAAATGACACATGGGAAAATTGCATTTCTTGTCAATTCCCGTTTAAAATGACCCAAACATTTTTCTTTTATAAAAATGGGTAAAATACTGAAAATAGCAATGCGGTTTTTGGTCTAGGGGACAGATGTATATCACAGGGACAATATCTAAGTGAAAGAATGGTGAAGATTTTAATGAGATTTTCGGGGTGGAATGGGATTCGGTTTTAGGAAAAATAGAGCAGTTAAAATGAAAACTTCGGTTTTGATAGAAAGGCAAATGTTAATTAAACTAAATTATCTATGCTATATTGTTAAAGAGGAACACAGTAAGCTTCAAGGTTGAATTGCGAGGTCAACCTTAACTGAAAATTAGTTTGATTACTCAAAATATAACTAAGGGCTTATGATTTACACCAGACAAAAATGAAAGGAGATGGTGCTAGCACTTAGAAATCAAGGACAGGGTGCACGGATAATTCTAACAGTTTTAACAAGTTACCAGGCTATAAATAGGGTTGCTTGGAGCTTGTAATACAGACAAAAGGGTCAAGATGGGGAGACTATGTGTTTCTCTGTGATTGGGAGATACTCACATTCCATGCTTAGGTTTCGAATTTTGGAACAGCCAACTGGGTCTGGTCACTGCACGGCAGGAGCACCTTAGAGCAAACAGCTGGGCAATTCTGGTCACCGGATGGCAAGCACAGCTGGATGGCAGGGTTGCAACGGCCATGCAGTTAGTGAGCAGCAAGCCGGTCTGATTTCAGGATGCAAAAGGTCCCACAGCTTTTCCCTTTTTTAATGGAATTTTAGTGAGGGTTTTTCTGGATCAATGGCCTTGCTGGAGTAGGGTCAGCAATGCTTTACCCTTGTAGTGAAATCTGGAATCAGCAAGATGAATGGAACAGATTAGGAACGCAGCCGCAGGAAATTCAAGAGAGAGTGTGTGTCTGGAGCTCTGTAAATCACTCTTATTTATAGGGCATGGTGACATCACAGTAGTATTGGTGGGCAGAACTGAGCTAGATCTTCCTCCAAGAAGTGAATAGGACAATCAATGTTGGTTGCCTCCTCGACGAGGAGTTCTAGTTTATGAGGTTGCATTTTATGAGGTAAAAAGCCATCCCACAGTCCTTTTTGCCAAAAATCAGTCCTAACCTAATTTACACATTTATACATTTGTGGCACTTTATAAATGATTACATATTGTATGTAGAGCATAGCAGTCCAATCCTCACGGTCGTGCTTTTCAGTGAGAATTATATTACTTAAAATTTTATAACTTTATACATGGGTGTGGATTATGATTAGGCATGTAAGTATTAAAATTCGCAATGGCATCATGGATACTTTCCTTATAATACCCAATTATCTGCCATTTCTATTCCCCATGTGTCAGTGAAGCCTATGACGTCTTAAATGAAAGCCCATAAAATCACATTTAAACTGTTAACTTTTCACATTTTTACAAAGTCCTGTGGCAAAGATAAAAGTCTTACAAGTTTTATTTATAAAATAGTCTTGGGAAACAAATGTTCAGTATTGTTCCCCACATACGGGCAAAGCTTCCCAGCTACCCCCCTAAATCCAGGGTTTGTCATGCAGTTTTTCTTTGAAGCTTCTTGTAGAAGTCACAGGGAGGTGTGATTTTCTTTTTCGCACTTCTGTGAACTAGAAGTTCCATTGTAAACTGGCTCAGCCCAGACCAAGTCTGATTAGTGTGTGAAGTTGCTTGGTCCTGGTCAGTCAAAGTTTTCCAACCTAGCAATTATCAGCCAGGAGTCCTGGAAGTTTATGGTGGTTCCCTTTTGGGGGAAGCCTTAGCTCTGACCAACTGGAATAATCTGTTTTGGGAGCTTGCAAAATCCAGCCAATGCAGTTTAACAGTTTTATTTTCTTTTATTTTGTCCTGAATCAAAACAAGCGTGTTGAATGAAACAGCCCATATAGGTTTACCAGCAACAAACCCCTTGACATTGCTAGGCACGGACAAGCTTTTATTCAACATTGTACTTTTTAAAACAGGCATTTCTTTTTCTCTGGTTTGTAAAAGCCCATTCAGACATGATATATGTGGTGAAAGCTGGCAAATTCCTTTCAAATTCGGTTTTGCTCTTCCATCTGGATTCCCACATGGTTTTGTAGCTGTAGTCAGCTTGTTTTGCACAACAGTCTGCATAAAGCAAAAGTCTTCGTGAAATTGACATGTGCACAGAAAGCTATGATTTTCTTTTCAGGCAGTGATTTTTGACATTGTGTAGCAAAATGTAAGCATTTCCTGTGTAGCTGAAGGAAAGCTTTTGTTTATTTTCTCAGGTTTTGGCTGGCACAGCCTGTCTTTCAGGAATAAGGCTCTTTTCTGATGGGGCAAGATGTGAATATGGCTGGGCATGACAGGGTCTTTTTGATAAAGGTTTTGTGATGAAGAACAGGGACAAATAGCATCAGAGCGGCATCATTTTAAAGTTGAAATATTCCCTTTTCAATGGGAATTTTGGGCTTGCAGCAAAACAGCACTGCTTTTTCACTACATTTCTTTGAGATAAACAAGAACACACCCTAGTAACCTTTCTCGGGGTGCTCCCTGTTCTATCTTGCCCAATGGCGCTTGGCAAAACAGTGCAGCTATCCTTTTGTCACTGCAAAACACAGTTTTGGTGTGAGGCAAAGGTGCTCACAGGGGCAAGCGCAGCCATTTTGCTGTTTCTGCTGAAATGCCGCTTGGTGATGGTGGGAAGTACTGCTGAGTGGATAAATATATCCCACATGTCGGAGGGACCTCTCTCATGGGTAATTGTAGAGTAGGGAGTTCTAAACGCTTACTAAGCAACAGAGCCAAATCAAGTGACAAAGAGGTTAGCGTGGTGTCAGGCGAGAATGCTCTTTTATAAATTACCATAATGTCTGAAGGACAACACAAACTTCTTTTCATGTATTCATCTTGTAAATACTCAACCATACTGTAGAACATTTTGTTGCATGGCCGGTGTATACTGACTAAATGTATCATGTACTTTAATAGGGGGAATAGTGACATCTGAAATCCATTTAAGTGCATCCCTTGTGCAAATGCGCATTTCTTCCCTAACAGGCTTCAGTGGAGGCAAGAATCGCTTCTGTACATACGATCTATGTTGCTTATCCATATTCAATTCCTCTTTGTGTAAGTGATCAAGTTCTCTTTTATACACAAACAATTTTGCAACTAGCTTGTGCATTTTAGTCGCATTATCCCTCGAACGAGACAAAAAATTAAAATCCCGCAATTCTTGTGGAATAGCTGAGCCAGTCAAATCACTCCATATTTCAGCTAGATATACTCCCATTTGTTCTATGAACACTTTCTGTTCAGGAATATCCCCATGGTCAGACATTGCACTTATGGCAACAGCTTCATCACTCCCTCCATATACGTTTCAGCCCACTCACGCAGGTCTATTCTTTTTCTCTGCAGATATCGTACTACGTGTCACTATTCCCGATTCTGTATCAATCACTGGTAGGGGAGTGGAAGTGGAGTTAGATGGCAAAGAAAGCAGAAATAATTCATGTGCACTCGGCGGTGGAAGAAAGGCTGATACAGTGAGAACAATGGGTGTAGCTGGGGCTGTTACAACTTGACTGGGTGCAGATGCAGGGGGATGTACATAAGGAGGCGGTACAGTTGAATCGGTTCCTGAATCAGATCTCCGCTCATTCAGTAACTTATTCAACAACTCATTTTACACATGCAAATCTTGTGATGGATCTATTTTCTGCATATCTAATTGGAAGGCCCTATCCATGCTCCTAATGGCCTCGCTCTGTTTCTGCTGATCATGTAGTAAAGCTTTCTCGGCATTTGTCATATGTCGACGTGCATGCTTCTCTCTACTTTTGAGTCACTTACTCGCTTCCTTCTTCCAATCTCTAATAGCGTCAAACGTAGCTGGTCTAGCTTTCTTATGAAATAATACAGATCTCAAATATTCTATTCTTGCTAACTCAAAACAACCCAGTACTGGCCACTGAAGGTCGGGTGCATGCCTGGTTTGTCGATGCCAAATGTAATTAAATACAATCGCACCTAGGCCATACAATATATACATGTCATATGCTGCTGACCCCGCTGGTGGTGCAGGTTGACTATGTTCCAAATTCTTAGATTGTCTTCCTCGGCAACAAAACATTGCAAAACAGGATGACAACTTACCAGGCATACTAAAATCACAGGCTTACTTCATCAACAATATTTGCGTGCAAAAATACAACCAATCAAATTCAAAATCACCAAGCTGTTCCCTTACTGAAACATGCTCACTTGATTTCCAAACAAGTTCCCATGGACAGTCACCATGGCTGGCAATTTCCCCAAGCGGCAGAACAAGCCTCAATTCCAGAATCCTCGCCGCAAAGTCCTGTCGGCGCTGCGATCGGCTAGAGATCAGTTGTAGCAGTCTGCGAGGAAACACGTCTCTTGTGCAGGGGCCCCTTCTACTCACTGATCCTGATCCGACAGCCTCGTCTTTGTCCAACACAAATGGAACATCAACGGGAGGGTCCCTTTTCGGGCACCATCTGAAAGACCACAAAAACGAGGCGGACTACAAAGATATGGAAATAGCCTGTCACGAGGTTCAACAAACATTTATTTACAGCCCGGACTGCGATCTCAACGCCCCACGATGCATGCGTACAGACACCGTGGCGGGAGAGAGCCCCAAACAACCAGAGTTACATACATATATGCAAAACAGAATCACATTTGAAACACTTCACCGGCCCCCTCATGTGACAAGGTCCATAGGGTTCATGACCTTTCCATGTAGGTAATGTTACTAAAGCAACGAGTTCGTATTTTTCCCCGTCCTCCTATTGACAATTTACTTTCTGGGAGCAGGGCAAAACTCTACACGCGGCGGCATATTGTGTTCCCTGGTACAAGGTAACATTTGCTGTACAGCTTATCTGTATTGCTCCTGGAGACTAAGGTCAGTCTGCTCCAAAGCCTGGGAATAGGGTTTTTCTTCTAGAGGAGCATGTAGCAGCTGCACATTGTTACAATTTATAGGACAGCGGGGAAACATGGCTGAGACAGGCGGCCACCTGACTTATAGATTAGAAATGCTCCTACAGAGATTTCCTGTTTCTACAGTGTAAGACAAACAAAACGCTCAGCAGAATGTGCATTCCTGTCTCACAATTAACAAGAGGTACATGCCGCTGCCTTCCACCGCGTTCAGAGTGAGAAATGCAGAATGAGTAGGGATTTGGACTGAACATTGTATCCAAGATGGTGAATGAAACCAAATGGCAGCATGGCCACATTAGTATAACAATGAGTTTGTAGTGTGATGCGAATGTGCTTAGGCCAATATGCATACCTGTAACACTGAAACTAAATATATTTTCACACTTCCACGGAGACTGCCATCCTCTCTGTTTGTGATTTACCCCTTTCTGCGCACTATGTGAAACACTCTTCCCTCTTGCTTCTTTGTGATTTGTCAGCCACTTTTGTCAGCTGCTTTTGACACTGTTGATTACGTTTTGCTTCTTTCTTCCCTCTCCTCTCTTGAGTTTTCTGGGGCTATTCTATACTGATTCCAGTACTTTTTGTCTAATGGTACCTACTGCATTTCCTGGGCTGGCAAATCATCCCCCACTCTTCCCCTCCACCACAATGACCATCAGGGTTCTGTCCTGGGCCTGCTTCTTTTTGGCCTCTATACCTTTCCTCTTGCCTCTTTAAGTTCATCCTTGCATCTATCTCAACACCTCCATGCTGATGACACCCAGCTTTTTCTTTCTCTTTCTGCCTTTTCCTCCTCCGTCCATGGTGCTTTTACCTCCTGTGATCATGACCTCATCCTTAACCCGTCTAAAACAGAGGTTCTTTTTACCCACTGCTTCCACCATCCCTCCTCCACTGTCTCCTGTTTCTATCTCCTTTCCTCCTCCCTTACTTCCCATCTCTCTAAATGCCCATAATCTGGGCATCTACCTAGATTTGCTCACTCTCTTTTATTACCCACATCCCATCTTTTCCTCGCTCTTGAAGGGTCCATTTTCTTAATATCGCCAAGGCTTAACCTTTTCTTCCATGTCATCCCTCTAAGTTGTTAATTCCTTCTCTAATATGTCTTGTCTTTTCTATTGTTCTTGTCTTTTCTTTGGACTTCCTGTATCCTGTTTTAGCCCTGTCAAATCCATCAATAAATTCTCTATCTGCCTTCTCCTTTCACTTCCCCCTCACAACACCATTTTATCAGCTCTCGCTTCTCATCTAAGGTTACCTTTCCGCTCCTGCCTTAAGTAAAAAAAAATTGCCCATTGTTTAAGTCTCTCCACAATCTCGCCCCTGCCTATCTTTCTTCCCTGCTCTCATTTTATTCTCCCTCTCACTCTCTCCACTCCCAGTCTCAATTCCTTTTATCTGTTCCCTGCCTGCCTTGTGTCCAATCCCGTTTTCTTTCTTTTTCTCTCTTGGCCCAACTTCATTGGAACGCACATGACACTCCCTCTATTTGCTTTTCTGCTAGCCTCTGTTTCGTTCTGGCCTTAAGGATCACCTACTATCCCTGTAACATTTGGACTCTCATCTTATTTTACCTTTGATCTGTACTGCTCGGTAATTTTGTTAAGCACTTTGGCGTAAAGAGCTGTATACATCCAATTAAAATTCAAATACTCTTCCTCTCTCATTTTCTAGCCAAACCCTCTAGCCAATTGCCGACATCTTCTTTCCCCAAGCCACTCTTTTATCTCCCTGGCCAAATCCCACTATTCCCTCCATACTCCCTCTGCTTCTCTGGCCCATATCTCTTCTTCTCTGGTCTTGGCCAACATCTCTTCTTTTCTGGTCATCTCTCCTTTTCTCTAGCACATCTCTCTGCTGCTCTGTGCACTCACTCCAATTTTCTAGCCAATCCCTCATCTTCCTTGATGTGCATTTCCTCTTCTCTGACCACATCTCCACTCTTGCGGCTCATCACTTCACAAATTAATACACTGGAGCTCATTACGAGTTGGCGGTTTATCAAAAAGGGGTCAGTGATTGCATTAATACCAAAAATAGGGGGAAAAACTTTGTAATATTCAAGCATGTGCCATCATCACTACTGTTATCCCCCAGGAAGAACTATGCTACCCATGGTGTACAAATATGTCAGTAGATTGCAGTGGTGTGCCGGTATTAGTGTATTTGTTTGTTTTTATTTGGCCGAATGGTACATTTCACCGAATTTGACTTGTACCATTTGACTGAATCAAAACGAACAATTTGGCTCATGCATACCGAACATGTGGAGCCGGGTCGTCCCCCGTTTCTTCAATATTGCAGGCAGGGGACCGGGAAAAAAAAGAGAAAGTGACCCTGCCGCGTCGGATCCGACCCACGTTAGAGGGACAGATTTGACGCTGCAGGGCTGAAGTGGAGTAGGCGGCAAGCGAACAGGTAAGTAGGGAAGAGGCTGGGGGTCGGGGCATGGGCGGTGGTGTTTGATCATCTGAGAATTGATCGCATGCGGGCTGTTTTTTTTTTACAGTTTGCAGCGATCAATTCTCACACAATCAAACACCCTCAAACCAGTGTGCTGCCTGTCTAAAAGGGATAAAGTGAGAAACACAAAACCTTTACTACAAAGTCTGTTTAAAAGCACAGACATCAGTGTGTTTTCTCAACCGTTGTCTACCCCAAAATGAACTGTGAATGGGGTGACAGACCCAATCATAAAATTAATACATTCAGGAGGGAAATTATCTTTCTCTTTTAATCTACCCACACCCGAGTGCGTATTGGCATGAAGGCCTCACGTACAGTTAAAACATTTTTGGAGATAGGGTATCTCGAAAACATAAATGATATCCCATCAAGGTCAGGTCTACCGGTTTCTGCAATTACTTTCGCTATGTTGCATTCATCAGGACCGAAAAGGTAAATGTATGTAATGATTCTTGGGTCAAAGAATCACTTATGATATCACTTGACTCTCCAGTTATATTTTACTATAGTGAGGGAAATATAGAAATGCACAGTCCTATAAGCAACATTTGGTAAAAAGGCCCGATCAGAAGACATATTAATTCCTGTTCGTGATTAAATACCTAATTCAGTGACCACAAGAGGATTTACCATAAAAGTGGATACCAAATGTTTTGAAACTATCTGACAGTTCCAGCACAAGCGATACATTTCAAATGCTTATTCTTTTACCAAAAAGGAGGCTCATCACAAAGCTGTCAGGCGTACTCAAGTCCTCATCCCTACATAATAGATCATTGAGAACCAACAGTGTGTTGTGTTCCAACATGCATCCTATTACAAAAACAGGAGGCAAAATCAATAGACAAATTAAGAGTAGAAGAAAAGCTCCTTCCATACATTTTCAGCTGTGGATTCCGTAACGACCGCCACTGTTTGGTGTGTTCGACCTTCGAGTGGCAGTCACCATTTTACATATGTTTTAAAAGTATCGGTACTTTCTTGTATGTGTGACATCATCCAGACTGGTACAATGAATATGTCACCCAGCGTTCCATGCGGCGGGGCACGTTAATCAATTAGCCACGCATTGTCAAGCTGATCTCTGCGCTATACTGGTGCAATGTTTTTTTTGCATACTGTAACAAACCGATGCCTGTTCAAATGTATTGATTTTATATATAAGTTCTGTAGGGACCAAAACAAGGCTCTCAGTAGACTTCCCTCATAAACTGTGAATTGTACATCTCTTTTAGTATTGCAAGCGGGAACACCTGAGTGGTGATATAATGGAGAATCTCTGTCTCTATCTTTTCATTATGTTAATCTTTGTTCAGCCTCATTGTCTTAAAGGTGGAGCAAACAAAAGATCAACAAGATCTACTGTAGGGTATACACAAAACAAAGATTACTTTTTTGTGTTGGTATAACAAGTAAGTAAAAGTGCTATCCATAATGAAACAAGGCAAGAAACTACCTAGTGGATACAACATGCAACTGGATTTCTTCGTTCAATCCAATTCTATCTGTTTTAAGGCATAACATCCATCTCTGTTCCCTGTGTAGTAGCATTGATGTTAAATCACCCCTTTTGTTGGAGATCTTACTTGTTTATTTATTTATTTATTTAGTATTTGTATATTGCACCAAGCCCAAAGGCACCCAGGCACTGGTTACAGTGGTTACAGAAAGCAACATTTGAAAGGTACATACGAGAAACATGTTGGATCAGAACTTATTTACATAGCACGTTTAGACAAACTCATGCAAGTTTGGGATATACTTACAGCAGATTAGTGGTCTGGTGAAAAAAACAGGTTTTGAGACTTTTGCCGAATTTCCAGAGTGAGGGTTGGGCTCTTATAGAGAGCGGTAGTACATTCTACTGCTTCGCCGCCACTACTGGGAAGCTAGAACCGCCTGCTGTTTTTAATCTGAATCTTGGTGTTGAGAGGAGGTGAGCATGATTGGACCGTGTCTGTCTAATGGACTGATGTCGAAGGAATTTGCGGTTGAGGTAACTAGGCACTGTGTTGTAGAGGCATTTGTGAGGTATTTAGAGAAATTTGATCACAATACGCCCTTCGAATTGGAAGCCAGTGTAAGTTCAAGGATGTCATTTCACCAAAATGCCTCGGGTAGCGAAAGTGACATCACATGACCCTTGACCTCTGATGACATCACAGGAAGTGATGTCATTTGAACTCACCCCGAAGTGACAGCATGGGAAGCGATAGAACACAACCTTTTACCCCTTTAATTGAGTATAGCATTGAATAGAATTACAGAAACACATTTGTTATTCCTATTCTTTCTTATTTAGGGTCACTGCTCAAAGTGTTACACTTGTGCGGAACCCCCTGTTTTTTTTCAGAGGCCTCAACAAAAATGGCAGCTACTCCAGCAACAAAGAGCCACATGGCACTGACCACAGCCCAGGAACTTCAATGTAAAATATATATATTACATGGCCACGTTAATGGCCATGTAGTTCTGATTAAGTTGCTGTTTCCATAGGAAGAGCACTTTTTGGGCGGCTTATAACTTCGCTCCCCCTGGACGAATCCACACCAAACTTTGCAAACAACGTATATGGCCCACTCTGAATTTTTTTCCAAAGTTTGGTGAGGTTTGGTCCAGGGGGGGCAAAGGTATAGGAGGGTGGTCCCAAAACTTTTTTTTTCGCATAGACATAATGGGAAAAAACTTTGCTCACGCCTACAGCCCATACCGCTAGACGGATTTACACCAAATTTGCAGCAGGAGCAGCGGCGTGGTCCCGAAAGTGTGCTTTTTTTTATTTGGTGTAAATCCGTCCAGTAGTTTTTTAAAAAAAGACAAAAATGTAAGTGAACAAAATTAGTGATAGGACGGGGATTGGGCAAGCGACTTGCGTGATGTCCGCGGACATCTGACGTGCTCTCCCATTGGCTGCAGTAAAGCGTGCAGTGCGTCTTATTTTCAGAGACGCCCGCCATCTTAGTTTATTGTTCGTATATTGGCGTCTGTGGCAAGCTCTGCGGTAACTGCAGACTTCACAAGTGATTATCACAACGTAACAAGTGAAAATTCCAATGCGATAAGATCAGAGGACAGCGGGGCCTCCAATGGGGCTGTGTGAGGTTCATGTGGATTACACTTCCTGAACATCCCAGGCTGCTGCAGACTTGCAGGAGACACGCCATTGGTACACGGTGGCCTGCGGAGGACCGAGGAGCAGATATCCCGTTGCCCCCACCCCCACTCGTTAACCGTGTCTCCTTCCTGTATCCCCCACCCCCCGCTCATTACCCGTGTCTCCCTCCTGTACCCCCCACCCCCCGCTCATGCCCGTGTCTCTCTCTTGTTTCCCCACACCCCAGCTCATGCCCCGAGTCTCCCCTGTTCCCCAACCACCCGCTCATGCCCCGTGTCTCCCTTGTGTTCCCACCCATCCCCAGCTCATGCCCGTGTCTCCCTTGTTCCCCCCACCCCCGCTCATGCCCCGTGTCTCCCTCCTGTTCTCCCCCACCCCCCGCTCATGCCCCGTGTCTCCCCTGTTCCCCCACACCCCGTTCATGCCCCGTGTCTCTCTCCTGTTCCCCCCACCCCCCGCCCATGCCCTGTGTCTCCCTCCTGTTGCCCCCCACCCCCTGCTCATGCCCTGTGTCTCTCTCCTGTTACCCCCCACCCCGCGCTCATGCCCCGTGTATCCCTCTTGTTGCCCCCACCCCCTGCTCATGCCCCGTGTCTCCCTCGTGTTCCACCACCTCCGCTCATGCCCCGTGTCTCCCTGCTGTTGCCCCCCACTCCCCGCTCATGCCCTGTGTCTCTCTCCTGTTGTCCCCCACCCCCCGGTCATGCCCTGTGTCTCTCTGCTGTTGCCCTCCACCCCTGCTCATGCCCCGTGTCTCTCTCCTGTGACCCCCCACAACCATCTCATGCCCTGTGTCTCTCTTGTGTTCCCCCCACCCCCGCTCATGCCCCGTGGCTCCCTGCTGTTGTCCACCACCCCCCACTCATGCCCCATGTCTCCCTCCTGTTGCCCCCCACCCCGTTGTCATGACCCGTGTCTCTCTCCTGTTACCCCCCACTCATGCCCTGTGTCTCCCTCGTGTTCCCCCCACCCACTGCTCATGCCCTGTGTCTCCCGGCTGTTGCCCCCCACCACCTGCCCCCTGTCTCCCTCGTGTTCCCCCACCCCACGCTCATGCCCTGTGTTTCCCTCCTGTTGCCCCCCACCCCCTGATCATGCCCCGTGTCTCTCTCCTGTTACACCCACCCCTGCTCATGCCCCGTGTCTACCTCTTGTTCCCCCACCCCCTGCTCATGCCCCGTGTCTCCCTGCTGTTGCCCCCCACCCCCTACTCATGCCCCATGTCTCTCTCCTGTTACCCCCACCCCCGCTCATGCCCCGTGTCTCTCTCCTGTTACCCCCCACGCCACTCTCATTCCCCGTATCTCTCTTCTGTTGCCCCCCACCCCCCGGTCATGCCCCGTGTCTCCCTGCTGTTGCCCCACCCCCGTCTCATGCCCCGCGTCTCTCTCCTGTTAACCCCTACACCCTGCTCATGCCCCGTGTCTCTCTGCTGTTGCCCCCCACCCCCTGGTCATGCCCCGTGTCTCCCTTCTGTTGCCACCCACCCCCGGTCATGCCCCACGTCTCCCTGCTGTTGCCCCCCATCCCCGCTCATGCCCTGTGTCTCTCTCCTGTTACCCCCACCCCCTCTCATGCCCTGTGTCTCCCTTGTGTTCCCCCCACCCCCCGCTCATGCCCCGTGTCTCTTTGCTGTTGCCCCCCACCCCCCGCTCATGCCCCGTGTCTCCCTCCTGTTTTGCCCCACCCCCCGCTCATGCCCCGTGTCTCTCTCCTGTTACCCCCCACCCCGCTCATGCCCCGTGTCTCCCTCTTGTTCCCCCCAACCCCGCTCATGCTCTGTGTCTCCCTGCTGTTGCCCCCCACCCCCGCTCATGCTCCGTGTCTCCCTCGTGTTCCCCCCACGCCCTGCTCATGACCCATGTCTCCCTCCTGTTGCTCCCCACCCCCGCTAATGCCCCGTGTCTCCCTTGTGTTCCCCCACCCCCTGCTCATGCCCCATGTCTCCCTCTTGTTCCCCCCACCGCCCGATCATGCCCCGTGTCTCCCTGCTGTTGCCCCCCACCCCCCGCTCATGCCCCATGTCTCTCTCCTGTTACCCCCACCCCCCGCTCATGCCCCGTGTCTCTCTCCTGTTACCCCCACCCCCTCTCATGCCCTGTGTCTCTCTCCTGTTACCCCCCATCCCCTCTCATGCCCCATGTCTCTCTCCTGTTGCCCCCCACTGCCTGGTCATGCCCCGTGTTCCCTTCTGTTGCCCCCCACATCCCGGTCATGCCCCGTATCTCCCTGCTGTTGCCCCCACCCCGCTCATGCCCTGTGTCTCCCTGCTGTTCTCCCCCACTCCCCGGTCATGCCCCGTGTCTCCCTGCTGTTGCCCCCCATCCCCCGCTCATGCCCCGTGTCTCCCTCATGTTCCCCCACCCCCCGCTCATGCCCCGTATCTCCCTGATGTTGTCCCCACCCCCTGCTCATGCCCTGTGTCTCCCTGCTGTTGCCCCCACCCCCTCTCATGCCCCGTGTCTCTCTCCTGTTACCCCCCACCCCCTGTTCATGCCCCGTGTCTCCCTGCTGTTACCCCCACCCCCCGCTCATGCTGCGTGTCACCCTGCTGTTGCCCCCACCCCCCACTCATGTCCCGTGTCTCCCTCCTGTTGCCCCCCACCCCCACTCATGCCCCGTGCCTCTCTCCTGTTACCCCCACCCCCTGCTCATGCCCCGTGTCTCCCTGCTGTTGCCCCCCACCCCCGCTCATGCCCCGTGTCTCCCTACTGTTGCCCCCACCCCCTGCTCATGTCCTGTGTCTCTCTCCTGTTACCCCCCTCCCCCCGCTCACGCCCCATGTCACCCTTGTGTTCCCCCACCCCACGCTCTTGCCCCGTGTCTGCCTGCTGTTACCCCCACCCCCTGCCCATGCCCTGTGTCTCCCTGCTGTTGCCCCCCACCCCCGGTTATGCCCCGTGTCTCCCTGCTGTTGCCCTCCACCCCCCACTCATGTCCCGTGTCTCCCTTCTGTTGCCCCCCACCCCCACTCATGCCCCGTGCCTCTCTCCTGTTACCCCCACCCCCCGCTCATGCCCCGTGTCTCCCTGCTGTTGCCCCCCACCCCCGCTCATGCCCCCTGTCTCCCTGCTGTTGCCCCCACCCCCTGCTCATGTCCTGTGTCTCTCTCCTGTTACCCCCCGCTCACGCTCCATGTCACCCTTGTGTTCCCCCACCCCCCGCTCTTGCCCCGTGTCTGCCTGCTGTTACCCCCCACCCCCTGCCCATGCCCTGTGTCTCCCTGCTGTTGCCCCCCCCCCGGTTATGCCCCGTGTCTCCCTGCTGTTGCCCCCCACCCCCCACTCATGTCCCGTGTCTCCCGGCTGTTGCCCCCCACCTCCCACTCATGCCCCATGTCTCTCTCCTGTTACCCCCACCCCCCGCTCATGCCCCGTGTCTCTCTCCTGTTACCCCCACCCCCTCTCATGCCCTGTGTCTCTCTCCTGTTACCCCCCATCCCCTCTCATGCTCCGTGTCTCTCTCCTGTTGCCCCCCACTGCCTGGTCATGCCCGTGTTCCCTTCTGTTGCCCCCCACATCCCGGTCATGCCCCGTATATCCCTGCTGTTGCCCCCCCACCCCGCTCATGCCCTGTGTCTCCCTGCTGTTCTCCCCCACTCCCCGGTCATGCCCCGTGTCTCCCTGCTGTTGCCCCCCATCCCCCGCTCATGCCCCGTGTCTCCCTCATGTTCCCCCACCCCCCGCTCATGCCCCGTATCTCCCTGATGTTGCCCCCACCCCCTGCTCATGCCCTGTGTCTCCCTGCTGTTGCCCCCACCCCCTATCATGCCCCGTTTCTCTCTCCTGTTATCCCCCACCCCCTGTTCATGCCCCGTGTCTCCCTGCTGTTACCCCCACCCCCCGCTCATGCTGCGTGTCTCCCTGCTGTTGCCCCCCACCCCCCACTCATGTCCCGTGTCTCCCTCCTGTTGCCCCCCACCCCTACTCATGCCCCGTGCCTCTCTCCTGTTACCCCATCCCCCGCTCATGCCCCGTGTCTCCCTGCTGTTGCCCCCCACCCCCGCTCATGCCCCGTGTCTCCCTGCTGTTGCCCCCACCCCCTGCTCATGTCCTGTGTCTCTCTCCTGTTTCCCCCCCACCCCCCGCTCACGCCCCATGTCACCCTTGTGTTCCCCCACCCCCTGCTCTTGCCCCGTGTCTGCCTGCTGTTACCCCCCAGCCCCTGCCCATGCCCTGTGTCTCCCTGCTGTTGCCCCCCACCCCCGGTTATGCCCCGTGTCTCCCTGCTGTTGCCCCCCACCCCCCACTCATGTCCCGTGTCTCACTCCTGTTGTCCCCCACCCCCACTCATGCCCCGTGCCTCTCTCCTGTTACCCCCACCCCCCGCTCATGCCCCGTGTCTCCCTGTTGTTGCCCCCCACCCCCGCTCATGCCCCGTGTCTCCCTGCTGTTGCCCCCACCACCTGCTCATGTCCTGTGTCTCTCTCCTGTTACCCCCCACCCCCCGCTCACACCCCATGTCACCCTTGTGTTCCCCGACCCCCCGCTCTTGCTCCGTGTCTCCCTGCTGTTACCCCCCACTCCCCGCTCATGCCCCGTGTCTCCCTGCTGTTGCCCCCCACTCATGCCCCATGTCTCTCTCCTGTTACCCCCACCCCCCGCTCATGCCCCGTCTCTCTCTCCTGTTACCCCCACCCCTCTCATGCCCTGTGTCTCTCTCCTGTTACCCCCCATCCCCTCTCATGCCCCGTGTCTCTCTCCTGTTGCCCCCCACTGCCTGGTCATGCCCCGTGTTCCCTTCTGTTGCCCCCCACATCCCGGTCATGCCCTGTATCTCCCTGCTGTTGCCCCCCACCCCGCTCATGCCCCGTGTCTCCCTGCTGTTCTCCCCCACTCCCCGGTCATGCACCGTGTCTCCCTGCTGTTGCCCCCCATCCCCCGCTCATGCCCCGTGTTTCCCTCATGTTCCCCCACCCCCCGCTAATGCCCCGTGTCTCCCTGATGTTGCCCCCACCCCCTGCTCATGCCCTGTGTCTCCCTGCTGTTGCCCCCACTCCCTCTCATGCCCCGTGTCTCTCTCCTGTTACCCCCCACCCCCTGTTCATGCCCCGTGTCTCCCTGCTGTTACCCCCACCCCCGCTCATGCTGCGTGTCTCCCTGCTGTTGCCCCCCACCCCCCACTCATGTCCCGTGTCTCCCTCCTGTTGCCCCCCACCCCCACTCATGCCCCGTGCCTCTCTCCTGTTACCCCCACCCCCCGCTCATGCCCCGTGTCTCCCTGCTGTTGCCCCCCACCCCCGCTCATGCACCGTGTCTCCCTGCTGTTGCCCCCACCCCCTGCTCATGTCCTGTGTCTCTCTCCTGTTACCCCCCACCCCCCGCTCACGCCCTATGTCACCCTTGTGTTCCCCCACCCCCCGCTCTTGCCCCGTGTTTCCCTGCTGTTACCCCCCACCCCCTGCCCTGTGTCTCCCTGCTGTTGCCCCCCACCCCCGGTTATGCCCTGTGTCTCCCTGCTGTTGCCCCCCACCCCCCTCTCATGCCCCGTGTCTCCCTCCTTTTGCCTCCCACCCCCGTTCATGCCCTGTGTCTCTCTCCTGTTACCCCCCACCCTCAGTCATGCCCCGTGTCTCCCTGCTGTTGCCCCCCACCCCTGCTCATGCCCTGTGTCTCCCTGCTGTTGCCCCCCACCCCCTGCTCATGCTCCGTGTCTCTCTCCTGTTGCCCCCATCCCCTGGTCATGCCCCGTGTCTCCCTGCTGTTGCCCCCCATCCCCTGCTCATGCCCTGTGTCTCTCTCCTGTTCCCCCCCACCCCCGTTTATGCCTCGTGTCTCTCCTGTTACCCCCCACCCCCTGCTCATGCTCCGTGTCTTTCTCCTGTTGCCCCCCGCTCATGCCCCGTGTCTCCCTGCTGTTGCCCCTCACCCCCGCTCATGCCCCGTGTCTCTCTCCTGTTACCCCCCCAACCCCCTCTCATGCCCCGTGTCTCCCTCGTGTTCCCCCCACCCCCTGCTCATGCCCCGTGTCTCCCTGCTGTTGCCCCCCACCCCCGCTCATGCCCCGTGTCTCCCTGCTGTTGCCCCCACCCCCTGCTCATGTCCTGTGTCTCTCTCCTGTTACCCCCCACCCCCCGCTCACACCCCATGTCACCCTTGTGTTCCCCGACCCCCCGCTCTTGCCCCGTGTCTCCCTGCTGTTGCCCCCCACCCCCGCTCATGCCCCGTGTCTCCCTGCTGTTGCCCCCACCCCCTGCTCATGTCCTGTGTCTCTCTCCTGTTACCCCCACCCCCCGCTCATGCCCCGTGTCTCCCTGCTGTTGCCCCCCACCCCCGCTCATGCCCCGTGTCTCCCTGCTGTTGCCCCCACCCCCTGCTCATGTCCTGTGTCTCTCTCCTGTTACCCCCACCCCCCGCTCACGCCCTATGTCACCCTTGTGTTCCCCCACCCCCCGCTCTTGCCCCGTGTTTCCCTGCTGTTACCCCCCACCCCCTGCCCTGTGTCTCCCTGCTGTTGCCCCCCACCCCTGGTTATGCCCCGTGTCTCCCTGCTGTTGCCCCCCACCCCCCTCTCATGCCCCGTGTCTCCCTCCTTTTGCCTCCCACCCCCCGTTCATGCCCCGTGTCTCTCTCCTGTTACCCCCCACCCTCAGTCATGCCCCGTGTCTCCCTGCTGTTGCCCCCCACCCCTGCTCATGCCCTGTGTCTCCCTGCTGTTGCCCCCCACCCCCTGCTCATGCTCCGTGTCTCTCTCCTGTTGCCCCCATCCCCTGGTCATGCCCCGTGTCTCCCTGCTGTTGCCCCCCATCCCCTGCTCATGCCCTGTGTCTCTCTCCTGTTCCCCCCACCCCCGTTTATGCCTCGTGTCTCTCCTGTTACCCCCCACCCCCTGCTCATGCTCCGTGTCTTTCTCCTGTTGCCCCCCGCTCATGCCCCGTGTCTCCCTGCTGTTGCCCCTCACCCCCGCTCATGCCCCGTGTCTCTCTCCTGTTACCCCCCAACCCCCTCTCATGCCCCGTGTCTCCCTCGTGTTCCCCCCACCCCCTGCTCATGCCCCGTGTCTCCCTGCTGTTGCCCCCCACCCCCTGCTAAAGCCCCGTGTTTCCCTGCTGTTGCCCCCCACCCCCTGCTCATGCCCCGTGTCTCTCTCCTGTTACCCCCGCTCATGCCCCATGTCTCCCTCGTGTTTGCCCCCACCCCTGCTCATACCCCGTGTCTCCCTGCTGTTGCCCCCCACCCCCCACTCATGTCCCGTGTCTCCCTCCTGTTGCCCCCCACCCCCGATCATGCCCTGCGCCTCTCTCCTGTTACCCTCACCCCCGCTCATGCCCCGTGTCTCCCTGCTGTTACCCCCAAACCCCCGCTCATGCCCCGTGTCTCCCTCGTGTTTCCCCCACACCCCGCTCATGCCCCTTGTTTCCCTCCTGCTGCCCCCCACGCCCCGCTCATGCCCCATGTCGCTCTCCTGTTACCCCCACCCCCCTCTCATGCCCGTGTCTCCCTCTTGTTGCCCCCACCCCCCGCTCATGCCCTGTGTCTCCCTCGTGTTCCCCCCACCCCCCGGTCATGCCCCGTGTCTCCCTCTTTTCCCCCCACCCCCGCTCATGCCCCGTATCTCCCTGCTGTTGCCCCCCACCCCCCGCTCATGCCCCGTGTCACTCTCCTGTTACCCCCCACCCTCTCTCATGCCCCGTGTCTCTCTCCTGTTGCCCCCCACCCCCGGTCATGCCCCGTAACTCCCTGCTGTTGCCCCCACCACCCTCTCATATCCCGTGTCTCTCTTCTGTTATCCCCCACCCCCCTCTCATGCCCCGTGTCTCTCTCCTGTTACCCCCACCCTCTTCTCATGCCCCGTGTCTCTCTCCTGTTGCCCCCCACCCCCTGGTCATGCCCTGTGTCTCCCTTCTGTTGTCCCCCACCCCCCGGTCATGCCCCGTGACTCCCTGCTGTTGCCCCCACCCCCTGCTCATGCCCCATGTCTCTCTCCTGTTATCCCCCACCCCCCTCTCATGCCCCGTGTCTCCCTCGTGATCCCCCCACCCCCCGCTCATGCCCTGTGTATCCCTGCTGTTTCCCCCCACCCCCGGTCATGCCCCGTGTCTCCCTGCTTTTGCGCCCCATCCCCCGCTCAAGCCCCATATCTCCCTCGGGTTCCCCCCACCCCCCGCTCATGCCCCGTGTCTCCCTCTGTCTCCCTGCTGTTTCCCCCACCCCCCGCTCACGCCCCATGTCTCCCTGCTGTTGCCCCCCACCCCCCGCTCATGCCCCGTGTCTCTCTCCTGTTACCCCCCGCTCATGCCCCGTGTCTCCCTCGTGTTTCCCCCCACCCCCCGCTCATGCCCCATGTCTCCCTGCTGTTGCCCCCCACCCGCCATTCATGTCCCGTATCTCCCTCCTGTTGCCCCCCACCCCCACTCATGCCCCGTGCCTCTCTTCTGTTACCCCCACCCCCGCTCATGCCCTGTGTCTCCCTGCTGTCACCTCCGCTCATGCCGCGTGTCTCCCTGCTGTTGCCCCCCACCCCCCACTCATGTCCCGTGTCTCCCTCCTGTTGCCCCCCACCCCCGCTCATGCCCACGCGCCTCTCTCCTGTTACCCCCACCCCCGCTCATGCCCCGTGTCTCCCTGCTGTTGCCCCCCACTCCCGCTCATGCCCCGTGTCTCCCTGCTGTTGCCCCCCACCTCCCGCTCATGTCCTTTGTCTCTTTCCTGTTTTCCCCCACCCCCTGCTCATGCCCCATGTCTCCCTTGTGTTCCCCCACCCCCCGCTCTTGCCCCGTGTCTCCCTGCTGTTATCCCCCACCCCCTGCTCATGCCCTGTGTCTCCCTGCTGTTGCCCCCCCACCCCCTGGTCATGCCCCGTGTCTCCCTGCTGTTGCCTCCCACCCCCCTCTCATGCCCCGTGTCTCCCTCTTGTTCCCCCACCCCTCCGCTCATGCCCCGTGTCTCACTGCTGTTGCCCCCCACCCCCCGCTCATGCCCCATGTCTCTCTCCTGTTACCCCCACCCCCCCACGCATGCCCCGTGTCTCTCTCCTGTACCCCCACCCCCTCTCATGCCCCGTGTCTCTCTCCTGTTACCCCCATCCCCTCTCATGCCCCGTGTCTCTCTCCTGTTGCCCCCCGCTCCCTGGTCATGCCCCGTGTTCCCTTCTGTTGCCCCCTACACCCCGGTAATGCCCCGTATCTCCCTGCTGTTGCCCCCCACCCCGCTCATGCCCCGTGTCTCCCTGCTGTTCTCCCCCACTCCCCGGTCATGCCCTGTGTCTCCCTGCTCTTGCCCCCCCATCCCCCGCTCATGCCCCGTGTCTCCCTCATGTTCCCCCCACCCCCCGCTCATGCCCCGTGTCCCCCTGCTGTTGCCCCCACCCCCTGCTCATGCCCTGTGTCTCCCTGCTGTTGCCCCCCACCCCCTCTCATGCCCCGTGTCTCCCTGCTGTTACCCCCACCCCCCACTCATGTCCCGTGTCTCCCTCCTGTTGCCCCCCACCCCCACTCATGCCCCTCGCCTCTCTCCTGTTACCCCCACCCCACGCTCATGCCCCGTGCCTCCCTGCTGTTGCCCCCCACCCCCGTTCATGCCCTGTGTCTCCCTGATGTTGCCCCCAACCCCCTGCTCATGTCCTGTGTCTCTCTCCTGTTACCCCCACCCCCTGCTCTGCCCCATGTCTCCCTTGTGTTCCCCCACCCCCCGCTCTTGCCCCGTGTCTCCCTGCTGTTAGCCCCCACCCCCTGCCCATGCCCTGTGTCTCCCTGCTGTTGCCCCCCACCCACCGGTCATGCCCCGTGTCTCCCTGCTGTTGCCCCCCATCCCCCGCTCATGCCCTGTGTCTCTCTCCTGTTCCCCCCACCCCCGTTTATGCTCCGTGTCTCTCTCCTGTTGCCCCCATCCCCTGGTCATGCCCCGTGTCTCCCTGCTGTTGCCCCCCATCCCCCGCTCATGCCCTGTGTCTCTCTCCTGTTCCCCCACCCCCGTTTATGCCTTGTGTCTCTCCTGTTACCCCCACCCCCTGCTCATGCTCCGTGTCTTTCTCCTGTTGCACACCCGCTCATGCCCCATGTCTCCCTGCTGTTGCCCCTCACCCCCGCTCATGCCCCGTGTCTCTCTCCTGTTACCCCCCAACCCCCTCTCATTCCCCATGTCTCCCTCGTGTTCCCCCCACCCCCTGCTCATGCCCCGTGTCTCCCTGCTGTTGCCCCCCACCCCCTGCTCATGCCCCGTGTTTCCCTGCTGTTGCCCCCCACCCCCTGCTCATGCCCCGTGTCTCTCTCCTGTTACCCCCCGCTCATGCCCCATGTCTCCCTCGTGTTTCCCCCCACCCCCGCTCATGCCCTGTGTCTCCCTGCTGTTGCCCCCCACTCATGTCCGTGTCTCCCTCCTGTTGCCCCCCACCCCTGATCATGCCCTGCGCCTCTCTCCTGTTACCCCCACCCCCGCTCATGCCCCGTGTCTCCCTGCTGTTACCCCCACCCCCCGCTCATGCCGCGTGTCTCCCTGCTGTTGTCCCGTGTCTCCCTGCTGTTGCCCCCAACCCCCCGCTCATGCCCCGTGTCTCCCTCGTGTTTCCCCCACCCCCGCTCATGCCCCTTGTTTCCCTCCTGCTGCCCCCCACGACCCGCTCATGCCCCGTGTCTCTCTCCTGTTGCCCCCATCCCCTGGTCATGCCCCGTGTCTCCCTGCTGTTGCCCCCCATCCCCCGCTCATGCCCTGTGTCTCTCTCCTGTTCCCCCCACCCCCCTTTATGCCTCCTGTCTCTCCTGTTACCCCCACCCCCTGCTCATGCTCCGTGTATTTCTCCTGTTGCCCCCCCCGCTCATGCCCCGTGTCTCCCTGCTGTTGCCTCTCACCCCCGCTCATGCCTCGTGTCTCTCTCCTGTTACCCCCCCTACCCCCTCTCATGCCCCGTGTCTCCCTTGTGTTCCCCCACCCTCTGCTCATGCTCCGTGTCTCCCTGCTGTTGCCCCCCACCCCCTGCTCAAGCCCCGTGTTTCCCTGCTGTTGCCCCCCACCCCCTGCTCATGCCCTGTGTCTCTCTCCTGTTACCCCCCGCTCATGCCCCATGTCTCCCTCGTGTTTCCCCCCACCCCCGCTCATGCCCCGTGTCTCACTGCTGTTGCCCCCCACTCATGTCCCGTGTCTCCCTCCTGTTGCCCCCCACCCCCGATCATGCCCTGCGCCTCTCTCCTGTTACCCCCACCCCCGCTCATGCCCCGTGTCTCCCTGCTGTTACCCCCACCCCCGCTCATGCCGCGTGTCTCCCTGCTGTTGTCCCGTGTCTCCCTGCTGTTGCCCCAACCCCCCGCTCATGCCCGTGTTACCCTCGTGTTTCACCCACCCCCCGCTCATGCCCCTTGTTTCCCTCCTGCTGCCCCCCACACCCCGCTCATGCCCTATGTCGCTCTCCTGTTACCCCCACCCCCCTCTCATGCCCGTGTCTCCCTCTTGTTGCCCCCACCCCCCGCTCATGCCCCGTGTCTCCCTCGTGTTCCCCCCACCCCCCGGTCATGCCCCGTGTCTCCCTCTTTTCCCCCCACCCCCGCTCATGCCCCGTGTCTCCCTGCTGTTGCCCCCACCCCCGCTCATCCCCCGTGTCTCTCTCCTGTTACCCCCGACCTCCCTCTCATGCCCCGTGTCTCTCTCCTGTTGCCCCCCACCCGCGGTCATGCCCAGTGTCTCCCTGCTGTTGCCCCCACCACCCGCTCATGTCCCGTGTCTCTCTCCTGTTATCCCCCACCCCCCTCTCATGCCCCGTGTCTCTCTCCTGTTACCCCCACCCCCTTCTCATGCCACGTGTCTCTCTCCTGTTGCCCCCCACCCCCTGGTCATGCCCTGTGTCTCCCTTCTGTTGTCCCCCACCCCCCGGTCATGCCCCGTGTCTCCCTGCTGTTGCCCCCACCCCCTGCTCATGCCCTGTGTCTCTCTCCTGTTATCCCCCACCCCCCTCTCATGCCCCGTGTCTCCCTCATGTTCCCCCCACCCCCCGCTAATGCCCCGTGTCTCCCTGCTGTTTCCCCCCACCCCCGGTCATGCCCCGTGTCAACCTGCTTTTGCGCCCCATCCCCCGCTCAAGCCCCGTATCTCGCTCGGGTTCCCCCCACCCCCCGCTCATGCCCCCTGTCTCCCTGCTGTTGCCCCCACCCCCCGCTCACGCCCCATGTCTCCCTGCTGTTGCCCCCCGCTCATGCCCCGTGTCTCTCCTGTTAACCCCGCTCATGCCCCGTGTCTCCCTCGTGTTTCCCCCACCCCGCGCTCATGCCCCATGTCTCCCTGCTGTTGCCCCCCACCCCCCACTCATGTCCCGTGTCTCCCTCTGTTGCCCCCCACCCCCGCTCATGCCCCGTGTCTCCCTGCTGTTGCCCCCACCCCCGCTCATGCCCCGTGTCTCCCTGCTGTTGCCCCCCACCTCCCGCTCATGTCCTGTGTCTCTCTCCTGTTTCCCCCCACCCCCGCTCATGCCCCATGTCCCCCTTGTGTTCCCTCACCCCCCGCTCTTGCCCCGTGTCTCCCTGCTGTTACCCCCCACCCCCTGCTCATGCCCTGTGTCTCCCTGCTGTTGCCCCCCACCCCCTGGTCATGCCCCGTGTCTCCCTGCTGTTGCCTCCCACTCCCCTCTCATGCCCCGTGTCTCCCTCCTTTTGCCCCCCACCCCCTGCTCATGCCCTAGTCTCTCTCCTGTTACCCCCCACCCCCAGTCATGCCCTGTATCTCCCTGCTGTTGCCCCCCACCCCCGCTCATGCCCTGTGTCTCCCTGCTGTTGCCCCCCGCCCCCTGCTCATGCTCCGTGTCTCTCTCCTGTTGCCCCCCATCCCCTGGTCATGCCCCGTGTCTCCCTGCTGTTGCCCCCCATCCCCCGCTCATGCCCTGTGTCTCTCTCCTGTTCCCCCCACCCCCGTTTATGCCTCGTGTCTCTCCTGTTACCTCCCACCCCCTGCTCATGCCCCGTGTCTTTCTCCTGTTGCCCCACCGCTCATGCCCCGTGTCTCCCTCGTGTTCCCTCTACCCCCTGCTCATGCCCCGTGTCTCCCTGCTGTTGCCTCCCACCCCCGCTCATGCCCCGTGTCTCTCACCTGTTGCCCCCCACCCCCGGTCATGTCCCGTGTCTCTCTCCTATTGCCCCCCACCCCCGGTCATGCCCCGTGTCTCCCTCCTGTTGCCCCCCACCCCCGCTCGTGCCCCGTGCCTCTCTTCTGTTACCCCCACTCCCCTCTCATGCCCCGTGTCTCCCTCGTGTTCCCCCTCCCCCCGCTCATGCCCCGTGTCTCCCTACTGTTGCCCCCACCCCCGCTCATGCCCCATGTCTCCCTGCTGTTGCCCCCCACCCCCAGCTCATGCCCCGTGTCTCTCTCCTGTTACTCTCCACCCCCTGCTCATGCCCCGTGTCTCCCTGCTGTTGCCCCCACTCCCCGCTCATGCCCCGTATCTCCCTGCTGTTGCCCCCCACCCCCCGCTCATGCCCCGTGTCTCCCTCCTGTTACCCCCCACCCCCTGCTTATGCCCCGTGTCTGTCTCCTGTTACCCCCACACCCCTCTCATGCCCCGTGTCTCCCTCCTGGTCCCCCCTACCGATGCCCTGTTGTGTTTTCTTCATACACCCCGCCTTCCCTTTTAATGGTGTCCATCTTGGTAAAAGACTTTCCTTCCTACACCGGGACGCCGCAGGCGTTCCGGTTTGGGAAGAAAAATCTTTTTTTACCACCCCGGGTTCCCACTTTGAGAACCTAGGATGCTAGTGGTCTTCATCCATTGAAAAGGACGTTATGGTTACTTTGCACTAATAAAAAACTATGTAATTCAATGAAAAAACTTTGTTAAAGGGATGTTATGGTTAAGTTGCGCTATTAAAACCTATGAAATTCAGTGAAAAATGTTGTTATAGGGACGTTATGGTTAAGTTGCGCTACTAAAAACCTATGAAATTCAGTGAAAAAACTTTGTTAAAGGGACGTTATGGTTCCAAGTAAACCCGAAAAACCCTTGAAACTTGCCAGTTAATGCTAAGCTAAGCAACCATAACTCGCGCCACCACCGTGCACTGCTAAGCCTAACCCCCAGGACATCAAAGATGACATCACAAATGTCATTGATGACATCACTGATGACACCACATGCGCATTTGCCTTTCATGAAAAGTCCGTACAAGGGATTCCTAGTGTAATGTTAATAAAAAAAGTGTCAAAGATTATTGGAATAAATATCAAGCGCTAATCAGTGCATTAAGCTATGCATTGATATAAATAGCATTCTATTATTAACTTCAATCCAGTATGCTAAGGTACTCATGTAGAAAGATAGGCATTGTGTGCAGCATACATGATGGAGGTGCAATATTCATAGGCTTGCCATGTTGAATAGTGAAATGATAACTGTTTTCATATTAGAGTTTTGCGTACAGTGTAACTTGTGATAAGTAGGTAATAAAACTCCCTTACTACATAATTGCATTGTTATAGACAAATCACAAAGAGACAACACCACATACACATATGAATATATACAAGGGAATTGAAGTAAGAAAAAAACAGCAATAGTAGCAGAAAGTGTTCATAACCTAACTGATTACCTTTATGCAGAGAAATGATTGCTCTGTTTCAAAGCTGTTACTTACCCTATGTATATATATCACATGATGTGTCTGGACCCTAAGGAAAATAGTGTGAGTACAACATATAAAAATGTGAGCATATACAGGGAAAGTACAGTAATAAAAAACATCAAAACTATCAGAAAGTGCTGGTAACTCTACTGATCATTTTAATGCACAAAAAGGATTGCTCTCTTTCAAGGTTGTGTCTTCCCCTATGTATATGTTTCATATGATATGACTGGACCATAAGGGAATTATTGTAAGAACATGCTTGAAGGATAAGTCTACAAATATAGTACATTTACAATTTTTAGTTCCTGACTGTTACTGAAGAAAATCATGTGGCCTAGATATGTCAGGAAAGGAAAAAAGGGGGCGTCAGACATGTGATGTCATCAGTGATGTCATCAATGACATTTGTGATGTCATCTTTGATGTTCTGGGTGTTAGGCTTAGCAGTGCACGGTGGTGGCACGAGTTATGGTTGCTTAGTTTACCAACCATAACTGGCGAATTTCAAGGGTTTTTCGGTTTTACTTGGAACCATAACGTCCCTTTAACAAAGTGTTTTCACTGAATTTCATAGGTTTTTAGTAGCGCAACTTAACCATAACGTCCCTCGTCCCTTTAACAAAGTTTTTTCACTGAATATATATATATATATTTATTTTTTTAGGGGTAGCAAGGGAGATAACAGGGGTTGCAAGGGAGACCTCAGGGGTCTCAGAGGCGACCCCTGGCGACCCCCAAATGACATCCCTGTGTACATTTCTTCTGGCTGGGGAGCTGTGGTCTTTCTTGTGAATGTTTAAGGCTGCTCGTATAGCATTAGTCTGTATAATCTGAAGCTTTTTGATATTGCTGTTAGTAGTTCCTGCGAAGAACGCATTACAGTAATCCAATCTTGAAACTATAATGGCTCTTGCGATTGTGACACAGCTTTCAGTGGAAAGGAAAGGTCTGGTGGCGTTGATCAGTTTCATGGTATATGATGTTTCAGAGGCAATAGCATTTACCTGTCTGGTTAGGGATAGTGAAACGTTGAAGAAAACCCCCAAGGTTTTTACTTCTTTGGCGACTAGGGTGGTGTTGCCATCAATGAGGAATTACTTGTATTCTTTGTCTAGTTTGTTTAGAAGTGGTTGGTAGCCGACCAGAATCAACTCGGTCCTGTCATTGTTCAAGCACAATGAGTGCATAGCCATCCAGGCCTTAATAAAATGGTAGATCCTGCCTAAGGTGGTGGAGTCTGTGTTATAGGAGCCCGAAATAGGAAGGCGGATTTGGGTATTGTCTGCTTAGTTCATGTAGGAGATACCCAAAGAGTCTGGGAGGTCGAAGAGAAGTTTAGTGAATATATTGTATAATGTTGGGAAGACGCAAGTGCCTCGGGGGACTCTGGAGGTGACAGGGGCTGGTGAGGCAGAGGAGAGGGGGAAGAACACTCCATCATTCTGTTTGACAGAAAGGATGAGATCCAAGCTGTGGCTTTAGGGTAGAAGTTGACTTCGGATGAAAGACTTTGGCAAAAGATTTTATGATCTACCAGATCAAATGCCGCTGATAATTCTAGTAAGAGGAGAAGGGTGAGTTTGCCTTTGTCTTTCAATTCATCTATTTGGATCTTTAGATCTAGAAGAGCTGATTCCTTTCCGTGGTGGAATCCGGATTTACGCATCCCAAGTAGGTTATTGCATTCTAGGTGCTTTTGTATTTGTAGGTAGGCTGCTCTATCCAGAATTTTAATTAGGAATGGAACAGTCGGGTATTGGACGGTAGTTGGTCAGTATGTCAGGATCTAAGGAGGGCTTCTGGAGGAGTGGAAGTACCCAAGCATATTTTAGATTCGTAGACATGGTGATAGAGGTGAATGAGGCATTGAAGAGAGAGGCAATGAACGGTGCAAGCTCTTGAACGCAGTCTTTGATGACTTGGACTGGGCAGGTGTCTCCTTGACATCTGGATGGCTTTAGTCCTTGGATGAGCTTGAGCATTTCCAATTCCGACACTAGGTTAAGCTCAAACTGGTGGACAACGCAAGGTGATTGGCGGGGGCTTTAGGTTTCTTATCTACAGCTCCTTACCTGCATTCTGTGATCCTGCTTGTGCAAATTTCTAAATCAAAAGAGGGCTGATTTCCTCTTTCCTGTTTATATCTGTTTCATGTTGAACTACTCACTGGTTACTTTGGGAATATAAACACTTTGCTTTGAGCATCAATTTGCCTGGGCACCCAGAATAAATGGAGGTAAGAGCTGAGGGATGCTGCTACATCTTTTTTCTATTTCATTCTTGGTTCCTGTTAGCCCCTGTTTGCCACATGGTGCCACAAAACATGCCTCACACAAAGCACACACCATTCACAGTAAGCACCAGCACAACATTGATGGGAATACCATTAAAGTCTCCAAGGAGGTAAAAACCCTTGGCTTTTACTTAGACTCTACACTGTCTTTTGATAAACAGATCAAACCACTGACCTCCTCCATGGCCTACACGTGTAAGCTTCTTAGAGCGGGAAAGCCATTCCTCTCTGACGACAGCTGCTTGATCCTGGCTAGAGCTTTAATACTCTCCAGAATCGACTACTGCAATGCTCTCTACAGTGGCCCTAATAAAACAACTATCCACAATCTCCAAACTCTACAAAATAATGCCTTAAGAGCAGCCCTAGGCATTAATAAAAGAACCCACATTTCCCCCCTCAGACGCCACCATAAATGGTTATCCACAGACAACAAAATAGAGTTGAAGCTGTTATCTTTGACTCACAAAGCTCTCAACAACGTGGCACCCACGTATCTGATAGCTAAACTCCAGAGAAGAATCACTCATAGACCTACTAGAACTAGAAATGCTAATTGTCTGACTATACCTAAATACAAGCTTACAACTATTGGTGGTAATAGCTCCCCGGTAAAGGCAGCCAAATGCTAGAATTCACTGCCTCACGACTTGAGAGCTACCCAACCCTACTCACATTTCAGAAAAAATGATATAAAACATATTATCACCACAGACCCCTATCTTTGACCTATTAGGTTATGCCTGCTACTAGGGCCCAACCAAGAGCCTTTAGTGATACACGGAAATGATGTATGTATGTGTGTACCCTGGCATACTGTATGGCTCTTTTCTGGCATCAGTAAAGGGTTTCCCTTCTGTATATATTTATACCTCTGTTTATATTTGTATATTTTGACTTTTCTGTATCTATGCAATTGTATTTTTGTAACTATGTAAGCCGTGAATTTTCATTCTGCTGCGCCCTCTTACCTAAGGGTTTGGTGCCCATAACAAATAAATAAACAAACAAACAAACAAACATTGCATTTAAACAGCTAATTACCTATACCTGCACGCTGTTCAGCTATCACTCTGCGCCGGCACGCTCACAAACAAAATCAGGGAACTAATTAGCACACCCTCCCCAGACATACGCTTTCTAACAGAAACATTGCTCAAACCCCACCCCACATCTATTATCCCCATATGCTTCCCCCATACTCTCTCATCCACCGCTGAGACCGGCCACACAAACAAGGCGGTGGCATTTCCATCAGATATAAAGGCACGCTCGTACTTAACAACCCCACACACTCATCATACACTTCCCTTGAAGCACTGTCACTCACTTGCTCCGCTCTATCACACCCATAACCCACCTTTGTCTACCTCATTTACCTCCCCCAACATACAATCCCAAGTTCCACACTTACTAGACAGACTTCACAAGTAACAACCACAGCTCCCTTTGCACCAATATGTACATTGGCTACTTCAACCCTGACAGCACCCATCCAGACACCAATCCCATTCTAAAAGGTATGTTCACTCCACTCTCCCCTTATGACCTCACACAACTCCTCACTTACCCCACACACATAGCTGTTAACATCCAAACCTTTTGATTTCAAGCAGAAATAATGACTCAGTAGCAAATCAAATCTGGCTGTCATGGTCAGACCCCTTTGCTATCCCCTTCACACTCAATCTACCCAACAAGATCTCCTCACCTGCAAATGCCCCCCTTGCCTTGAGGCAGACAAACCAAACACATTACAGACATTGGGCCTCATTACACGGACGGCGGTAACCATGGCGCTAGTAGCGCCATGGTTGCCGCCGGTATTTTACCGATTCCGCCTTGGTGAATGGGGGAATCACTGCCCCATTCCAAGGTTGGCGGGGCGGTAATTCCCCATTCACCAAGGCCCTTCCCCATTCCCATTTGAGCCCCAATAGGGCCCAATGGGAATGGGGAATGAGCAAATAATGGTACCACTATTTGCGGTACCGTTATTTGCCCTGAAGTCCCTCATGCACATCCCTCCACAGTGCTTTAAGTGGAATTAGAAATTGAGGGGGGGCTCTCATTAGGGTGTGTGGCCTAAGTACAGTTGTGCTTAGGCCACGGCCCTACCGAAATCCCCCATCCGGGGTGGGGGATGCTAAAAGAAGCAGAGCTGGAGCGCACTGGCATAATTACCTTTGATGCACCCAGCCCCTCCTTTTAAACTAAAGAAAGGGCTGGGCGCATCAAAGGTGTGACACCAGTGTGCCCCAGCTCACACCCAGCAGGCAGCATTTCCATTCAAGGAGCCACGTGGTGCAATGCTTTACCACAGGCTCCTTGAATGAAAGTGCTGCCTGCTGTTGATGACTCTGTACTCTGAAACAGCAGGAGGGCTGGACTGCCCAGCTCTCCTTTTGTTTCCGAGTATATAGCCATTAGCCAGCGTGAGGAGCCCAAGGGCTTTTTGATGGGTGATGGCTATTTACTCAGAAACAAAAGGAGTGCTGTACTGCCCAGCCCTCCTCCTGTTTCAGAGAACACAGCCATCAGGCAGCTCGCACTGCGCGGTTGAACCTGCTGCTTGCAGGTGTCAGCACTTCGGTTTAGAAAAAAAGAAAAGGCAGTGCCTTTTCTTTTCTTCTAATCTGAAAGTGCTGACACCTGTAGGCAGCTTGTGTAACCATGCAGCCGCTACACTGGCTGCTTCAGGTGTCAGCATGGCTGGGGCTAGTCGGCGGTGGGCCCCGGCAGGGCCCCGGCTTGGGAGCCTTTTCTGGAGACTGTCGGGGCTCGGCCCGGCTAGGCCCGGCCCACTTAAAGAACTGTCCTCCACTCTACTCATTAATTACAGCACCATCATCACACAGGCACTGAACCAAACAGCACCACTCAGATCACAAAAACGACACATCTACCACCATAAACCATGCTTCAACCATTCCCTCCTCTCAATCAAGCAGGTAGCTGGATACCTTGAAAGGGCCTGGCTAAAGAACCAAGGTCCTGCCACGAGAACACCCCTCAGACACTGTCACAACAAATACCAAACAGCCATCTGCAATGCCAAACCCACCCACTACCTCCCTCATGGATTACTTCAACTCCAAAATACATAACATTAGCCACGTCCTCCATTCTGCTCTCCGCCTCCCGCTCTCAAACATTCGAACATGTGGGACTCATTCCACGAGATTGCCATCTCCAGCTGTATTCAATTGCAGCACCACACTCGCTCCCTACTGGTTCAACATCATCAACTCCTGTCTCTCACATGGTAGTATCCCCACTCAAAGCTGGAAAAATCTCACCACGCCACAAAAAGCCAACCCTCAACCCTCAACCCCAACCTCCCTGACAACGAGTGCCCCATTACTATCCTGCCATGCCTCGCCAGAATCATGGACCACTTCATCACAACACAACTGAAACAACACATGACCACAAACAGCCTCCTCAACCACTTTCAATCTGGAGTTAGACCTGGACATAGCACTGAGACTATGTTTTCCCCACCCCCTCTCCCATACACTTGCGCGTTCTCAATGTCACTGGGCCTAGTAAGATCGTTGTTTTGTTGTTCTCCCGTGTTCCCCTCCCTTGCCTTGTCGAAACACTTGTGTACGAGCGCGCTAGAAATAAAATATCAATTCAATCCAATCCTCAATGACCTTCACAACATCACAGATGAAGGGAGCACAGCACTAATTGTATTCCTCAACCTCCCTGCAGCCTTTGACACCATCACCCACACCATTCTACTCAACATCCTACCCCATAAGATGAAACTCTCTGACATTGTCTTGTACTGGTTCACTTCCTTTCACACTGTTAAAACATCCTTTGTCTCCATGACCCCTTATGGATCAGACCCCACCTCAGTCAAGTATGGGGTTCCACAAGGCTCCTCTCTGTCTCCACTCCTCCTCAACCTATAAGTATAGTCACTTGCACAGACCTTAAGCAAGCACAACTTCAATTTCCACCAAACGCAGAAGACACACACATATACTTCCAAATGCCATCCCCTTCACAACTCCACACTCTCAAAAGATGTCTCTCCCCCATCACCAGCTAGTTGCCCACTTACATCCTCAAGCTCAACCCTTCCAAAAACAGAATACCGCCTCTTATCCCCCCCAGGCACAACCCTGACCTCACACCCTGGATTCAAGAACTCGCTACAAATGCCCACACATATCCCGCTCACACCACTACAAATCGTTTGGCTTAACCATTGACCCCCTACTTTTCTTCACACACCACATAGCTGCTGTCACCAAAACATGCAACCTACAATGGCACGTCCTCCGCAAGATCAGACTCATCCTTCCCCCTGATGACTTGCTCAACGCAGTCCAAGCAATGGTTCTGTCCAAACTGGACTATGGCACTGCTCTCCTCAGTGTACTCCCCAATAGCACACATGCCCCCTTCAATCCATACAAAACGCATCAGCCAGTCTCATCCTCCACCTGCCCAAACATTCACACGTCGCCCCAGCTCTCACCCAGCACCAATGGCTCCCTTTATCGCAAATAATTGCCTCGAATGACTTTGAATTGTATCCATCACAAAACCCCTATATTCTCTCCATGACAAACTCAAACCCATCACCCAGACAAACACCAGGAAAGCCAAGCAGCAATTTCTACACATTCCACTGCACACAACATCAAGAATGTACCCAGCAGGAACCCAGAGCATGGAACACCATACCTCTTCACATCTGCACTGCACCCTCCATCACCACTTTCAGAAAGAGCCTCAAAACATACCTGTTTCCCCACACATAACCCTGCCCTCCTCCACCAATACCTCTTGCCTATCCTAATATTCCTATCCGATCCTGAAACATTTTGTAACTCCTGTTTCAACTACAACCATTTCAACTTTTTAACCATTTAAAGCACCCCCAATACCTTCTGGTAGGGCCAGTGCTGAAAACAAAATCAAATAAAATAAAAATTAAATTAGTCAAAGCTCAGTGATGAGATTTACATCCGGGTAAAGAATGGTAAACTAAGGATTTTATGAAAAATAAGTTGCCTATGTCGAACGCAGGAGGTTCCAGAAAACGAACACTCTGGGTGGGGTTTCTCTGAGTACTGGAAAGATCACCAGATGCGGAGGGTTTTAATGGGGTTTCTATATGTTTTTTTGCATTCAAGAGTACAGCATTTCAAGATCCGAACGAGAGGGGAAAGTACTGGTGTTGTGACGAGTGAGTGAAGTGGCAGAGAGATCAGGTAGGTCTGTGAGAAGCAGATTTAATGCCAGGAATTGGGATTGTGGCCAGAAGGTTGGAGACAGAGGAAAAAGTGACCAAGAGGCCAGGTTAGGGCCTACTTGCGCGAGAGGACTAAGTTGAAGTATGTTCCAGGAAAACAAGTGGATGGTGGTGGGGCCAACAGCTGCATTGTGGGTGGGATTTTAAAGCTCTTAGAGGAAGGGCATGGATTTCGACTTCATGCATTTGTCTGAAGTTTAGGGCAATATTTATTGTGTACCGGGGAAAGGTCGTGGATGTTGGAAATTGCAAGTACGGCCTTTTATCAAAACAGTGAACATGTGTTTCTTTTAATTACCACGCTACAACCCACAGGGGGCCCATGAGAATAGGGCTGATGTCTCCTCCTACGGGCAAGTTTGAAAGTGGTGGTGCACAGAAGGAGCATGCACACGCGGCACCTGGAGGCAATTGGCCACTTGGAGGTCACAGTGCGAGGTTCTTTTAAGGATGCACCATGTGGTCAGCAGCGTTTTTTTTCCTGTATCCCCAATCGGAGGCCTAGGCCCACAAACCCTTAACTCTTTCTATTGGAGGTTTGTTGCGGGCTGTCAGCAGAGGGCAACATTCCTGTGGAAGTCTGGGACAGGGATAGAGTCTGTATACTTGGTTCTATAGACTCATGTTTGCAGCTGGGTCGTTGCATCCAAGGAGGACATTTCAGACAGATTGTCTGATAGGGAGAATTTAAAGTGGTTTTGACATTCATATATTCAATGTTAATGAATTGTGAGTTAAAGGTTAAAAGGTACAAATGGGTGGTGAAAAGGCCAGAGCATTAAATGGTAAGGGAGTAATTGTAGGTCTGGAGGAAGCCGAAGGAAAGCCAAGCAGTGGGAATGTGACCAGAAGATCAGAGACAGAGGCAAAAGCGGGCAAGAGGCCCGGTGCATTGTAACCGTATGGGTAAGACTCAGTGCCTCTGGTGTGTGCTAGTGCTTGTGTTGGTGTGTTGTGTGGTGGATTGTGGTTGTGTGCATGGTTATATAGTTTCCATAATGGATCCAGAGTCGTGGGTGGCCGTAGCTGTAAGATTCTCTGGTGTCTTGGTGTGTACTTGCGTGTTGACACATTTTATAGACTATATGTGGTGGATCACTCTAGGTGTGCTTCCACCATCGCAAAGATGGTGGGTGTGAACATAGCATTGATTCTTGGTGTATTTATGTGTAGTGTGGCTAGCCCAAGGTCTGGAGTAGTGGCGTTGGTTATGTTGGAGGAGCAGGAAGGTGGAATTGAGTTAGTAATTCTGATGGTTTGTTGAAGCTTCTGGTGTGAATGTTTGGTTGCCTCCTGATGGTATCTACCCAGGTTCTTGGTTGTGGTTCATTGGGCTATCTCGCCTCCTCTCTAGTTATTTATCTGTGATGTTATTGCTGCCAGTGTCCCTTTGCAGCTGTCCTTGTCTGTTGGATAAACAGGTTTTGAGTCGTTTCATGAAGTTGATGTGGTCTTCTGTGGTTCTAAGAGCGTGGAGTTCCAGAGGTTAGCAATTAGACGTGAAAACGCTGTTTTGCCTAATTTCCCTTTTTCGTAATGTTTTGCCTCTATTTGTAGGTAGTTGCTGGATCTTAGGACCCTTCCTGGGCGGTACCGGCTAATCTGGTCTTGGAGGGATTCAGGACCTTGTCTGTGCAAGGCTTTATGGGCCATGCAGAGTGCTGGTAAGCAGTGTAGGCTTTTCAGTGGTAGTGTGTATATTTGGTTATTTATAATGTGCTTAATACTTGGGAGGTTTGTAAACGCGGACCCGGGATTCGAAACTGTGTTGCTCTGCGTCGTCTTGCTTGCAAGATGAGCACGTTGCCACGGAGCTATAGTACCCATGTCATAAGGTAGAGGCTGTTTGCGTAGTCAATTCTTGTGAGTATCAGGGATATGATTGTGAGGGTTCTGTGAGGGAAGGAGAAGTAGGGGAGTAATCCTCTAAAAAGTCTTAGGAGGAAAGAAAAAGTTGGGGTGATTGTGTTGACTTGCAGTTCCAGGGATAGTGAGTTGTCCAATAGTATTCCTAAGTTATTTACTACATTGGTTGTCTTCGGTTGTGTTCCCATGCTGGCGGGCCAGTCCAGTTGTGGGTTCCCTCCATTGAATCCTGCTGGTGAGAGCATTATTTCCATTTTTGCTGGGTTCCGCTCAAGGTTTTTTGTTTTCATAATTGTAGATGTCTGTGAAGCAGTTGTTGAGGTGGTTATTTTGTTCCTGGGTTCTGTTTGTTTTCACAATCAGTTGTGTGTTGTCTGCGTAGTTTTAGGGGGTAAGTCTGTGGGTTCCAATGATTTTCATCAGTGGGCACATGTAGATGTTGAAAAGCAGAGGAGAGAGGCTGGTTCCCTTAGGGACTCCACAATGTATATTTTAGGTGTTTGAGGTGAACGGTGGTAGGTAGGTAATTTCGGTTCGGTTTGTTAGGAATGAAGCAAGTCATTTTAGTGCAGATTCCTGTATGCCACATTCCAACAATCCTTTTATTAGTTTCGCTTGGCTGATTGTTTCAAATGCAGAGGCACAACCATAAATGCAGTAACACCTAGACTTGGGACACCTGGGTAGAGGGAGAATGGCCTAAAATGGAGGCAGAGTGTGAATGCAGTAACACCTAGACTTGGGACACCTGGATAGAGGGAGAATGGCCTAAGATGGAGGCAGAGTGTAAATGTAGTAACACCTAGACCTGGGACACCTGGATAGAGGGAGAATGGCCTAAAATGGAGGCAGAGTGTAAATGCAGTAACGCCTAGATCTGGGACACTTGGATAGAGGGAGAATGGCCTAAAATGGGGGCGCATCAGTAAATGCAGTAACACTTAGAGCATATGGTTTACCAAGACAATCTGGATAAATATAAGATATGCATGACTAACACAATCTGGCTAAATGTGAGAAATGGCTGACTAACATAATCTGGCTAACTGTGAGATATGGCTGACTAATGAATTAAAGCTAAATGCGAGATTTGACTGACTAACACAATCTGGCTAAATGTGAGATTTGACTAACTAACACAGGATGGCTAAATGCAAGATATGCCTTACTAATGCAATCTGGCTAAATGCAAGGAATGACTGACTAGCTCAATCTGGCTAAATGCAAGGTATGGCTGACTAACGCAATATGGCTAAATGTGAGAAATGGCTAACACAATATGCCTAAATGTGAGAAAGGATTACTATACAAACCGTGGGCTGTACACGTCAGCCTATACGCTAACAGAGAATAAGATAAGATAAATTTGAATTGCTCGGTTTAGTGGAGAGCAGTAATGGCTGCACCCCTGCCTGAACCTCACTTACCTTGCAAGAAGCTGCTGGTTGACGACTTCAGGCCTCACATGCTAACACGGGCCAACATGGTCTGGAGCTGCTTCTGCAAGAGCTGCCCTTTGCCTCAAGCCCCTTGCCGAGGGGGCCGCATTGGGCAGTGGGCTGCCCTGGAGAGTTGTGTGATAAGGGCACAATTAGCCAATCAGGGGAGGGGTGGGCAAGAAGGCGGGAGCAGGGACTGGGAAGCAGGTAGACTGAGGCGCAGAGTGCCAGGTGGCAAAAGAGCTCAAAGAATGCTCGGAATTTCAAGATTTTTCTGGAAAATAGATCTCTACACAAAGGATTGCAAAAGTATAGGGGTCACATGCCTCACCTCAAGCCAGGGATCAAAGGGGCTGAGGGAGGCAGTGAGGGATGGTGCTCGGCCTGTGTGGTGTCAGTTTTTTGATTTTTAACCAGTGATGTGAGGGGGCGGAGGCGTAAGCAGGGACTGGGAATCAGGGGCACTGAGGCGCAGAGCACTCGAAATTGCAAAGTTTTTCAAGAAAACACATTAATACACAAAGGATTGCAAAATTATAAGGGACATACACCTCACTTCAAGCCAAATGTGTGTTAGTGTAAGATTTCCACTACTCCCTCCAGGAAGGAGCCCATTTAGGACCTATTTCATGATTAGGCAGAGAAATGAACTAATTGAATAGTTTCAGGTCCATTTCTAGGGGCAAGAAACTGGGCAATGGTCCGGAGCACAGTTGGGGGCCAGCAGCATAGCAGGCAGACTGCTATTCACCCGCCTGGGAGGGCAAGGAGCAATCGAATTTAGCACTGTTGATTACCACAAAGACAGAGGAAGTGGCCAAAATCCTTTCCTGCTCAGGCCCATCTACCTCCTGTGAAGCAGCCAATGACTTACAACTCTGCTAATAGTTTTTATAAAGAAGGCTCCGCACATCGTAAATAAGCATCTCTTTGTGAAATGCTTAAACAGTTTGATAATCTCTGCACAGCACTGGTACGCCAGAATCGATGGAGGGGTGGATGATTATGATGGACTGCCAGCTTAATCAAAAGGGCCAGAGATAGCCGTACAGAAGTAGGCGGTGGTTGGGGCGGGAGTCGGGACCAAAGTAAATTGCCAAAGGAAGGCTCAATATTAAAGGGAGAGGAATTTCCATTCACTTATGGACTTTTAGCAGGTGCCTAGGCTAATTTCCTTGTTTGTGGGATGTTTTAGGGCAAACAAATGAGTTACTCAATGGCATCTGAAAACCACTAGGTTTTCCTTTGAAAATCATTGTTTTCTGTCATGTCAACCCAATTGAAACAAAACCATGCATCTCCCAGAATGCATTGATCTGTTACGCAAAAGTCCAGGACTGGAATCACATGCTTGGGTGACATGGGGTCACCTTGCCAAACTATGCTCTTTACTTTAAGGAAAAAACAGTTTGACCAAGTATGAAAAAAGCAATATGTATGCACAGTATGTGTGTTCCTGCCCTTTATGTTTTAGCAAAGGGGTCAGGAGTTGGAAATATAGATGTTTGAAGACGGAGGGGATCACAATTCAGGGGATAACCTCCATTGTTTGCTGGCATGTATTTTATTTACTGTGAAAAGAAAAATGTGTCAAAGGTAGCAAATAATTATTGTAGCAACAGTTAATAACAAAGCCAACAGTTTTGACATGTGTCTTGTTAAAGGTTTTTCTTCAATGCTACTGCAGGTGTTGACATCGCAGGCCCATGTACATTCACGATGTGCCCAGCATTACAATCGCATGCCCAGGTGCCCACCATTTCCTAGGTTTTACCAGGATACGTTAATATAAAATTAATCACAGGTAGTGTCATCATGCAGTAAGAAACTTACATCGTCAATTGCCAGGTGATCACACAAATGGCCATCTTTTGCCATCGGATAACGGCGGCTAGCACAATTTAATAGGAATTCCAATATTTTGGCTTTGCACTTGCAACTTATAATTATAATTTGGTGATTTCTATTTCTGTAATGCTTCATGTAGATGGACCACTTCTAGGCTCTATTAATCAGTGTTGTTATTACACACTGATGGTACTTGATTCATCACCCTCCGAATGAAGAAGGGCCTAGTCAGTGCCTCCAGGGTTTCACACCTGCTGCATGTCATGGTCCCATTCCCAGAATTCAGCACATTGCACATGGGCTATCCATCCGGCATGCAGCTATTTTCCAGAAGTTAACATTGTATGCCCAGGAACTCACCCCATTAGATAGAGGTTGCATCACACACCTAAGTACTCATGACATTTTCTGGAAATTGTCATCCTTTACTCAGGTACTCTCACCATACCCCATTAAATGCTCAGGCACTCACACCATTTGGCAAGTATTATACTTTGTCTAGGAACTCAGAACATATGGCAAAATTACTGCTTCACATCAGAGGCTACCTACTCCTCTGGTCTTCCCTTATAGTGCTTTGAAGTAGCTTCAAGAAACTCTTTGGGCCTCATTACAAGGTGGGCGGTAAGGGGTTAACGGCGCCATTAAAGGTGCCAGAGCCGTTAACCCCCTACCACCCTATTACGAGGTCTCCTCGCGGGACCCGGTAAGGACGCCTGGTAAAACCAGACATCCTTTGCGGGTCCCGCGAGGAGACCAGGATGCAAACAACGTTATTAACGGGCCCGTTGTTTGCATCCTCCCCATTTCCATTGAGCCCTATAGGGCTTGAATGGGAATGGGGATGGTCCGAGTCTGGGTTCCCTGAATGGGGAAATACCGGGCACTCCAAGGTCGGAATGGCCCGGTATTTCCCCATTCAGGGAACCCGGACCCGAGTTTGGGGGCAGCTATGCCCTTATTAAGGGCATGGCTACGTCCAAACTCGTAATGAGGCCCTTTGTAACCTAACTTTTCTTAATAGAGCTGACTGCTGCCTTCTTTTTCGCCACTCACTCTCCATATATTTCACACCCATCTTCCATCGGAGCATTTGGAAGGGCCTCCGAGCGTTGTGTTCACCAACTAAAGAGAGTTGCCGGCTTTAGCTGCATAACATGAGTATTTGTAAAGTGCGTGTTGACCCCCAAAGGGGCATCTTGGCACTAAAAACAGATGTTTATTGTTACCCAACTTAATGGTACTCCTTTTTTAAACCTTGGAAAGATAATGGGGTGAGTGAACGTGCCGGGAATTGAACCTGCGACCAGGAAGTCAAACACAGGCCGCATTAGTCCACTGAGCCACAGACCCGACTACTTTCAGTGGGGAGCAAATTGAGGGAAAAATAGATCACACGGCAGCAATGGTCGCTTTTACAACAGCAAAATCTCGGAGAGTGCCCTTCATTTAGACAATGAACAAAAAAATGAGATAGAAAGTTAATTCTTATTTAGAATATTGTTGCATACATTGTGTTCTTATTAACTTTCGGTCCACGTCAATAAACCAGCGTTTAAATTATAATGATTCAATTATTTTGGAGAGGGAGTGCAATGCAGAGTAGCAGTTAATGCTAATGTGAAAGGATATTTGTACCGCGCCCTATCACCACAGGAGTGGTCCCCTGGCGCTCTGGAGGATCTGAAAAGGAAAGGGGCTGTGGGGTGAGTTAGTTGGGACGAGCGGGAAAAGTGCAAGAGAGCAGTGATGTGCTGGTGGCAGCTTCAGTTCGGTTAACACCGTTCGCTGAGCTTATAGGTGCTTTCCGGTCGGTAGCCGTCATGTGCTGTTGTGCAAAGCTATGTGTGGTTTGTTTTGCTGTTGCAGTGTAGTGAAGTTTATGCAGTTTGTTGTGCTTTAGGGTTGTGGTTGTGTTTGGTTAGAGTTTGACAGGTGTATGTAGAGGGGAGAAATTGTTAGTGGGTTGGTTATTGGCCTTGCTACCTAAAAGTGTTATGTGCTAAATTTCCACGTTCTTTCTAGATGTGGGGCGTGAATATCTCTGCATTTCTATCTGGATCCTGCACTGGCTAATATTCACAATCCTGTCTATATATGATGCACGCCAATATTCACAATTCTATCTAAATGTGGAATATTCCCAGTCTAGATACGTCAATGGCTAACATTCGCAATTCTAAGTTTGGCACTTGCTAATATTTACGATCCTATCCAGAAGCACTGCAGGCTAATGTTCACAAAGAGTCGAGGAGCAACGTGGGAGGAGCTGGCGGGGTTTCTACATTGGAAAGTGGTTCCCACTTTTTGAGTGGGGACTGTGCAGGCATGTGGTGCAGAGGAATTGGGATGACATTTTTCTAATCTGAACGAACTGTGGATGTTAAGGTATCGTTGAACTATGGAAACTCCCCACACCATGAATTTTTAGGGTTGACAGCTAAAAGCATAATTCCAAGCCTTTACATGTTACATTTCCTAAAGCGTCTGTGGGCCAACAGTGCCCTCGTGTGGACAAATATGTTCTATCTTTGTTATGAACGCTGTCGATGAAATCTCAGACGGGTGACGTTTAATGAGTCGAGCAGGGAGAAACACAGAACAGTGCCACACCAGTCCGAAATGCCCAAATGTCTGCTGTTGGCAATGCATTTAACCACCAAATCGAATAACACGTTTGATATGAAGATGGTTTTGAGGGGTAGCCTAGTTCGGTTGTGGTACCCTTTAGGAAATTCTGCTTACAATTTGGAACTGATTTTTTAATGTTATTTGTATTTCTCTCTGACGGTGTCTATTAGTTTAATTTGATATTTTACTTTCAGTAAATGTCATAATTCTTCTGCTGGCCATATGCAGATCTGTGTTCAAATACCCGTATGTTGCAAATGCCTCTGGTAGAAAATGGAAGTGGTCAGTTGGAATTTCAGTCAAGTTTCCCAGCACACACACACACATAGGGCCCGATTCATGGAAATGCGCTGAAAATAGGGACTTTGCATGCCAAACCGGACCAAAATCCCATTTGTCGATTCATGGAATCGACTGCACAGTACTTTTTGGTACTTTGTGGGGATTTTGCGCAGACTCGGCACGTCATTGCGAGAGGCCGAGAGCCTTGCACGAGACACCACACAGAGCGTGGGCATGGCTTGCGCACAGGGTAGGGTAGGGGGGCGGAACCCAGAAAATGAGGAAGAGCAAGGGAAAATGTGGGTGTTACAAGGAATGGCACGCAGGCAGTCCATTGGTTTTCCATAGAACAGGTTATTTGAACCATGTTTGCTGTCAGAAGAGGGACTGGTTGATTTATCATATGGTTTGTGTACTTTTCAAGCCATCTCTATGAAGCAAAATACTAGTTCAGCCCTTGGAAGTACAAACATTTTATATATGCCTAATACAACTCGAGCTATGAATATATGTGGTCAAGTGCCCGCAGCGTAGACTGGCTCTGAGTCCCGACGGCCCTGCACCTTTTCCAGACCTCACAACACCCCTGCCCATGGTAATCCAGAAGTGGACCCCTTGCCCACTGTGCTTGGAGAGACACGGCCTCACTTCACTGATGAGGGCACCAAGACCGAAAGATGTGTCTGGGGTTGCTGTTAAAATGCTTGTTCAGGGGAGAATTTAACTGCCCAAGTGCGTGGGATCAGACTGATATGCAAATGGTATGTTTCTGTGAAAGGTACAGTGAGCTGAAATATGGCTGTAGACCCTACCAGCTTCTACCTTCCCATAGAACAGGTTATTTGGTCGTGTTCATACTCGGTAGAGGGGCTCCCAGACCTCTTTGTCATTATAGAAACATGTCAAGGAAAGAAAAAGTCTGATTGTAGCCTTAATTTCCCCATATTGAATGCATGACTTCAATTACCTGCTTGACAAGTAATAGGGGCATAAACACATCTTGTGGTCTTTGCAACGGTACTCTAGAGACTGTTGTGAGTAATTCCCGAATTACTTCCTGGATTCTGTCAATGCAAGGCTTTCCTGTGGAGGTCAGATATGGCCAAAACAAGAAGAGTCCCCTCGCGCAAGGTCTGGCTGACTTGCATGATTGTGCCAGAGAAAACTGTCTCGAGGACGAAAGTCTAAAAATAAAGGACAACACGGAGGCATACCTTAATTCCCCACACAAAGTCTTTGAAGAGGACAAGTGTGAGGGAATGCCCACTGTCTATGTGGATGGATGCTCTTACCATGTTGACAACAACGGGGAGAAAGAACTGGTGGCTGGCGTAGGGAATGCATGGGTGAATGAGTCCCCAGAACCCTCCGCTGGATACAAAATTGGTCCCCGAAGTAGTCAGGTGGCAGAATTGATGGCTGTGCATCAGGCCATCCTCACTGCTGTCCAGCATCAACTCCACGAACTGGTCATAATCACAGATTCGGATTATGTACGGAACGGGTTCGTGGAGCACCTGGTTAATTGGAAAACCAGAGGCATGTTATGTGCTAACAACAAACCCTTGAAACATGGGAAGATGATCCAAAACATTGATGATCTGGTCACCTCGAATGAGATGACCATCTATTGGAAAAAGATCAAGGGTCATTCCAAAGTAGAGGGACCAGACAAAACTGGAAATGACTTAGCTGATCAGCTGGCCAAAACCGGGGCCATCCAAGGGGATCTAATTGAGATTGAGTCCCTGTTGGGGGAAATCCAGGTCACTGCTATCACTAGGTCCCAGACAAATGCTCACAACAACCTTTCAATTGCACAATGGAGTAAGGAGACCCCTGATGCTGATTTGATTACAGCTCAGAAGGGGGATCCAATAATTGGTAAGTTTTACCAACACCTTGAGGACCCTGAGAACTTTCCCCTGACGGATACCGATTACATTGGGAAAGAGGACCTAAGAGTGTTGATGAAATGTCCAAAAATGTTCCGGATCCAAGACGGTTTGTTGGTAAGGAAATCCAAAGCTGGCCACGATCAGTGGGTGGTTCCTACCTCATTCCGAAGCCTGATGTTAAGTCACGCCCATGATGCGGCCACCGCCGGTCATAGGGGGTTTCACACAACACTGGAAATCTTAAGAGAGGTTGCATACTGGCCACACATGGGGCAGGACCTCGACCAATACTTGAAGGGGTGTCTTGTGTGTGCACAATTTCAGCCATCATCCCTCACGCACCGTGCGCCTCTCCAAAAGCGGGGGATGACACTGCCATGGTCAGATTTACAAATCGACTTTGTAGGCCCTGTGATTCGCTCGTCTAGGGGGAATAAGTACATGTTGACCGTCACATGCTTGTTTACCAAGTGGGTGGAATGTCTCCCAGCCTTAAATTGCAAGGCAGAAACCGCAGCTGCCCTTATGATTAACCACATCTTTTCCCGTTTTGGTCTACCTCAAAGGATTGAGCCAGACAGGGGTAGCCACTTCACCAGTGAAGTAATGACAAAGATGTGGGAGATACTGGGGGTCAAAAGGAAGTTGCATATTGCTTATAGACCAGCTTCTTCTGGGGCAGTAGAGAGATATAACCGAACCATTGTGAGCATATTAAAGAAGTTTGTGGCAGATTCTGGGCCAAGTTGGGATATCCGATTACCTCTGGTCCTAATGGCCATCAGATCTACCCCTTCATCTGCAACCAAAATGTCACCATTTGAGTTGATGACTGGGCGCAAGATGGTGCTTCCTCAGCATTTGCTCTATAGGACCCAAGAGCAGACACTAATAAATGCCTCCACAACTCATGAGTATGTGGAGAATTTAAGGAAACACCTTCAACATGCTTTTGCTTATGCTCAGCGGAATCTAGAAAGATCAGCTGATAGCATGAAGACCCACTATGACCTGAAAACTTCCAGGAAGGAATATCAGGTGGGGGACCGGGTCTATCTATACAACTTCCAAAGAAACCAGGCAAAACAGCGGACATTTTTGCCTACGTGGAAGGGACCCTTTGAGATCATCGACAAGATCTCCCCTGTGGCCTACAAAATCCACATCCCCAAAGGTCCTTTGGCAGCGGGGGAAGACAAGTGGGTCCACATAAACCAGTTGAAATGTTGCCATCCCAGGCACACTCTGCAACAACTGGAGGAATCCTCTGGAATCCTAGAGGGTACTGTCTCAGACTAATTCAGTTCCAACCATAAAACATACCACATCTAGTCTCTAAAATATTGTGATTTGCATGAAACTGTCTCTTAGTTATACTGTTTTTTTTTTCAAAATAAGAATGTAATATTTCATTATGATGAAATGCATATGCTGCCCCACTATCTCAACAGTGGTGGAAAAACGTCTATGAATAGGTATTGCCGCTCTTCCTTTGTCGTCCTAGGAGAACGAAAACCTGGAGACGGGCCAAGGAGGACGATCCGGAGACCGGGAGCAGAGACGCAACGGGCCCGGGGTACCGCCCAATATTCCCATCAGGACCGGCGAGGAGAACCGATCGATCAGTACCGGATGGAGGAAAAGATGCTGAACTGTGCCATCTATTGGAAGAAGATGAGGAAACATCCCAGGTCTTGCGAGTCCCATTCATGAAATAGAATGGCCATCGCAAGAGGGGGGCTTGTGGGATGTATTTACCCATGCATCCGAGCCCTACCTCAAAACTGTGCAGTATTGGAAAACATCATGATGGCCAGAGCTTCCCAGAAAATGCACAGGGAAATGCATGAAGAATAGGCTGCCACTCATTTTTGCCGATGTTATGGGCATAGAAGGACGCTGCCTAAAACCACCATTGGACTACCCACACAGTAGTCTGAAACCATTGGGAGTGGCAATGCTGATTGCCAAAAGCAAACCCATAACTGTTGGGAATTCATTTTCTTAAATCCCAAAAAGGGGTGCAGTACCAGTACTCACCACTATCCAAAAGCCGGCGTTTTAAAACCACCAGATTTTGTAGAAAACTGAATAAATGAACCCAAAACATGCCAAAGAAAGACATTTTAAGAGGTGGATCCAATGTAAAGTTATATTCTGAAGTGACTTGAAGGTTTATAACAAGACTGGCTGAGCTGTGGATTTCAGCAGTTTAAGTAAATTTGGACTGAAAGACACTAAAAAAATCTAAATGTTTAAAAGAAATGAGTGACCTACTTTTGTGTGTCACATAGGTTTCAATTGTTTAAATGTTATAGTTTTAAACTTAGAATCAGCATCCTAGCTGCATATGTAAAAAAATTGTCTTGACTTAAACTGGGGAACAAAAAGTGACATTTTATCTGAAACCTGGCTTAAGGAACTGAATTCTGCCCACCAGCTACCCCCATCAGGAGTGAAACTTGAGTCACAGCTGTGTTCCCAGGCCTATCTGCCTTTTGCTGGCCACACTAAGGATATGCCATCTCTCTGATAATTGAATTAAGGGGAGCCCCCACAGAATACAGGAGCTCTGAACAAAGCCCTGTCCTGACTCAGGCAAATGTTTTATTGGCGGGAGTCGTAAATGGAGCTTCCTCTTGGCAGAAGCTGGGAGGGGCAGGGTCTCTGAGCTTGGCAGAAACTGGAAAGACTGGTTTCTGTACCATGTGACATAAAAAGACACACCTCTATAGCCAGAATATGGTTTTAGAAAAAGATGAATAACTCATAGAGCGGACTTGTGAAAATTATTTAAATGATACCATAATTCTTGTGATTTTTCTGCCCACATTTTAAGAGGTTTTTAGAACCGGTGGTATGTTCAGGGGAGTTTTAGCGGAAAAGAGGATATTACTCAAAATGTGTGCATGTGAAAAATCTGACACTTCATCAATTAATGTCCATACTCCTTGCGCACATGTGTGTAAATTTGGGGTAATGTCCGGTATTGCAAACCAGTTAAAAAGTGCAAAATATTGCCATTTCTGAATGCAAGCTCCCAGGACGAGCAGAGTTTGAACAGGGTATACCTCCTGTAATGCATGATGGGTGCATATGATTTTAAAACAATATGTACCTCTGCAAATATGTATTTGGTTCAAATCTAGATTTGTGTGTAAGTTGACAGGAGGAGTGGACTTTCTGCAGGCTGTAAAATGACATCACTCTGACACAACTTAGCTCCCCCAATCAGGGGAGAAATGAAAGCTTGGCCAATGACAAGTGGAGAGGGGCTGGCTAGTGATGCTGCTCACACCCACCCATTTTAAAAACACATAAAAGCAGAGAGACAGGACAGATAGGGACCTTCAAATCCATTTGCAGCTGGAAGCTCTGCCGGGAAAATCCATACTTTACCTCCATCAACTTCAGAGACCCAGACCAGACCAGCAGAGTAGAGCTGACCTGTTAGCAGAACCAGAGAGAGCTGAACCGGAGTGCAGTCCAAAACCTGACCAGATCCGTGGCAAGGCATATTTCTAAATATATTGTGAGTACATAGCAGAACTGTGCAGAACCAATCTCCTAGTTAAAATAATATAATTCTATCTATTTTAATCTAAGTAGAACTGCCTCCTAACTGTCACCTGTCATTTGCAAAGCTGTCACTTGTCATTTGCTAGTTGCAAGCTGCACTTGTCTTTTTGAACTTTAAAATTTCAATCTGAAAAACGACCTTTATTCAATCGCTCATATCTCCGCGACCGTTTGTGCTAGAGACTTGCATTAACTTTCATCTGGAAGCTGAGATCCTAGGCTTTCCTAGGACCCCAAAACGATATTGCTAGCCCTTGTAGTTCCTCTGTAATCGCACCAGACGCATTCGCGAATTTTGCCGCGATTTGCAAATTTCTTCACGTGTAAAAATCTGCTGCTGCTTGCCTTCCATTTGCCAGAAATTCGTTTAACCTGCTAATCATCCCTGAATCATTGCTAGTGTGAGCCTGGACTAATATTAACTTGATTTCACTCACCCTGAACCTCCTAGAGGGAATTAAAAGTATTTTAGCATATTTTTTTCTACATTGCCAGCACATTTAAAAGCATTTGGGCCTGTGTTTTCAACGTCTGTAGTCTAAGTTGCTGGGTGAACTGAATCACATTTAATTGCATTTCTGAGAACTGTGTGCCTCCCTTCCATTTCCTTGTATTGCATAAAGGGGGGAGGGAATTGTCCAAGAAAGTGATTACATTGTCTTTGCTGAAATCCTATCAAGTTATTTTCTGTACTGCATTTCATTCCACATTGCATCCATTTGAAACCATAAAAGTATTGTTGCTATCTTATCCATTTCATGTCAACTCCTTAGTGATTATCAAGAAGTGTGCTAGTGCCAGATTCTCCGTTGTTAATCTTTATCATACCAGATTAAGTGTGATATCCAATTATTAATTTATTATAAAGTGTGATATAATATATATTGTTTAAGTTATCAAATAAACCTTTAAACTTGCAAAACAGAACTACTTCTTGGCTCAGTGGGGTCAGGGGGATTCCAAGGGAGGGGTGTTATATAGGGGTAGTCATCCAGAACGCATGAACTGGACATAAAGATATATCAATAAGGGTTTTCATTCAGTATTCTAGACTAGGCGTTGACTTGGCTGTAGTGCTGAATTGAATCCTCTTACAAATTGGGGGCTCGTGCCGGACGTTTGGATTAGATCTATCACTTGTGCAGATTAATACAGCGTGCCAGCTGACCAGATACACATATCCGGTCGGAGCACACGCTGTGTTACGCTGTAAAGCACTTCTCAAAGGAACGCTCTAAGAAAAAGGTCTGTTTTGCAAAAATAAAATACAAACTTCTGTAAGTCAGGACAGAGACCAATCTCTAGAATGACGACCTTAGTAGACATGAAAATAGCCAGAGAGCACTTCTTACATAAGTTATTTGTGAGAAGTGAGTGGACTCACCAGGACCAAACAGTCTGGTTGCAGGCCATCACACCCCAAATCACGGAAACAGGGTCAGATATATGGAGAGACCAGGGTCCCTTACAGGTGGCCCTGAGTGAACTATATATGTCCTCTAAGGCCAAGGATGAGCACAACAAGATTGCCAGGGTAGCGGCATATTTATATTTACATATGGGAGCCATGCAGGACAAATGTGCTGAAGGCCAAGATCTGGCGAGTAGGCAACTGCTGGCATTACAGAAGGCCCAATCTGAGCTGGACTCTTCTGAGCAGAGGCTGCTCAGGAGCCAGGAGTCAGAAAATGACAGTAGGCAGTACATCATTAAAATAAAAGAGGATATGGACATCCTGCAACAGGAAAAGACAGACCGGGATACCAGAATTCTGGCTTTGCAGCAGGAACGCCAAGACAGTTTGGACTCCCTACTGCAGAGCCAGAAAAAGCTGGAGCAACAGATCAATTTCAACAGGGCATGCACAGAGCAGGTAGCCACCCTGCAAATCCAACTAGACAGAGAGAAAGAGGAGAGCAATAAACTGATCCTGAAAGACCTGGATACCCAGGCAGAGTTTGATCAGGAGCGCCAGAAAGCCGGTGCCTTCCAGAGGCAAAGGGACGACCTGGCGGCACAGATGCAGGCTCTTAGTCAGGAAAGAGACACTTTAGGCCAGGAAGTCTGCCACTTAAAAAAGGAAATTGAAGAAAATCACCTGGCCCTCCAGGGGCTGGGTGATCTCCAAAAAGAAAACCAGAACTTGGTAGAGCACACCAGAAGGGTGGAGGATGCTCTAGCAAGAAAGGAGCATGCCAATAGGGACACAGCTCAGGAGGTAACCCTCCTGCAGCAAAGACTGGCCCAGTTCTCCAGGACCAACCAGGAAGCACAGAGGGAAAATGAGGCCCTCTGGCAACACAATGATAGGCTCCAACAACAGGTAGCGATGCAGGAGAGACTGATAGAGTCCAGTAAGGCCTTAACTGAGGAACTGAAGGCACAAATGCAGGCTCTTGCATTGCAACAGGAAGCAGGGGCGGATAGAGATGAGGTTCGCTGGGAAAGGGAAACTCCGGAGCATAACCTCAGGAGCCCTAGTACCAGAGGCCCTCATACCTCTCAGTCCCTAGACTCTGCCACCCCCATGTTCCCCGGCGCACATGAGCACCGGGCCACCGGGATGGCAGACTACTATCCAGACAAAAGTATGGGGCTCATAGGCCAGTACCACCCAGGTATGGAGGGGCGGGCATCCGGGTATGGGCACCCAAGCGCAGTGCAATTTAGTGGGGAACCCCAGGAGAGTAGGCCCCTTAAGGGCATCCTGAAAACCTCTGCCCAGTTAGGTCAGTGGGGGGGGTACCCAGCAAATCCTGGCAGCAAGGAGGGATCTGAGGACTCCTCTGAGCACCACATGAAACAGGAGACCAGGTCCCCACATTCTGCCAGCCATTCCCAGGCTCGCAGAATCCGGGAAAACCTGGAAGAACAGACAGGAACCTCTGGGAGCAGTGCCTCTGAGTCAGAGGATGAATGGACAAGGGTTACCCGAACCAAAAAGGCCAATAAGGCAAAAAGGGCCTTGCTTAAGGACCCCTTAAAGCAGATTAAGGCGATCAGGAGCGTCATCACGCCTTACCATAAGAACGCTAAGTATTCTGTTTGGGAGCACTTAGAGTTGTTTGAGCAAATGATGGAGACTTTCCATTTGAAGGACAGCCAAAGCTGTATTCAATATGTAAAGTGGACCTTCTCCCCGGAATACTCCAGTTTCTTTGCGGGGCTGGAGGACCAAAATCATTTAAGATGGTCCACCTATAAGGCGGCCATCTTGAAACATTTTTCTGTTCACAGAAATCCTCAAGAGGCTCGCAAGGCAGCCTACAATTTGCAATGTGGGGAGGATCAGGCCCCACAAGAATTTGTGCAAGAACTGAAACGTGCTTTTGCGCAGACCACCAGAAGGGTGCGCACAGACAGTAGAGAATTCATCAATACATTTTTTCATGCCTTGCCCAAATACATAATGACCCAGCTCGTGAGGGATTTTCACGAGAAAAGATCTTTAGACTGGGTCATTGAACAGGCTACCCGGATCTATGAGGTGCAGAAACCGGTAGATAGCAAAAGTAATGCCCAGAAAAACCCCAAAGCCAACAGCACCCCTGCTGCTGCCAAGGTGGCAGAGGTAAAGGTCACCCCCGTTTTGGATTTGGAGATGGGGGGGCCTAAAAACCTACCTGCACCTAATAATGCTAGGCCCAGGAGGTCCTCGGGTCAGTCCCAGACAGGGAGCCAGGGAGGCAGCCCCACAAATGGGGTCCCTCGCTCTCCTGATTATGTAAGTCCCCGTTACAAGGGAAATCGACCCATCCTGGGTTATGTGTGGACTCCTCCAGCCCAAGGGGGGGGATCCAGCCAAGCACCTAACCCAGGGAACTTCCCTCCCAACTTCCCACAGGAGGGCAGAAATTCTCCAAATCCTGGGCAGAACTTTTTCCCCAGGTATCCACCCAATTTCCAACCCCAAAATCATCCATCCTTCTTTCCCCAATTCCCTGAGCCCAGACAACCTAATCCGGGAGAGGGGAGGCCAAGGGTGGAGGGGTACCCAAATCTTCCCAACCCGGGGTACTACCAGAGAAGGGATAGCTACCCTTCCCGGGATCAGCCCAGGGGAGAAAACAGGGCCCCGTATCAGCCTGAGCGGGTTTCCCAGTTAGAGCGCCAGGTTCAAAACATGGCGCGGGATCTGGGTCACATACTGAGGGCTCAGCAGAACCCTCAGATCGGCATGCCGGCGCAGAACGCACCCAACTCTGGACCTGGTGCTCCAGAACAATGACGGGGGCAGCACCCCGATAACACACCGGTTCCCAGGGAGGAGGCACAAGGGGAAGGGGGGTGTAAAGCCTTGGAGGAAGCTTCCTTCCTCACTTGTAAACAGCCCCTGGAAACCCAGGAACCGGAAACAAAATCTCTTGCCCCTGAAAGTCTGCCTCCTAAGGAGCAGAGGGGTGGTAGGAGAAACAAAAGACCCAAACAGACACAGTTTGAGGAGGAGGTACAGATCTTCCAATTTGAGGGAGAGGGATCCTCAGAGGATCCTGGGAAAAGGATCTTCTCCTTCAGAGAGGGGGGAACTCCTCCCAAAGAAAAATGGGTCCCTAGGGATGCAAATCCAGACTGGGGAGATGGGGAGACTGAGCTACCGCCGCCCACCATCTCATCCCAGAACCAACAGCAAGAAAATCCCCTGGTTCAAACCCATCCTGGTGACTGCCTCCAAAAAGGGGGGGGCGGCCCAGAACCGGAGCCAGGGGAACCCACAATGGCTCTGATCTCCAGTTGCCAAATTTTTCTTTCAGATTCCCAAGGCTCTCCACAGAATTCTGCCCAAATCTCTTCGCTAGCGATGTCCAAAACCAGAAAGTTAGTCCACCAGTTGTCCAAAAATGTGCATTATCTGTGCCCCCTTGAGGAGAAGGAGGGAAGATACTATGCCCCGGTCCGAGTACAGGGGCAGGGTACAATTTTGGCACTGGTGGACACGGGATCTCAAGCTACCCTTCTGTCCAGAAGGGCCTTTGATGAACTGAATGCAGGAAGGGGAGAGAATTACCAAATTCCTCTCACCTCTCTTCCTGGACAACTGCAGAACTTTGACGGGAAGGAAATTCCCGTCGAGGGGACGGCAGATTTGGACATTAAAATTGGGCGACACAAGTTGAAACACCCAGTCATAGTTGTGACTCCGGAGGGCACCCCTTGTTTACTGGGGAATGACCTCCTGAGAAGGTTGTCACCCCTAATAGATTGTGTAAACAAGGTCCTCTGGACCCAGACTAGCCGACCAATAAAATTAAAACAGAGTGTCAACCATGTTAGTTTGAACGGCACCTGCCACATGGTTGAACAAAAATCTGACCAAGTAGAATTTCACTTCCAGAACAACCAAATTCCAGACGTGACAGTAATAGCAGTAGGACAACAGACTGGTGATGGGGGGTCCTCTCTATTTCTGAAAATCAACCTTCCTTCCAGTTTAAGGTGGTATTCCACACTGGAAGGAAACACCCTGAAATTCTTTACTAATCCACAATCAGAAACTCCCACTCCTACAGTCCAGAAAGATGTGAAATCAGCTCAGAGCCTGGCTGATATTCAGCAAATTGGAGAGCAGTTGTTCATCCCTGTTCAGTTAAATGATGGGAAGGACTCTGTTCTCGCTCGAGTGTGTGTGAACAACGGTAAGAGCTTCATCAGCGAAGCCATGTTCCGCCAACTCCCAAAAGATCCAGCCATTCCCACATTCAAACTGATAGACAAATGGGAAATGGACCTGGAATCGCCTAATTCCAAACATCTCCTGCCAAGCAGGTGTATGCTCAAAATCTCCATTGGCAACAAGAGCATAGTCCACAATTGTTGGGACGTGCGAGACGTCCCTGCCGCCTTTTACTTAGGCAGTGACATTCTCAATCGCTTTGCCATTAGTTTGGACCTAATAAACTTCAAAGCTTGGTCCCGATTAGCGGATAATCCCATGGGCTTTGATGATCCAGAAAAAGCATTTAGGTCAGCTCAATTGCTACCTTATGCAGTTGAAATTCAGATCAAAGAGGAAGTCACCATCCCAGAAAGGACCCGACAATTCTCCCTGGAAGTGAAAGTTAAAAGAGGACAACATTTGAAAAACCCTGATGCTTACATACATCTAAACGCTTCTCTCCAACAGCAAGGGTTGGGGGTAAACCCAACTCCATTAGTCAACATAGAACATGACACCATTCCAATAGAGGTGGATAACAGCGACTTAAAGAGTATTACTCTAGCCGCAGGCACCATTATTGGAATGGCGGTTGATGACCGACATTTTTCCATCGACTTAGTAAATGAACTGTTAGGACCAATCCCCAAGGACTGTTTTGACAGTGACAGTGAGGACAATACAACACCAGACAGGATTTTTACCCGGCATGGGGGGAACTTCCTGGTGTACACTTCTTGCCCTTATGGTAAGGAAGATGTGACTTGTGACTTCAGGAGGGATGAGGTGATTTTCCAGGTCCATGAGGGCTGCCTTTCCCACCTGAAGCCTCCAGTCCAAATCAGCACTCTGACCAGGGACTTCTCCACCCAGCTGGAGGAGGCCGCTGAAATAGCCAAACCAGAAGTCTTTCCAGGCTTCAGGCAGATGGTGGAAGAGAGAGTCAACCTAGCTGATGCCTGTGTGACTCTGGAACAAAAGCAAAAGTTGAAACAAGTTTTCTTGGATTTCCAAGATCTCTTTGCGGTAGACTCATATGACTGTGGCCGCACCGACATCCACACAACAACAATCCCCACGGACCCTGGCATGACTCCAGTGTTTGTGAAGCAATATCGTTTGCCTCTCGCATCCATGGAGTCCCTTACTGAAATAATTAAGAACCTTGAGTCCAGGGGAATAATCCGTCCCATCCACAGCACCTTCAATAATCCGGTGCTGGGAATATTAAAGCCAAACGGCCAGTGGAGACTCTGCGCTGACCTTAGGGAGCTCAACAAACGGGTCCATACTTCCCGATGGCCTCTGCCCTACATTGACCAAGGGCTGGCCCAGATTCAGGGGTCACAGGTATTCACTGCAATAGACCTGACCAATGGATACTGGACCGTGCCTGTCAGCAGGGAGGACCAATACAAACTGGCTTATACCTTTGGGGGCCAGCAGTACACATGGACCCGGACTCCCTTCGGATACCTCAACTCCGGCAATGAGTTCAACATTTTTCTACACAAGGCCATGCCCGACTTGGGTGCGAGGGGTAACCTGGCTTATGTAGATGATGTCCTCATCAAAAGTTCATCTGTGGAGGAACACATAGCGGAGATCCGTTATGTTCTGACGCAGTTGAGGGCCGCCGGAGCAAAACTTTCCTTTCAGAAAGCACAGTGGTGTAGAACCCGTGTTAATTTCTTGGGGCATGAGATTACTCCTCAGGGTCTCTGTCCCCAGGAAAAGAAAGTGGAAGCACTTCAGAAACTGAAAGACCCCACAACTCTGCGGGAACTAAGGAGCCTCCTTGGACTGACTAATTACAGCACAAAGTTCATTGAGGGCTACGCAGAGATCACCAGACCCCTGATTCATCTCTTGAAGGGGGGGGTCAAGTGGGAATGGGGTCCAGAACAAGCCGAGGCAGTAAAACAACTCAAAAGAAGCCTCTCACAAGCACCTTGCCTAGCTTACCCCGTCAGAAACAAAGAGTTCTTCCTGGAGACGGGGTTCTCTAATACGTGCTTGACGGCAGTATTATACCAAAAGCATGACAAGGTCAATAAAGTAATCTCCTATGCGAGCAAAACTTTATCCTCTGTGGAGGAAAAATTCAACGATTGTGAGAAGGCACTCCTGGCAACGGTGTGGGCATTGAAGAATTACCGCCCGTTTATCCAGGGGGAACACATCATAGTGGAGACTCCACACCAGCCTCTGCAATATCTCCAAAGTGACAGAATCCGGGCCGGAAATGTGAGTAATTCCCGAATTACTTCCTGGATTCTGTCAATGCAAGGCTTTCCTGTGGAGGTCAGATATGGCCCAAACAAGAAGAGTCCCCTCGCGCAAGGTCTGACTGACTTGCATGATTGTGCCAGAGAAAACTGTCTCGAGGACGAAAGTCTAAAAATAAAGGACAACACGGAGGCATACCTTAATTCCCCACACAAAGTCTTTGAAGAGGACAAGTGTGAGGGAATGCCCACTGTCTATGTGGATGGATGCTCTTACCATGTTGACAACAACGGGGAGAAAGAACTGGTGGCTGGCGTAGGGAATGCATGGGTGAATGAGTCCCCAGAACCCTCCGCTGGATACAAAATTGGTCCCCGAAGTAGTCAGGTGGCAGAATTGATGGCTGTGCATCAGGCCATCCTCACTGCTGTCCAGCATCAACTCCACGAACTGGTCATAATCACAGATTCGGATTATGTACGGAACGGGTTCGTGGAGCACCTGGTTAATTGGAAAACCAGAGGCATGTTATGTGCTAACAACAAACCCTTGAAACATGGGAAGATGATCCAAAACATTGATGATCTGGTCACCTCGAATGAGATGACCATCTATTGGAAAAAGATCAAGGGTCATTCCAAAGTAGAGGGACCAGACAAAACTGGAAATGACTTAGCTGATCAGCTGGCCAAAACCGGGGCCATCCAAGGGGATCTAATTGAGATTGAGTCCCTGTTGGGGGAAATCCAGGTCACTGCTATCACTAGGTCCCAGACAAATGCTCACAACAACCTTTCAATTGCACAATGGAGTAAGGAGACCCCTGATGCTGATTTGATTACAGCTCAGAAGGGGGATCCAATAATTGGTAAGTTTTACCAACACCTTGAGGACCCTGAGAACTTTCCCCTGACGGATACCGATTACATTGGGAAAGAGGACCTAAGAGTGTTGATGAAATGTCCAAAAATGTTCCGGATCCAAGACGGTTTGTTGGTAAGGAAATCCAAAGCTGGCCACGATCAGTGGGTGGTTCCTACCTCATTCCGAAGCCTGATGTTAAGTCACGCCCATGATGCGGCCACCGCCGGTCATAGGGGGTTTCACACAACACTGGAAATCTTAAGAGAGGTTGCATACTGGCCACACATGGGGCAGGACCTCGACCAATACTTGAAGGGGTGTCTTGTGTGTGCACAATTTCAGCCATCATCCCTCACGCACCGTGCGCCTCTCCAAAAGCGGGGGATGACACTGCCATGGTCAGATTTACAAATCGACTTTGTAGGCCCTGTGATTCGCTTGTCTAGGGGGAATAAGTACATGTTGACCGTCACATGCTTGTTTACCAAGTGGGTGGAATGTCTCCCAGCCTTAAATTGCAAGGCAGAAACCGCAGCTGCCCTGATGATTAACCACATCTTTTCCCGTTTTGGTCTACCTCAAAGGATTGAGTCAGACAGGGGTAGCCACTTCACCAGTGAAGTAATGACAAAGATGTGGGAGATACTGGGGGTCAAAAGGAAGTTGCATATTGCTTATAGACCAGCTTCTTCTGGGGCAGTAGAGAGATATAACCGAACCATTGTGAGCATATTAAAGAAGTTTGTGGCAGATTCTGGGCCAAGTTGGGATATCCGATTACCTCTGGTCCTAATGGCCATCAGATCTACCCCTTCATCTGCAACCAAAATGTCACCATTTGAGTTGATGACTGGGCGCAAGATGGTGCTTCTTCAGCATTTAGGACCCAAGAGCAGACACTAATAAATGCCTCCACAACTCATGAGTATGTGGAGAATTTAAGGAAACACCTTCAACATGCTTTTGCTTATGCTCAGCGGAATCTAGAAAGATCAGCTGATAGCATGAAGACCCACTATGACCTGAAAACTTCCAGGAAGGAATATCAGGTGGGGGACCGGGTCTATCTATACAACTTCCAAAGAAACCAGGCAAAACAGCGGAAATTTTTGCCTATGTGGAAGGGACCCTTTGAGATCATCGACAAGATCTCCCCTGTGGCCTAGAAAATCCACATCCCCAAAGGTCCTTTGGCAGCGGGGGAAGACAAGTGGGTCCACATAAACCAGTTGAAATGTTGCCATCCCAGGCACACTCTGCAACAACTGGAGGAATCCTCTGGAATCCTAGAGGGTACTGTCTCAGACTAATTCAGTTCCAACCATAAAACATACCACATCTAGTCTCTAAAATATTGTGATTTGCATGAAACTGTCTCTTAGTTATACTGTTTTTTTTTTTCAAAATAAGAATGTAATATTTCATTATGATGAAATGCATATGCTGCCCCACTATCTCAACAGTGGTGGAAAAACGTCTATGAATAGGTATTGCCGCTCTTCCTTTGTCGTCCTAGGAGAAAGAAAACCTGGAGACGGGCCAAGGAGGACGATCCGGAGACCGGGAGCAGAGACGCAACGGGCCCGGGGTACCGCCCAATATTCCCATCAGGACCGGCGAGGAGAACCGATCGATCAGTACCGGATGGAGGAAAAGATGCTGAACTGTGCCATCTATTGGAAGAAGATGAGGAAACATCCCAGGTCTTGTGAGTCCCATTCATGAAATAGAATGGCCATCGCAAGAGGGGGGCTTGTGGGATGTATTTACCCATGCATCCGAGCCCTACCTCAAAACTGTGCAGTATTGGAAAACATCATGATGGCCAGAGCTTCCCAGAAAATGCACAGGGAAATGCATGAAGAATAGGCTGCCACTCATTTTTGCCGATGTTATGGGCACAGAAGGACGCTGCCTAAAACCACCATTGGACTACCCACACAGTAGTCTGAAACCATTGGGAGTGGCAATGCTGATTGCCAAAAGCAAACCCATAACTGTTGGGAATTCATTTTCTTAAATCCCAAAAAGGGGTGCAGTACCAGTACTCACCACTATCCAAAAGCCGGAGTTTTAAAAGCACCAGATTTTGTAGAAAACTGAATAAATGAACCCAAAACATGCCAAAGAAAGACATTTTAAGAGGTGGATCCAATGTAAAGTTATATTCTGAAGTGACTTGAAGGTTTATAACAAGACTGGCTGAGCTGTGGATTTCAGCAGTTTAAGTAAATTTGGACTGAAAGACACTAAAAAAATCTAAATGTTTAAAAGAAATGAGTGACCTACTTTTGTGTGTCACATAGGTTTCAATTGTTTAAATGTCATAGTTTTAAACTTAGAATCAGCATCCTAGCTGCATATGTAAAAATATTGTCTTGACTTAAACTGGGGAACAAAAAGTGACATTTTATCTGAAACCTGGCTTAAGGAACTGAATTCTGCCCTCCAGCTACCCCCATCAGGAGTGAAACTTGAGTCACAGCTGTGTTCCCAGGCCTATCTGCCTTTTGCTGGCCACACTAAGGATATGCCATCTCTCTGATAATTGAATTAAGGGGAGCCCCCACAGAATACAGGAGCTCTGAACAAAGCCCTGTCCTGACTCAGGCAAATGTTTTATTGGCGGGAGTCGTAAATGGAGCTTCCTCTTGGCAGAAGCTGGGAGGGGCAGGGTCTCTGAGCTTGGCAGAAACTGGAAAGACTGGTTTCTGTACCATGTGACATGAAAAGACACACCTCTATAGCCAGAATATGGTTTTAGAAAAAGATGAATAACTCATAGAGCGGACTTGTGAAAATTATTTAAATGATACCATAATTCTTGTGATTTTTCTGCCCACATTTTAAGAGGTTTTTAGAACCGGTGGTATGTTCAGGGGAGTTTTAGCGGAAAAGAGGATATTACTCAAAATGTGTGCATGTGAAAAATCTGACACTTCATCAATTAATGTCCATACTCCTTGCGCACATGTGTGTAAATTTGGGGTAATGTCCGGTATTGCAAACCAGTTAAAAAGTGCAAAATATTGCCATTTCTGAATGCAAGCTCCCAGGAAGAGCAGAGTTTGAACAGGGTATACCTCCTGTAATGCATGATGGGTGCATATGATTTTAAAACAATATGTACCTCTGCAAATATGTATTTGGTTCAAATCTAGATTTGTGTGTAAGTTGACAGGAGGAGTGGACTTTCTGCAGGCTGTAAAATGACATCACTCTGACACAACTTAGCTCCCCCAATCAGGGGAGAAATGAAAGCTTGGCCAATGACAAGTGGAGAGGGGCTGGCTAGTGATGCTGCTTACACCCACCCATTTTAAAAACACATAAAAGCAGAGAGACAGGACAGATAGGGACCTTCAAATCCATTTGCAGCTGGAAGCTCTGCCGGGAAAATCCATACTTTACCCCCATCAACTTCAGAGACCCAGACCAGACCAGCAGAGTAGAGCTGACCTGTTAGCAGAACCAGAGAGAGCTGAACCGGAGTGCAGTCCAAAACCTGACCAGATCCGTGGCAAGGCATATTTCTAAATATATTGTGAGTACATAGCAGAACTGTGCAGAACCAATCTCCTAGTTAAAATAATATAATTCTATCTATTTTAATCTAAGTAGAACTGCCTCCTAACTGTCACCTGTCATTTGCAAAGCTGTCACTTGTCATTTGCTAGTTGCAAGCTGCACTTGTCTTTTTGAACTTTAAAATTTCAATCTGAAAAACGACCTTTATTCAATCGCTCATATCTCCGCGACCGTAATCGCACCAGACGCATTCGCGAATTTTGCCGCGATTTGCAAATTTCTTCACGTGTAAAAATCTGCTGCTGCTTGCCTTCCATTTGCCAGAAATTCGTTTAACCTGCTAATCATCCCTGAATCATTGCTAGTGTGAGCCTGGACTAATATTAACTTGATTTCACTCACCCTGAACCTCCTAGAGGGAATTAAAAGTATTTTAGCATATTTTTTTCTACATTGCCAGCACATTTAAAAGCATTTGGGCCTGTGTTTTCAACGTCTGTAGTCTAAGTTGCTGGGTGAACTGAATCACATTTAATTGCATTTCTGAGAACTGTGTGCCTCCCTTCCATTTCCTTGTATTGCATAAAGGGGGGAGGGAATTGTCCAAGAAAGTGATTACATTGTCTTTGCTGAAATCCTATCAAGTTATTTTCTGTACTGCATTTCATTCCACATTGCATCCATTTGAAACCATAAAAGTATTGTTGCTATCTTATCCATTTCATGTCAACTCCTTAGTGATTATCAAGAAGTGTGCTAGTGCCAGATTCTCCGTTGTTAATCTTTATCATACCAGATTAAGTGTGATATCCAATTATTAATTTATTATAAAGCGTGATATAATATATATTGTTTAAGTTATCAAATAAACCTTTAAACTTGCAAAACAGAACTACTTCTTGGCTCAGTGGGGTCAGGGGGATTCCAAGGGAGGGGTGTTATATAGGGGTAGTCATCCAGAACGCATGAACTGGACATAAAGATATATCAATAAGGGTTTTCATTCAGTATTCTAGACTAGGCGTTGACTTGGCTGTAGTGCTGAATTGAATCCTCTTACACTGTGGTCCTGATTCATGGAAAAGTGCGCAGAGATCCCGCAAAGGCTGCATGCTAAGATGCCTTTCTGCGAGCCTACATGCTGAAGGTCTTCTGCGCGCTCCACATATTCATGGAATTGTTTGCGCAATGTGACCGTATACACAAGTATCGTCCAGAACACCCCTGACACGCCCCAACACAAAGCAAAAAGGGACAGATACAGCTATCTTTGCTTCCTCCTCGGGCACAAACTCATGCACCCTTGAAACAGTGCGTGGAGTCCCCTGCAACCAGGTCTGCACCTCAGGGACACTGCGCAGAGTCCCCCATAACTATTGTCGGCACCCCGACAACATGCGTACACATTTCTGTAACTCAGGTAAAACTCTGGCAAATCTGCTTGTGAACACTGTAAACCATTCATGCACCCTGCTACACTGAGTACGCACACCCCTAAGTTAGTTCCGAACCCACCCCTGAATCCAACATTCGATCTCACCATGCAGTGGTGATTCCTATGTGCAAGTGTCTGTATAGCTGCCTTTGGGTGGTGGATAGATGGAAGGTTTCCGTGGGCCACACCCTGACGAGAGCTTGCGTGGTCAGATCCATGAATATGCTTCATTCTGCGCATTGGTGGCCATGCATTGGACTGCCTGTGTCCCGTAGCTTGTAAAGTGCACTTTTTCACATGTTCTTCCCCATTTTGTGTGCTCTGCCCCCTACTCTGGCCTCTGTGCAGGCTATGCCCAAATTCTGCGAGGTGTCTTGCGCAGGGCGATCGACAGCACGCAATGACGTGCCGAGCCTCCACTAAGTCCACGCAAAGTACGAAAAAGTCCTGCGAAGTCGATTCCATGAATCGACAAACAGGATTTCGTGTGCAGTTTGGTGCGCAAAGTCCCTATTTACTACGCAGAAAATTCCATGAATCAGGCCCTTAAAGACACAGTTAAAGAAAATGGATGATAAAGTCTGCTGCTTGCAGTCATTGTTTTGATAGTGCAACTTGTAATGTGGGACATTCGCTAGCAATAGACACCACAATTATTCACTCACTGCTGCGCATGCTGTTATTTACCACAAATCACTCCCTGTTTAAAATGCTCTGCTGCGAACAAAGGTACGAGTTAAATATACATTTGACAGACTTTGCACCACATTTCTTTTATTGCACATCAAAGGAAAGGCAAATAAAAATGAACAGGAACAGAGCTTGTAGGTTAGTCTCTATGTGCTGGCTGGGGACAGTTCATCCTGCAGCCTCATAGTACTTGTCCTATCCGAAGAAACCTCCTGTTTTACGTGCTTCAGTTATTAATACAAATCAATATACTTTTTTGCTAATTCAACAAAAACAGTTTCAATATCATAAAAATATCACAAATTCACTCTGCACTTGCACCAATGGCGGGGGCACTAGCCAATCAAGAAGCTCGGAATGTGGGCTGTATTCAGCGATATAAGCCTGGGTTGCGAGCTTCCCAAGTGCTGTGTGCCCCTCACCCTGTGCCACTTGCTAACCCCTCCCACCCATGCCACCTTTACCACCCACGTTAAAACAAATTGTTGCAATGTGCCTTCTTGTGGAATATGGAACCATGAGTTTGAATGTGGAGCATACTCATCACAAGGGTGGAATGCTGTGTTCAATTATTACAGTTGGGGGTCAGGGCCTGTGAGGTTGTGCTGGGCGTTTTCATGCAGTTATACTTGCTGAACAACCATACGTTTTTGCCAAACCAAACGTATATGGGAGCTTCCTGACACAAATATATAAAAAAGAAACACTAACTTTGTTCCTGCGACGCACCGCTTTCATGAGAGGAAGTCGATTTCGGTGTGGGTTACGTCATCATAATCAACCCGGAAGACGTACTTCCTCTCACGCAGGAAGCATCACAGGACTGAAGGTAACCTAGTGTTTCTTTTTGTAAACATTTGTTTCAAGGTTTAGCAGCCACTTTGAGTTTTTTCGTGTCTAAATTATTAATTGAGGGCACCACCCCCCATGATGTGGGACCCTCACTTCACTTGGACCCATAAATTGGGCGTTGGGCCGTTACCCGCAGTGTGACTTGCCGCTTCGGTTAATATCACCTCATTATATTTCAATTTTGTGAAATAATATTTTGAGATAAATGCGAGCTATAGAGAAGTCGATAAAGGAATTAGCACCGCACCTGTAAATGATGTGGATTGGCAAACAACCCAGCTGCTGCTAGAATCTTTCATTTTATTTCTCCAGAGGGGAATAATGATTTTCTACACCTTTTGCTTACAGCTTCAACTTCAGACAGTGAGAGACTAGGACAAAAGTTAGGCCTGACACCAATAAAAAAGGGCCCAATCAAGAATCGCTCTTTCATTACTTTTTTCCACATAATGTTTGGGTAGTAGTACCTTGGAGAATATTGATAGTAGAGGTTGTGCCCAATTGGTCAAAAGAATTGGCAGCACGCAGTGGCAAAGCCACTAGGTCTGGACTTTTGTAGGAATTAGTGTTTGTGGTTGGATGGATGAGTTTTTGACCGTGATCGCTTAGCTGGATGCTGGAATGTCATTGTGTGAGTAGGATTTCATTGGGTGAATGTGTGGGTGTTTGTGCTTGTTGGGTGTCCTGACCCACGTTTAAGCTATCATGCTGCAACATTTGGTGCTGTGGGCTTAGAAAATTCAAGAGGGCGGAAAACCCACATGTGCGCTGAAATCCAGGAAAGCTGCGCAGTTTGTGCGCACACTAAAATGGTTGCCTCACTTGCCACCCACCAGTGCGAGAATGAAAGGCTGGGTTGCCATGAGGGAAATGGGTTGCCAAAGGAAAAACAGTAGCGCCGGTTAGCTTCAAAGCGCTTTAAAACCACCATTGGACTACCCGCACAGTAGTCTGAAACCATTGGGAGTGGCAATGCTGATTGCCAAAAGCAAACCCATAACTGTTGGGAATTCATTTTCTTAAATCCCAAAAATGGGTGCAGTACCAGTACTCACCACTATCCAAAAGCCGGCAGTTTAAAACCACCCTGTGTTTCTCTGAAGGCAAGCCAAAGTGCCTATTTCAAACATTGCAATATGTGAAAAATATTCACTGAACACCAGCAGACATTTGGTAGAATGGAGTTTTGTGTGCCTACAAAATCTGGGAAATGAAGAGCCCAAAAACAATGCTTATAACAAAAATGCTATGGAGTCAGCAGCTTAAGCCTAACTGCAACTGGATTTAAAACCACCAAAATCGAAAATGTTAAATTAAATGAGTGACCTATGTTTGGTGTCACATGCCTTTGTAACTGTTGAAATGTCATAGTTTTGCACTTAGAATCAGCATTCTAGCTGCATGTGTAAAATTACAAGTTATTTTAAAAGCAACAAAAGTTAGCTGAAGGTCTGGCTTAAGGAACTTGATTTTGCCTAGCAACTACCCATCAGGAGTGAAACTTGAGTCACCACTGTGTTCCCAGGCCAACCTTCCTTTTGCTGCCCAAGCTAAGGATATGCCATCTATCTGATAATTGAATTATCTGTGCTCTGCAAGAGAGTGAACAAAGCCCTCTTCACTCAGGCAAAGGTTTTTATTACCGCAGTCGTAAATTGTAGCTTCCTCTTGGCAGGAGCTGGGAGGAGCACTGCCTGTGAGAGCAAGCTGGCTTGGCAGAACTGGAAAGAACCAGAAATTCAACCTTGTGCTGAGGGTAAACCACACCCCTTTGGAGCCAGAACATAACTTTAAAAAGATGAATAACTCATAGAGCGGACATGTGAAAATTTTATAAATGATACCATAATTCTTGTGATTTTTCTGCCCACAGTTTAAGACGTGGTAGGAACCGGTGGTATGTTCAGGGGGGTTTTAGCGGAAAAGTGGATATTACTCTAAATGTGTGCATGTTAAAAATCTGAAACTTCATCAGTTAATGTCCCTACCCCCTGCACACATGTATGTAAAGTTGGGTCCATGTCGGAAATTGAAAAAGCAGTTAAAAAGTCAATTATGTACACTCTTTGAATGCAAGCTCCGAGAATGAGCAGATTTGGACATAGACATGGCTAAATTCAGCCACACCATGTATATGTAATTTCAAACAACTGTGTAACTCTGAAGTATGGATTTTGATCATATATATATTTGGGTGCACAGATGGTAAGGGAGGATGTGTCAAGAGATCATAAAATGACATCAATCTGACTCACAGTTCAGTTTGCCAATCAAGCGGAGGAATGGAAGCCTGACCAATGACGAATGAGAGGGGCAAGTCTAGTGATGCAACACACACACCCATTCTCAAGAAACAGATAAAAGCAGAGAGTCAGGACACATAGAGACATTCAATTTCATCTGCCGCTGGAAGCCCTGCCGGAAAAATCCATACTTACCTCCATCAAACTCCAGAAAGCCAAACTAGAGACTTCAATCTATCCAGAGCAGGGACCAGACCAGAGAGAAAGCAGTGCTGTGCCTAGCAGAGACCAGACCAGAGAGAAAGCAGTGCTGTGCCTAACAGAGACCAGACCAGAGAGAAAGCAGTGCTGTGCCTAGCCGAGACCAGACCAGGCGCTGTGAGCAGAATCCGGAAAGACCTGACCAGACTGAAGATCGTGACCAAGTCGCTTTCCTGTTCAAAATCTCTTGTGAGTACTTAGCAAAACTCAGAACACATCTCTTAGTTTAAATTCATCTAATTCAATCTATTTAACCTAAGTAGAACTGCCTCCTATCTGTCACCTGTCATTTCTAGTAAAATTTGTCATTTTGAAAAAGTGTGCGTTTAAAATTTACAAAACCAAAAACGACCTTTACTAAATTACTCATATCTCCGCAACCGTTTGGGCTAGAGACTTGCAATAACTTTCATTTTGAAGCTGAGATCCCAGGCTTTCCTAGGACCCCAAAACGGTAGAGATAGTCCTTGCGGTTCCTTTGTAATAGCGCTCGGCGCATCCGCGAATTTTGCCGCGATTTGCAATTTCTTCACATGTAAAAAAACTGCTGCTGCCTGATTTCATTTGCCAGAAATTCGTTTAACCTGCTAACTATCCCTGCATCATTGCTAGTGTGAGCCTGGACTAATATTAACTAGATACCACTCATCCTGAACCTCTAAAAGGGAATTAAGAGCGTTTCCAGCATATTTCTCATTCATTGCTAGCACCTATCAAAGCATTTGCCTGTGTTTTCAAACTTCTGTTTAAGCTTGCTGGATTGAACTGAATTACAGTTGATTGCATTTCTGAGAACTGTGTGTTTTCCTTCCATTTCCTTGCCTTGCATCAAGGGGGGGAGGGGAGTAGCCAGAGAAAAGTGATTACATTGTTTGGTTGAAATCATATTGCGTATTTTCTGTACTGCATTCATTGAATATTGCATCCACCTGAGCATACATAAAGCATCCTCTACCACATTATACTTTTGTTCCTATTTACCAGTGTGCTACCTTATCCATTTCATGTCAACTCATTAGTGATTATAAGAAGTGTGTTAGTGCCAGATTCTCCGTTGTTAATCTTCATCATATCAGATTAAGTGTGCTATTCAGTTATTAATTTATTATAAAGCGTGATATAATATATATTGTTTAAATTATCAAATAAACCTTTTAAACTTGCAAAACAGAACTACTTCTTGGCTCAGTGGGGTCAGGGGGATTCCAAGAGAGGGGTGTTATATAGGGGTAGTCATCCAGAACGCATGAACTGGACCTAAAGATATATCAATAAGGGTTTTCATTCAGTATTCTAGACTAGGCGTTAACTTAGCTGTAGTGCTGAATTGAATCCTCTTACAAAGTGGGGGCTCGAGCCGAGACGTTGGGTTAGATTTACCAGTTGTGCAGCTTAATACAGTGTGCTAACTGACGGGATACATACACCCGGTCGGATCACCACGCTGCATTACGCTGTGAAGCATTCCTCAAAAGGGACACTCCAAGAAAAGTTCTGTTCTGCAAAAATAAAATACTAACTTCTGTAAGTCAGGACAGAGACCAATCTCTAGAATGACGACCTTAGTAGACATGAAAATAGCCAGAGAGCACCTCTTGCATAAGCTATTTGTGAGAGGTGAATGGACCGAACAGGGCCAGGATGTGTGGTTGCAGGCCATCACACAACAGGTCACTGAAACAGGGTCAGATATATATAGAGATCAGGGTCCCTTACATGTGGCCCTGAGTGAACTATATATGGCTCCTAAAGCCAAAGAGGAACACAATAAGATCGCCAGGATAGCAGCATACCTGTACCTATATATGGGAGACATGCAGGATAGATGTGCTGAAAGCCAAAATCTGGCAAATAGGCAACAGATGGCATTACAGAAGGTCCAATCTGATCTGGACTCTTCTGAGCAGAGGCTGCAGAGGAGCCAGGAGTCAGAAAATGACAGCAGACTGTACATTACTAAAATAAAGGAGGATATGGATGTGCTGCAAAAGGAAAAGTCAGAACAGGATACTAGATTTCTGGCCCTGCAGAAGGAGCACCAAGACAGTTTGGACTCCTTACTGCAGAGCCAGAAAAAGCTGGAGCAACAGATCAATTTCAACAGGGCATGCACAGAGCAGGTAGCCACCCTGCAAATCCAACTAGACAGAGAGAAAGAGGAGAGCAATAAACTGATCCTGAAAGACCTGGATACCCAGGCAGAGTTTGATCAGGAGCGCCAGAAAGCTGGTGCCTTCCAAAGGCAAAGGGACGACCTGGCGGCACAAATGCAGGCTCTTAGTCAGGAAAGAGACGCCTTAGGCCAGGAAGTCTGCCATTTAAAAAGGAAAATGGAAGAAAATCACCTGGCCCACCAGGGACTGGGTGACCTCCAAAAAGAAAACCAGAACTTGCTAGAGCACACCAGGAGGGTGGAGGATGCTCTAGCAAGAAAGGAGCAGGCCAATAGGGACACAGCTCAGGAGGTAACCCTCCTGCAGCAAAGACTGGCCCAGTTCTCCAGGACCAACCAGGAAGCACAGAGGGAAAATGAGGCCCTCTGTCAACACAATGATAGGCTCCAACAGCAGGTAGCGATGCAGGAGAGACTGATAGAGTCGAGTAAGGCCTTAACTGAGGAACTGAAGGCACAAATGCAGGCTCTTGCATTGCAACAGGGAGCAGGGGCGGATAGAGATGAGGTTCGCTGGGAAATGGAAACTCCGGAGCATAACCTCAGGAGCCCTAGTACCAGAGGCCCTCATACCTCTCAGTCCCTGGACTCTGCCACCCCCATGTCCCCTGGCGCACATGAGCACAGGGCCACAGGGATGGCAGATTACTATCCAGCCAGAAGCATGGGGCTCATAGGCCAGTACCATCCAGGAATGGAGGGGTGGGCATCCGGGTATGGGCACCCAAGTACAATACAGTTCAGTGGGGAACCCCAGGAGAGTAGGCCCATTAAGGGCATCCTGAAAACCCCTGCCCAGTTAGGTCAGTGGAGGGGGTACCCATCAAATCCTGACAGCAAGGAGGAATCTGAAGACTCCTCTGAACTGCGCAGGACACAGGAGACCAGGTCCCCACATTCTGCCAGCCATTCCCAGGCTCGCAGAATCCGGGAAAACCTGGAAGAACAGACGGGAACCTCTGGGAGCAGTGCCTCTGAGTCCGACGAAGAATGGACAAGGGTTACCCGAACCAAAAAGGCCAATAAGGCAAAAAGGGCCTTGCTCAAGGACCCCTTAAAGCAGATTAAGGCGATCAGGAGCGTCATCACGCCTTACCATAAGAACGCTAAGTATTCTGTTTGGGAGCACTTAGAGTTGTTTGAACAAATGATGGAGACTTTCCATTTGAAGGACAGCCAAAGCTGCATTCAATATGTAAAGTGGACCTTCTCCCCGGAATACTCCAGTTTCTTTGCGGGGCTGGAGGACCAAAATCATTTAAGATGGTCCACCTATAAGGCGGCCATCCTGAAACATTTTTCTGTTCACAGAAATCCTCAAGAGGCTCGCAAGGCAGCCTACAATTTGCAATGTGGGGAGGATCAGGCCCCACAAGAATTTGTGCAGGAGTTAAAGTGGGCTTTTGCACAGACCACAAGAAGGGTGCGCACGGATAGCCGTGAATTTATAAACACGTTTTTCCATGCCTTGCCCAAATATATCATGACCCAGCTCGTGAGGGATTTTCACGAGAAAAGATCTTTAGACTGGGTCATTGAACAGGCTACCCGCATCTATGAGGTGCAGAAGCCCATAGAAAATAAAAGCAATGCCCAGAAAAACCCCAAAGCCAACAGCACCCCTGCTGCTGCCAAGGTGGCAGAGGTAAAGGTCACCCCCGTTTTGGATTTGGAGATGGGGGGGCCTAAAAACCTACCTGCACCTAATAATGCTAGGCCCCGAAGGTCCTCGGGCCAGTCGCAGACAGGGAGCCAGGGAGGCAGCCCCACAAATGGGGTCCCTCGCTCTCCTGACTATGTAAGTCCTCGCTACAAAGGTAACAGACCCATCCTGGGTTATGTGTGGACTCCTCCAGCCCAAGGGGGGGGATCCAGCCAAGCACCTAACCCAGGGAACTTCCCTCCAAACTTCCCACAGGAGGGCAGAAATTTACCAAACCCTGGGCAGAACTTTTTCCCCAGATATCCACCCGACTTCCAACCCCAAAATCATCCATCCTTCTTTCCTCAATTCCCTGAGCCCAGACCACTGAATCCGGGAGAGGGGAGGCCAAGGGTGGAGGGGTACCAAAATCTTCCCAACCAGGGGTACTACCAGAGGAGGGACAGCTACCCTTCCCGGGATCAGCCCAGGGGAGAAAACAGGGCCCCGTATCAGCCTGAGCGGGTTTCCCAGTTAGAGCGCCAGGTTCAAAACATGGCGCGGGATATGGGTCATATACTGAGGGCACAGCAGAACCCTCAGATCAGCATGCCGGCGCAGAATGCACCCAACTCTGGACCTGGTGCTCCAGAACAATGACGGGGGCAGCACCCCGATAAATCACCGGTTCCCAGGGAGGAGGCACAAAGGGAAGGGGGGTGTAAAGCCTTGGAGGAAGCTTCCTTCCTCACTTGTAAACAGCCCCTGGAAACCCAGGAACCGGAAACAAAATCTCTTGCCCCTGAAAGTCTGCCTCCTAAGGAGCAGAGGGGGGGTAGGAGAAACAAAAGACCCAAACAGACTCAGTTTGAGGAGGAGGTACAGATCTTCCAATTTGAGGGAGAGGGATCCTCAGAGGATCCTGGGAAAAGGATCTTCTCCTTCAGAGAGGGGGGAACTCCTCCCAAAGAAAAATGGGTCCCTAGGGATGCAAATCCAGACTGGGGAGATGTGGAGACTGAGCTACCGCCGCCCACCATCTCATCCCAGAACCAACAGCAAGAAAATCCCCTGGTTCAAACCCATCCTGGCGACTGCCTCCAAAAAGGGGGGGGCGGCCCAGAAACGGAGCCAGGGGAACCCACAATGGCTCTGATCTCCAGTTGCAAATTTTTTCTTTCAGATTCCCAAGACTCTCCACAGAATTCTGCCCAAATCTCCTCGCTAGCGATGTCCAAAACCAGAAAATTAGCCCACCAGTTGTCCAAAAATGTACATTATCTGTGCCCCCTTGAGGAGAAGGAGGGAAGATATTATGCCCCGGTACAAGTACAGGGGCAGGGTACAATCTCAGCACTGGTGGACACTGGATCTCAAGCTACCCTTCTGTCCAGAAGGGCCTTTGACGAACTGAATGCAGGAAGGGGAGAGAATTACCAAATTCCTCTCACCTCTCTTCCTGGACAACTGCAGAACTTTGACGGGAAGGAAATTCCCGTCGAGGGGACGGCAGACTTGGACATTAAGATCGGGCGACATAAGTTGAAACACCCGGTCATAGTTGTGACCCCAGAGGGCACCCCTTGTTTACTAGGGAATGACCTCCTGAGAAGGTTGTCACCCCTAATAGATTGCGTAAACAAGGTCCTCTGGACTCAGACTAGCCGACCCATAAAATTAAAACAGAGTGTCAACCATGTTAGTTTAAACGGCACATGCCACATGGTTGAACAAAAATCTGACCAAGTAGAATTTCACTTCCAGAACAACCAAATTCCAGACGTGACGGTAATAGCAGTAGGACAACAGACTGGTGATGGGGGGTCCTCTCTATTTCTGAAAATCAACCTTCCTTCCAGTCTAAAGTGGTATTCCACGCTGGAAGGAAACACTCTGAAATTCTATACTAATCCACAATCAGAAACCCCCACTCCTATAGTCCAGAAAGATGTGAAATCAGCTCAAAGCCTGGCTGATATTCAGCAAATTGGAGAGCAGTTGTTCATCCCTGTTCAGTTAAATGATGGGAAGGACTCTGTTCTCGCTCGAGTGTGTGTGAACAACGGTAAGAGCTTCATCAGCGAAGCCATGTTCCGCCAACTCCCAAAAGATCCAGCCATTCCCACCTTCAAACTGATAGACAAATGGGAAATGGACCTGGAAGCACCTGACTCCAAACATCTCCTGCCAAGCAGGTGTATGCTCAAAATCTCCATTGGCAACAAGAGCATAGTCCATAATTGTTGGGTCGTGCGAGACGTCACTGCCGCCTTTTACTTAGGCAGTGACATTCTCAATCGCTTTGCCATTAGTTTGGACCTAATAAACTTCAAAGCTTGGTCCCGATTAGCGGATAATCCCATGGGCTTTGATGATCCAGAAAAAGCATTTAGGTCAGCTCAATTGCTACCTTATGCAGTTGAAATTCAGGTTAAAGAGGAAGTCACCATCCCAGAAAGGACCCGACAATTCTCCCTGGAAGTGAAAGTTAAAAGGGGACAAGAGTTGAAAAACCCTGATGCTTACATACATCTAAATGCTTCTCTCCAACAGCAAGGGTTGGGGGTAAACCCGACTCCATTAGTCAACATAGAACATGACCCCATTCTAATAGAGGTGGATAACAGCGACTTAAAGAGTATTACTCTAGCCGCAGGCACCATTATTGGAATGGCGGTTGATGACCGACATTTTTCCATCGACTTAGTAAATGAACTGTTAGGACCAATCCCCAAGGACTGTTTTGAGAGTGACAGTGAGGACAACACAACACCAGACAGGATTTTTACCCGGCATGGGGGGAACTTCCTGGTGTACACTTCCTGCCCCTATGGTAAGGAAGATGTGACTTGTGACTTCAGGAGGGATGAGGTGATTTTCCAGGTCCATGAGGGCTGCCTTTCCCACCTGAAGCCTCCGGTCCAAATCAGCACTCTAACCAGGGACTTCTCCACCCAGCTGGAGGAGGCCGCTGAAATAGCCAAACCAGAAGTCTTTCCAGGCTTCAGGCAGATGGTGGAAGAGAGAGTCAACCTAGCTGATGCCTGTGTGACTCTGGAACAAAAGCAAAAGTTGAAACAAGTTTTCTTGGATTTCCAAGATCTCTTTGCGGTAGACTCATATGACTGTGGTCGCACTGACATCCACACAACAACAATCCCCACGGACCCTGGCATGACTCCTGTGTTTGTGAAGCAATATCGCTTGCCTCTCGCATCAATGGAGTCCCTTACTGAAATAATTAAGAACCTTGAGTCCCGGGGAATAATCCGTCCAGTCCACAGCACCTTCAATAATCCGGTGCTGGGGATATTGAAGCCAAACGGCCAGTGGAGACTCTGCGCCGACCTCAGGGAGCTCAACAAACGGGTCCATACTTCCCGATGGCCTCTTCCCTACATTGACCAAGGGCTGGCCCAGATCCAGGGGTCACAGGTATTCACTGCAATAGACCTGACCAATGGATACTGGACCGTGCCTGTCAGTAGGGAGGACCAATACAAGCTGGCTTTTACCTTTGGGGGCCAGCAGTACACCTGGACCCGGACTCCCTTCGGATACCTCAACTCCGGCAATGAATTCAACATTTTTCTACACAAGGCTATGCCTGACTTGGGTGCAAGGGGTAACTTGGCTTATGTAGATGATGTCCTCATCAAAAGTTCATCTGTGGAGGAACACATAGCGGAGATCCGTTATGTTCTGACACAGTTGAGGGCCGCCGGAGCAAAACTTTCCTTTCAGAAAGCACAGTGGTGTAGAACCCGTGTTAATTTCTTGGGGCATGAGATTACTCCTCAGGGCCTCTGTCCCCAGGAAAAGAAAGTGGAAGCACTTCAGAAACTGAAAGACCCCACAACTCTGCGGGAACTAAGGAGCCTCCTTGGACTGACCAATTACAGCAGAAAGTTCATTGAGGGCTATGCAGAGATCACCAGACCCCTGATTCATCTCCTGAAGGGGGGGGTCAAGTGGGAATGGGGTCCAGAACAAGCCGAGGCGGTAAAACAACTCAAAAGAAGCCTCTCACAAGCGCCTTGCCTAGCTTACCCTGTCAGAAACAAGGAGTTCTTCCTGGAGACGGGGTTCTCTAATACGTGCTTGACGGCAGTATTATATCAAAAGCATGACAAGATCAATAAAGTAATCTCCTATGCGAGCAAAACTTTATCCTCTGTGGAGGAAAAATTCAACGATTGTGAGAAGGCACTCCTGGCAACGGTGTGGGCATTGAAGAATTACCGCCCGTTTATCCAGGGGGAACACATCATAGTGGAGACTCCACACCAGCCTCTGCAATATCTCCAAAGTGACAGAATCCGGGCCGGAAATGTGAGTAATTCCCGAATTACTTCCTGGATTCTGTCAATGCAAGGCTTTCCTGTGGAGGTCAGATATGGCCAAAACAAGAAGAGTCCCCTCGCGCAAGGTCTGGCTGACTTGCATGATTGTGCCAGAGAAAACTGTCTCGAGGACGAAAGTCTAAAAATAAAGGACAACATGGAGGCATACCTTAATTCCCCCCACAAAGTCTTTGAAGAAGACAAGTGTGAGGGAATGCCCACGGTCTATGTGGATGGATGCTCTTACCATGTTGACAACAACGGGGAGAAAGAACTAGTGGCCGGCGTAGGGAATGCATGGGTGAATGAGTCCCCAGAACCCTCCGCCGGATTCAAAATTGGTCCCCGAAGTAGTCAGGTGGCAGAATTGATGGCTGTGCATCAGGCCATCCTCACTGCTGTCCAACATCAACTCCACGAACTGGTCATAATCACAGATTCGGATTATGTACGGAACGGGTTCGTGGAGCACCTGGTTAATTGGAAAACCAGAGGCATGTTATGTGCTAACAACAAACCCTTGAAACATGGGCAGTTGATCCAAAACATTGATGATCTGGTCAACTCGAATGAGATGACCATCTATTGGAAAAAGATCAAGGGTCATTCCAAAGTAGAGGGACCAGACAAAACTGGAAATGACTTAGCTGATCAGCTGGCCAAAACCGGGGCCATCCAAGGGGATCTAATTGAGATTGAGTCCCTGTTGGGGGAAATCCAGGTCACTGCTATCACTAGGTCCCAGACAAATGCTCACAACGACCTTTCAATTGCACAATGGAGTAAGGAGACCCCTGATGCTGATTTGATTACCGCTCAGAAGGGGGATCCAATAATTGGTAAATTTTACCAGCACCTTGAGGACCCTGAGAACTTTCCCCTGACGGATACCGATTACACTGGGAAAGAGGACCTAAGAGTGTTGATGAAATGTCCAAAAATGTTCAGAATCCAAGACGGTTTGCTGGTAAGGAAATCCAAAGCTGGCCACGATCAGTGGGTGGTTCCTACCTCATTCCGAAGCCTGATGTTAAGTCACGCCCATGATGCGGCCACGGCCGGTCACAGGGGGTTTCACACAACATTGGAAATCTTAAGAGAGGTTGCATACTGGCCACACATGGGGCAGGACCTCGACCAATACTTGAAGGGGTGTCTTGTGTGTGCACAATTTCAGCCATCATCCCTCACGCACCGGGCGCCTTTACAAAAGAGGGGAATGACACTGCCATGGTCAGATTTACAAATCGACTTTGTAGGCCCTGTGATTCGCTCGGCTAGGGGGAATAAGTACATGTTGACCGTGACATGCTTGTTTACCAAGTGGGTGGAATGTCTCCCAGCCCCAAATTGCAAGGCAGAAACTGCAGCGGCCTTGATGATTAACCACATCTTTTCCCGTTTTGGTCTACCTCAAAGGATTGAGTCAGACAGAGGTAGCCACTTCACCAGTGAAGTAATGACAAAGATGTGGGAGATACTGGGGGTCAAGAGAAAGCTGCATATTGCTTATAGACCAGCTTCTTCTGGGGCAGTAGAGAGATATAACCGGACAATTGTGAGCATATTAAAGAAGTTTGTGGCAGATTCTGGGCCAAGTTGGGATATCCGATTACCTCTGGTCCTAATGGCTATCAGATCTACCCCTTCATCTGCAACCAAAATGTCACCATTTGAGTTGATGACTGGGCGCAAGATGGTGCTTCCTCAGCATTTGCTCTACAGGACCCAAGAGCAGACACTGATAAATGCCTCCACTACTCATGAGTATGTAGAGAATTTAAGGAAACACCTCCAACATGCTTTTGCTTATGCTCAGCGGAATCTAGAAAGATCGGCTGATAGCATGAAGACCCATTATGACCTGAAAACGTCCAGGAAGGAATATCAGGTGGGAGACCGGGTCTATCTATACAACTTCCAAAGGAACCAGGCCAAGCAGCGCAAATTTTTGCCTACATGGAAAGGACCCTTTGAGATCGTCGATAAGATCTCCCCTGTGGCCTACAAGATCCGCATCCCCAAAGGCGGTTCGGCAGAGGGGGAAGACAAGTGGGTCCACATAAACCAGTTGAAATGTTGCCATCCCAGGCACACTCTGCAACAACTGGAGGAATCCTCTGGAATCCTAGCGGGTACTGTCTCAGACTAATTCTGTTCCAATCATAAAACATACCACATCTAGTTTCTAAAATATTGTGATTTGCATGAAACTGTCTCCTAGTTATACTGTTTTTTTTTATCAAAGTAAGAATGTAATGTTTCGTCGTGATGAAATGCATATGCTGTCCCACCATCTCAACAGTGGTGGAAAAACGTCTATGAGTAGGTATTGCCGCTCTTCCTTTGTCGTCCTAGGAGAAAGAAGACCTTGAGACTGGCCAAGGAGGATGATCCGGAGACCGGGAACGAAGATCCAATGGGCCCAGTGGACCGCCCAATACTCCCATCAGGACTGGCGAGGAGAACCGATCGATCAGTACCGGATGGAGAAGAAGATGCTGAACTGTGCCATCTACAGAAGAGGAAGAAGATTATGCGGACAGACCGGTGCGTGGGTCAAAACCCATGGGCACGCGACTCCCCATCGACTCAAATTCAAAGTGCAGTCGCGTGGGGGGGCTTGTTGGGTGTCCTGACCCACGTTTAAGCTATCATGCTGCAACATTTGGTGCTGTGGGCTTAGAAAATTCAAGAGGGCGGAAAACCCACATGTGCGCTGAAATCCAGGAAAGCTGCGCAGTTTGTGCGCACACTAAAATGGTTGCCTCACTTGCCACCCACCAGTGCGAGAATGAAAGGCTGGGTTGCCATGAGGGAAATGGGTTGCCAAAGGAAAAACAGTAGCGCCGGTTAGCTTCAAAGCGCTTTAAAACCACCATTGGACTACCCGCACAGTAGTCTGAAACCATTGGGAGTGGCAATGCTGATTGCCAAAAGCAAACCCATAACTGTTGGGAATTCATTTTCTTAAATCCCAAAAATGGGTGCAGTACCAGTACTCACCACTATCCAAAAGCCGGCAGTTTAAAACCACCCTGTGTTTCTCTGAAGGCAAGCCAAAGTGCCTATTTCAAACATTGCAATATGTGAAAAATATTCACTGAACACCAGCAGACATTTGGTAGAATGGAGTTTTGTGTGCCTACAAAATCTGGGAAATGAAGAGCCCAAAAACAATGCTTATAACAAAAATGCTATGGAGTCAGCAGCTTAAGCCTAACTGCAACTGGATTTAAAACCACCAAAATCGAAAATGTTAAATTAAATGAGTGACCTATGTTTGGTGTCACATGCCTTTGTAACTGTTGAAATGTCATAGTTTTGCACTTAGAATCAGCATTCTAGCTGCATGTGTAAAATTACAAGTTATTTTAAAAGCAACAAAAGTTAGCTGAAGGTCTGGCTTAGGGAACTTGATTTTGCCTAGCAACTACCCATCAGGAGTGAAACTTGAGTCACCACTGTGTTCCCAGGCCAACCTTCCTTTTGCTGCCCAAGCTAAGGATATGCCATCTATCTGATAATTGAATTATCTGTGCTCTGCAAGAGAGTGAACAAAGCCCTCTTCACTCAGGCAAAGGTTTTTATTACCGCAGTCGTAAATTGTAGCTTCCTCTTGGCAGGAGCTGGGAGGAGCACTGCCTGTGAGAGCAAGCTGGCTTGGCAGAACTGGAAAGAACCAGAAATTCAACCTTGTGCTGAGGGTAAACCACACCCCTTTGGAGCCAGAACATAACTTTAAAAAGATGAATAACTCATAGAGCGGACATGTGAAAATTTTATAAATGATACCATAATTCTTGTGATTTTTCTGCCCACAGTTTAAGACGTGGTAGGAACCGGTGGTATGTTCAGGGGGGTTTTAGCGGAAAAGTGGATATTACTCTAAATGTGTGCATGTTAAAAATCTGAAACTTCATCAGTTAATGTCCCTACCCCCTGCACACATGTATGTAAAGTTGGGTCCATGTCGGAAATTGAAAAAGCAGTTAAAAAGTCAATTATGTACACTCTTTGAATGCAAGCTCCGAGAATGAGCAGATTTGGACATAGACATGGCTAAATTCAGCCACACCATGTATATGTAATTTCAAACAACTGTGTAACTCTGAAGTATGGATTTTGATCATATATATATTTGGGTGCACAGATGGTAAGGGAGGATGTGTCAAGAGATCATAAAATGACATCAATCTGACTCACAGTTCAGTTTGCCAATCAAGCGGAGGAATGGAAGCCTGACCAATGACGAATGAGAGGGGCAAGTCTAGTGATGCAACACACACACCCATTCTCAAGAAACAGATAAAAGCAGAGAGTCAGGACACATAGAGACATTCAATTTCATCTGCCGCTGGAAGCCCTGCCGGAAAAATCCATACTTACCTCCATCAAACTCCAGAAAGCCAAACTAGAGACTTCAATCTATCCAGAGCAGGGACCAGACCAGAGAGAAAGCAGTGCTGTGCCTAGCAGAGACCAGACCAGAGAGAAAGCAGTGCTGTGCCTAACAGAGACCAGACCAGAGAGAAAGCAGTGCTGTGCCTAGCCGAGACCAGACCAGGCGCTGTGAGCAGAATCCGGAAAGACCTGACCAGACTGAAGATCGTGACCAAGTCGCTTTCCTGTTCAAAATCTCTTGTGAGTACTTAGCAAAACTCAGAACACATCTCTTAGTTTAAATTCATCTAATTCAATCTATTTAACCTAAGTAGAACTGCCTCCTATCTGTCACCTGTCATTTCTAGTAAAATTTGTCATTTTGAAAAAGTGTGCGTTTAAAATTTACAAAACCAAAAACGACCTTTACTAAATTACTCATATCTCCGCAACCGTTTGGGCTAGAGACTTGCAATAACTTTCATTTTGAAGCTGAGATCCCAGGCTTTCCTAGGACCCCAAAACGGTAGAGATAGTCCTTGCGGTTCCTTTGTAATAGCGCTCGGCGCATCCGCGAATTTTGCCGCGATTTGCAATTTCTTCACATGTAAAAAAAAACTGCTGCTGCCTGATTTCATTTGCCAGAAATTCGTTTAACCTGCTAACTATCCCTGCATCATTGCTAGTGTGAGCCTGGACTAATATTAACTAGATACCACTCATCCTGAACCTCTAAAAGGGAATTAAGAGCGTTTCCAGCATATTTCTCATTCATTGCTAGCACCTATCAAAGCATTTGCCTGTGTTTTCAAACTTCTGTTTAAGCTTGCTGGATTGAACTGAATTACAGTTGATTGCATTTCTGAGAACTGTGTGTTTTCCTTCCATTTCCTTGCCTTGCATCAAGGGGGGGAGGGGAGTAGCCAGAGAAAAGTGATTACATTGTTTGGTTGAAATCATATTGCGTATTTTCTGTACTGCATTCATTGAATATTGCATCCACCTGAGCATACATAAAGCATCCTCTACCACATTATACTTTTGTTCCTATTTACCAGTGTGCTACCTTATCCATTTCATGTCAACTCATTAGTGATTATAAGAAGTGTGTTAGTGCCAGATTCTCCGTTGTTAATCTTCATCATATCAGATTAAGTGTGCTATTCAGTTATTAATTTATTATAAAGCGTGATATAATATATATTGTTTAAATTATCAAATAAACCTTTTAAACTTGCAAAACAGAACTACTTCTTGGCTCAGTGGGGTCAGGGGGATTCCAAGAGAGGGGTGTTATATAGGGGTAGTCATCCAGAACGCATGAACTGGACCTAAAGATATATCAATAAGGGTTTTCATTCAGTATTCTAGACTAGGCGTTAACTTAGCTGTAGTGCTGAATTGAATCCTCTTACATGCTGCACATGACAATGCCATCAGGCTTTGCTGGGAGTTGGGCATGCTGTACAGGGTTAGGCGAGTGACACTGGGACAAGTCACTGGGTTGGTGTGTGTGGGGGTTGGACATGCCAAAAAGGTTTGGTGTGGGGGTCAAGGTGACAGGCTTAACATGATTAGTGCATGGGGTGGATGACACATGCCACGGGGGTTGAAGTGTATGTGAGAGAGCAGTGGGCATTTGTGGCATCGGTGCTGGTGGGGTGTGCATTAAAACAGAAATCGGGCAACAAGCCACACAATTTACACTTTGTTTTGTAGAATAACAAATAAAAAAATGCAATAGTTGCCAGGTTATCAACAATAGACAGGAGTATTTTACGGCATGTTCATTATGCCTGTGTCGAACAATGTATGACAGCATTGCCTGTGTGAAACCCTTTCATGATATATGCAAGCATGGCCAATGTAAAGCACATGTTCATGATGGCTTCTATCCATTATATATACCAACATGGAAAAATGTTAAGGTTAATAGATTTATAGAGCGTAGCAGTCCCCCAAAGGCATGGCGCTGGAGATAAAGCATCACAGGAAACACAGAGGAAATTGAAGATCAGAACAGAAACGTTTTGACCTGCCGGAGGAACATGAGATGATTTTCAATAGCACACATAGAGAATGGCAGCTTGCTCCATATAGAGGCAACAGCCGCAGAAAAGGCATGTCTGCCAGTTCCGGAGCGAAGAAACCACAGAACCTGATAAGACAGAGCGCTGGCAGAATGGAGCACCATAGAGGGAACATATGGGCAAACGTTATCCTGTAGATATTCAGCCTACTCTGGCATAAAAGGCCCGATGAACAATACATAAGGCCCTGAATGTAACTCTGTCTACTACAGGAAGCCCCAACGCAAGCTTTGTAGAACAGGAGAGATCTGATCATGGTAGGATTAACCACAGCATACACTTGCAGCAGAATTCCGAAGCACCTGGAGACGATGGAGCAGATAAGACGACTGCACCAGGTAGAGGGCATTACAATAGTCCTGGTGTCCGAACACTGTGAATGCCACCACCAGGGCTTGAAAGAGGCCCGGCAGAAAATGAAGAACTTTCCGGAGGACTTTTAATTTGAAATGACCTGTACGACAGATTGAACTAACCGGCGCTTCTCTAAACAGCAACGCAGAGATTTTGACACCAAGAACAGAAACTGACTGCAGCTTCCGGGTCGCCTAGATCAAGATGAACCACAATTTGAGTGTCGTCGGTGCAGGTATAACACCAGAAGCCGTGGAACTGAAAGAATTTAGCCAGAGGCTGAACATACACATTATATAGAATAGGAGAAAGAGCAGAAGCCTGAGGGACACCATACGTGAGCGGGAGAGCAGACCATTGAAAAGGAGGAAGCGATAAAGACTGGACACAGTCCTTTAGAAAAGAGTGGAGCCACATCAGTACTTGGCCGGAAATACCGGCATTAGCACATTTGCATCGACTTTAGTAAGATGAACGCCATCTCTGACTTTAATGATGCCTGCATCGATGAGATGATCGAGAAGTAAGATGCTACAAACTTCATGAGAACATCAAGCCTAAGCGCATGCTACTGACAGGTCCCATTTGCACCAGCCAATAAACAGTAAATCCATTTTGCTACACTTTCCGGACTGCTCTAGTTTACCTTTATGCGATTCAGTCTAAATGTAGCCCTGGCTACATTTCAAAGTCTTATCACCATCATTTAAAAATCAATTAAATCTTTCTCTTCTGCCTATCTTGTGACAACCATATGGACCATCTATATGTGATATCACATGCTCTTTGAGTTTCTGGACTCACATTTAACCCCAATTAAGTGCCACTTAGCCTGAAACACTGTGAAATATCTTATTTTATTGGGCAATGGGCTCATCCAACAACAAGAGAAGAACGTGGAGGCTACCAGACTTACCCCTACACCTACCACTTACAAAATAAAAGGAAGCCCTTTTAGGCTTCATGTGGTTTTCCTGTTGGTTTATTCCTGTGTTCTCAACCATTGTGGCTCTACTGACAGACGAGCTATAGAACAATCAATCCACACAACTAACACAGGGGGGAAAGGAAGATCAGAAGGCATTTCATCATCTTAAAGAGTGTCTCTGCAACCTACCTCCGTTACGAATACCAGACGTCTTCCAACAATTCCTTCTCTAGACTGATGCCTCTAAGGCAGTGGTATTCAGACATGGCCATAACGAGCCCAACCCACCCTTTAGAAAGATGTTGCGTCTGGGCCCCCCCACCTAAGGGTTAGTGCCCCCTAAGGGACCCAAAGGATGACCAGGCGGGCCGCAAGCTCATTAAAATATCAATATGAGCAGATTACCTACTGCTTATATTTTCTGTTATAAGCAGGCATCATAATCACTTTTAAAAGAGCCCCCCACCTTTGGTTCCCCCTAGTGGGGCGAGCCCCCCAGTTTGAAGACCACTGGTCTAAGGTCAGGGTATGAAGATAAAGATCACTTCTGAGTGTCCAGACGCAGTGGCTGCAGCGAAGGACCAACAGCAGCAAAGAGACAGTCCCTGTTTGGGATGGTAAGGCCGTAAAGGGGCTAAGTCAGCAACCCCTCCTCAAGCCAGTACTTTGTCAAGAGCACCCTTTGTCATACTCCTGCATCAAAACTGTGCTCCGAGACCCCCAACCGGCCCATAGAGTCGGGGTTTGCTCAGAAGCACTTTAAGACAAGATAGCAGCACCCGTGAGATGGATGGGGGTGCAGATATATACTTCAACACCAATCAATAAGAATAACTCGATGGTTTGGCAAAGAGAGTCTGTTTAATGACAAGTACAAAAAACGGGGAGTCATGAATATCATCAAATGGTGCTATCTTCCTTCTCGCTTCAACTCCAATGAACTTCATAAAAATCATGACATTTATACTGAAAACTCATCATCATTTGACGTATAACACTCAAAAGTTGACATGCAATTCTATTGGTTCAGGAAAGGTAACTTTATTATAGGTACTATATCTGTATATGGTAACGGAGTGAGGGGATTGGGTAAACACTGTCAGGTGGGCATCTAAGCCTTTCCTTTAAAACTGACTACTGCAGACGTCACTAGAAGTACAACGTCCCATTGGTCCTACTAACTATATGACCCTAGATTATTTGGTCCACTATGATTGGGTTGACACCAACCCCATGCATACTTTGCCACTTTGCTTAGCAGCACGCACAATGGTCGGCCAGGTGCGGGGTGCCCCCTAGTTACCCGGCCTTTCTCCAATTATTGTTACAATCAATCATCACTTTAGTAACCATGTGTCAATTATTTCACTATGGTTGGCCTCGAGACTGTATCTTCTGTCTGGAGAAGTTCTGATATCTTCGCCTGGCCTGGTGCCATACGTAGTTGTGAGCCCTCACTTCTTCTTGCTCGGCTGGTCACGTGATTCAGACACCATGAATTTGTCTCTTTTCCCTCAATTTGTGTATTTGATTCTCATTTCACCCACCACCTGCCTTCGTCTTCTTATCTCGGCCTTTCAGAGGCAGGATATTCTGTTCTTAATTTCAATTAAATGTACCTACTGTTCGTCTCTTCTATTGGTACAACCTTGGCTCTTCTGGCACAAGCTGCCTCGGCTGAGTTTCGTTTTTGCCGTCTCTTCTTGATTTAGCTAAATATGGAGCTTTTTCTCATGTGGCCTTTAGTAACCCTTGGATTTATTCTGCTTTTCGTGCAAATGTGGAAATACACTTATATATTGTGCTTCGTTTGAGGTAGATTATGTATAGTGGCGCTTGCTGCACTATCTTTCTACTAAGCATAGCAAGCCGCATGATTTTCTTAGCTTTCTTGTGGTTCCAAGCATATGTACAGGTGTAAACTGGTCAAATATCTTTGCCATGCTTACAGTTTAAGCTTCTAACATTTGATATCGCCTTTACGCTCTAAGTTCACCATATCCTTGTTCATGACGTTTCGTCTCTTTGCGTCATTCTCTGGTCGTCATTTCTTCTTTGTGTGGGTCAGTCCGGGTTCTTGTGACGTCACCATTCGTCTTCCATTAAGACCTTTTTGGTCTCTTCATGGACTGTACTTAGACGATCCTCATTTCGTTTTATTTGTTGATAGGGTTTCCTCAATGGATACCTTACTCTCCATGGTTTCCTTGGTACTGGTACTTCAATAGGTGCTGTTCTTCTGATAGGTACTGGACAGAGCCCCACTGCGGCTCTCTGCTGGTTTATTTGCTCAGCATACGTCACATATTTCGGTTTGAACGTTCCTGGTACTTCAAAATGAACGGTTGGAGTGCAGGCTTTCTTTGCGACCTCCTCTACAAAACATAAGAATCCTTCCACCCATGATGATCTGAGGAACTCTTTCCCCTGTTTATTCCTCTTCCATTGACTGTGCTTTTTCTGACTTTCGCTATGAACTTCCTTTGTCCAACACTATCCAACTAGCAATTTATACCGTTCCCATCCCTCTCCTCAGCCCTGGATTACCTCTGAGAGTCAGACCCTCAAAACAAACAACGCTGTGACCTTCAACGCTGGCTCATATCATGGACCTTTACCCTACTCCTATTCTATAAATATGTCCTTGCTGCTCTGACCTCTGCAATGGACTCAGCCAAATCCTCCTACTTAACAAGCCTAATCTCATTCCTTCGCAACAAACCCGCAAACCTTCATCTACCCTCCACGTGTTGCCCAGAACTCTGAGGCCAATATCCATTACCTCCTCCCTTTCTGCTAGTTAATTTGCTAACTACTTTTCCTCTAAAATCTCTGAAATATGTGAAACTCTACAGCCCTCCACTCTTTCACTTCCCAACCTTTCGCTCTTTCACAACCTCTGTGACTCTCGTCCCCTGCACACTTTCAATTGTTTGGACTCGAAGTCCACTACACAATTAATCAGAAAGGTCTGTTACAGTATTATTTACATGTAAATCAATTAGGGTGAAGAAACAACTACTTAACAAAAGATAGTTTTCATTAAAAAGTATATAATTGAATATCAAGTTCAATAGAAATGGTTTTTTGTTTTGCAAAGAAGAAAACAATACAGCATCATAGTGTACATAAAGAAAAATAATACAATAAGTAGAAAACAATGGAGTCCGTATCAATCAGCGACACGTTTCGAGGTGACTTTCCTCTTCTTCAAATGGCCAATGCGGACTCTTTAAAGGAAGGAAACAGTAGTGTAAGAATATTGTAATCAAGATAATCCATTATGTTTAACACAATTCAACATGTCAATTATATTAGAAACTAATTAGTTGCTCTTGATTAATGCCCTTAAATGGATGGTCAAGGTTCAAAATGGATTTCCGGGATTGACACATGGTCACAATGTTTCAAACCGGTGTTTCAATTTGATTCAGGTACTTTGTAAATGATTAATTCTAGATATCAGATGTTCAAGTAAAACCTGGAAGAAGAATAGACTAAATTCATAATAGTTCCATATATACTATAAATGAGATGTCTCTAGTTGAACGGAGGTAGGTAGTACACAAATTCATAGAGTAGAAAAACAAGCATAATTACTGGTTGAGATACGTGCTAGGAAGCACGGTTTGAATAAAGTGTAGATGCCAGTCTTAATTGCACACATGCGCTCAGGTGCGCGTAGAATCCCTCCAAAAATGGTCATAAGTTAATACCACGGGTGAGGACCTGCCTTAAAAGAGATAGAGCAATGTATTTGGAAAAATGTTGCAAGCAAAGAACTAAACAAGGATGAAATCATGCTTAGGATTACCTGCTTCTATCTACGTGCTGAGGCATACTGAGTTGGTATTTCAATAAGGGTTGGCATCCGTTCGTACATATCATATGAAATGGGAACCACGGTATCCTCAATAGATGGTTTAGTCCATGTCATCTAAAATAATATAGAAAAATAAACCACGGTCATTCATCTATATATAATGAATTAAGGTCCCAGGGGCACCTATGTCGTATGAAAACATAATCAACAATTACTACCTACCTAAAGGATTGAATTGAATTAGTAGAAGAACTGGTGTTTATTATAATTCTCGTTATGCCCAAGAATATAGCAAGAACGGTGTCAAGCATGAAGGCGCGCCGTGTTAGAAAACAGCGTTCTGAAAAAAATACAGGTAAAGTGAATAAGCGTCAGAGAATTTACAGAGGGTCCCTAAAGGGTGGGACGAGTTTGTACGTACCTTCTGCTAGTGAGGATGTTGTTTGTCGGGTTGGGTTTAGACCGCCAGCGTCCACAGAGGTTGGCGAGGAAACGCTGCCCGCCATTACGCAGGCTGTTAAGTAGTGCCTGAAATTAGTAATAGAAAGGGGACTAATGGAGGAAATAAAGTAGAGCCTCCATGTTAGAAGTGTATAACGTGAGCCACGTATTGGAAATAAAGAATAAATATCTATCATAGCTACCAGTCTGGTGTTAAGAAGCTATCCCAAAACGAGGCTGGTGAATAAAAAGAAAATGTGTCATTACTTCAATTGATTTATTTAAAAAGTGCCTCAAAAACGGGGCTAATATAGATGAACAGCTGTAGAAGAGCTGTATCAAAGAACAGTGTAAAAAGTTAAGCCGTATATCCGGACTCACAGATTGTGACTCAGGGATTGTGTGTAGAGCATACAAAGAAGTAACTTTGTACACGTTATAATAGTCGATCAAAAGGAAGGAGAAAGCAAACGTTTCTCGTGTAGAATGTTAAAGGCAAGAATTTGGCATCCATCAGAACAGATAAAGGAAGGAAGAATAAATAGGCGGTGCAATCTCATCTCGATAGAATGTAGATATATGACCAAAAGTCTATTATAGAAAATAGTTATTCCTCAACATATAGTGCCTAGATCAGTGGTGGGTGAATTTTCGAGATGTCATTCGAAAATGTGATATAAAAATAACCTAATAGTACCCAGGTTGTTGAATGCAGTTCAAATTCAATTAAATGTTATACCGGAAATTCAGATGAGAACTATTCAATTAACAGAATATTTAAAACACTTATTTTACATGTTAATGTATAAAAAGCAAAAAGACATTTGTTCCCATTCAATAACATTGTTCAGTTGTGGTATATTCAGAACACTTATTTCACATGTTAATATGCATTGAAGGAAGAAAAAGGGAAAAAACACATACATTCACATTCAGTAGCAGGGTTAAACTGTAGTGAATTTATAAAGGGACACTCATGACTGTCAGAATTAATTTACAAAAAGTTTTCAAAAAAGTTCCAGAGTGCTATATCAAATGATCTACACAACAAGGTTGGAGAACACATTCTTTGGCTTAGTGATTCACAAGATGTTCCCTAGTAGAGGATCTAGTGGTCTACTCATAGAGACAAGTGGACACAATTTGTAACAAAGTGACAGAACTATAAATAACAATTCAGCCAATAGTCTTCATTTAAACCCCATGGGTGTAGGGAATCCATTGTGTCAATCCAGAAGGCTTCCCTTTGTAATAAGAGTGACTGAAAGTCCCCTCCTCTTGTTGGGCGTTTCACTACTTCGAGAATCTGGAATTTTAATTGTGCAACAGTGTGTTTTTGTAGGTTAAAGTGCCGTGCCACTGGCAAATGTTCGTTGTTGCATCTTATATTTGACTTGTGTTCACTTAACCTCAATTTTACTGGTCTTTTTGTTTGTCCAACGTAAACTTTGCCACATGGGCATTTTATGAGGTAGTTTACTCCTGATGACATGCATGTGGAGTAGTCCCTAAGTTTGATTTATTTACCTGTCCTTGGGTGAGTTACAACATTGCCTTTGATGACATTGTTGCAATGTGTACAACATAAACAGGGAACGGTTCCCAGCTTCTTAGTGGTCTGGAATTGTTGTGTATCTTTAGAATTGACATGTTGAATTGTGTTAAAAATAATGGATTATCTTGATTACAATATTCTTACACTACTGTTTCCTTCCTTTAAAGAGTCCGCATTGGCCATTTGAAGAAGAGGAAAGTCACCTCGAAACGCGTCGCTGATTGTCACGGACTCTATTCTTTTCTACTTATTGTATTATTTTTCTTTATGTTCACTATGATGCTGTATTGTTTTCTTCTTTGCAAAACAAAAAACCATTTCTATTGAACTTGATATTCAATTATATACTTTTTTATGAAAACTATCTTTTGTTAAGTAGTTGTTTCTTCACCCTAATAGATTTAAATGTAATTAATACTGTAACAGACCTTTCTGATTAATTGCAGTAGTGGCCTTTGAGTCCAAACAATTGAAAGTGTGCAGGGGACGGGAGGATTCCTAGATAGAATCTTCTTTCTCTCACTTCCTCCTCTCCTCCCAACTTTCTCTCTCTACCCCTCAGGTCAAGCCGTCCCCAGCACTGCCCCCTACCTTCTTGGTCATCCGACCCATGAACCGTGTGTCAGTGGAGGCTTTCGCCGCTACTTTCTCTCCTTCTCCTACTTCTTTGGCTGACTCACATTCTGACATCTCTAACCGTCATCTCTATAACACTCTTGATGTCCTTGTCCATGTCATGACGATCCGCTTGAAGCCCACTTCCAAGTGCAACTCTTGGTATGATTCTGACCTCGCCACCCTTAAACACAAGTGTAGGGCGGTTGAGAGGAAGTGGAGGGCATCAGGTGCACCCACTGAGAAACTGGACTCCTGATTGCTCCAAAGACAATACAGACTCTGTGTCCTCTCTAAGAAGAGAGCCTTCATCCAAGCCCACGTCTCTGCAGCATCTAACAACTTCGCCAAACTTTTAAAAATCAGTAAGGAGCTAGCCAATCCTGCTGCAGTCTCTACCTCTCCTGTTCCCTCACAGGCGCTCTGCACAGCCCTGGCTTCTCATTTCACCACTAAAACTCTGGACATCCTGTGCACTCTCTCTTCTTCTACTACCTCCTTCTACCTCCTCTTCCTCCTCCTCTGACACCCCTACCCCATCTTCAGCCACTTCCCCTCCTCCTTTCCCCTGTTCACCCTTGACTATGTTTCTAGACAAGTCTGCTCTATGAAAGTATTGTCAAAGCAGGTTCTCCCCTGCTCATCAGAACCATCAAGGACCACATTGACACCCTGGTATCAGCCTTGGACGATTTCTACAATCACTCCTTTCCCATCCTTACTCTCCGGCTAACTATCGCCCGATCCCATTCACTCCTTTCCTGGGCCAACTGCCAGAAAAGCTGGCCATCTCCCAGCTTAATCTGCATACTGAATCTGTTGGTTGTCTCCACGACCACCAATCTGGCTTCAGAGCTGCCAGAAGCATGGAAACTGCTCTCCTGAACACCCGTGAAGACTTGCTCTCTAATTTTGACTCTAATCTTCCTTCTGCCCTCATTCTCCTCAATCTATCCTCTGCTTTTGACACAGTCAACATGCCATCCTGCTCAATCGCCTCTGTGACAACGTGGGTATCAATGGCCAGGCCCTGTCCTGGCTGACCACCTTTCACACTGACTGACCCTCCCAGGTCCAACTGGGGTCTTTCCTCTCTTCTGTCTCTCCCTCTACTTGTGGTTTTCCCCAGGTATCTAAGCTCTCACCCTGGCTATTATTCAACCACTACCTGGAACCTTTGGCCCACTGCATCGCTACATTCTGTTCTAACTTTCAGTGTTATGCGCATGACACCCAGCTCTCCTTCAGGCTCCCCTCAGCCACCTCTGCTCCTTTTCTCATACCAGACTTTTCTGGCTGCAATTCCTGAATGATGTGCTGCCAATGATCTCTACCCTAATGCCAGTAAGACCGCGATCCTCCTCATCGGGACACCTGCTCCCTCCTTTGCTCTCTATCTCTGGCAGCACACCCTGGCTCCTCTTTCTGGCCGCCCTCCCTGGCCCCTCTTCCTGCTCCTTCCGGTGAGGCTAGGAACCCTGGTGACATCTTCCACTCCACCCTCTCGTTCCCTCCTCCCATCTCTGATGTATCTAAGAAGTCACACTTTCAGAGGTATTCTGCCAATTCTCACTTTCCCCCAGAAGCTCACTATGTCTAGAGCCCTGGCCTCTCCAGGTTGGACTATTGCAAAAGCCTCTTTCTAAATCTGCCTGTCTCTACTTTTCAACCTTTACAACTCATCCAGAACAGGACTGCGAGACTTGTCCTTGGCCTCAAGCTGAGGGATCATATCTCTCCAGCTCTGAAATATCTGCACTGGCTCCCTGTGGCTACAAGGATCAAATTCAAGACCCTTTCATCGTCCACAAGGATTTCTGGGGTCTAGGACCGCACTAACTACAATGTTCTCTTCCTAAACATCTTCCTTCTCAAGCTCTCCGCTCATCCACCTCTAATTCTCTGAGCGTCAGTCGCTTTTCCAAGCAGAGAATGGGACGCATATCTGTTTCCTCGGCTGGGGCCCCCCTCCGGAACAGCCTCCTTGCCTCTCTCAAACTTAAGCAGAACCACCTACGGTCAAGGAAGACCTTGATTTTTGCTTCCGCTTTCTCTACCCTGCTAATGTCCATGATAGCTCCGCTTACCGTTCACTTGACCACCCCTGAACTCGGGCCCAGGCTCCTGCATGTCCAGTTGCACTTGCAGTGCCTGTGGGCTCCCTCAGTACTTAAGGGTCTGTATCTGGAATCCTACAGTCCCTTCTCTTTGCACTTAAAAGCCACCCTCTGGCAGTACTTGTTGTGTCACCTGCACTACTGCTCACCCCTCTTGGCACTTCTCCTCTCCCCTCTTCCCCACACTTGGCAATCTAAATGACACAAGGCCTAGTAAGATCATTGTTTGTCCTCCTTCTGTTTCCCCCTCCTTATCTTGTCGCGCCTAGAAACACTTGTGTACAGGCGCGTTATAAATGACTTATCATATCATATCATATCAACCATTCCCACCAACTCTCCCCCTACCTCTTCTACTCTCAACTACTCCCGTACCTATCCTATCAAATCAGCACCCATCCTTCACAGTGCCAACCCATCCTGCACTCCTATTAACACCATTTGCTCCCCAAATGCTAAAAGACAAAAATAAATGTTCATTGCATACATGTGGCCACCTCTGTAAGCACGTTTGTGCTGTGGGGTTCCCTGCATGGAATTTTAAAACTTCAGGAAGTGGGGTGTAGAAGGAAAGAGTTAAAGCAAGGCAAACTCGCTTTCACTCTTTCGTTTTCCCAGTCCGTCTCGTGAAAAAGTAAATGCTGTCTGCAAATATACTTTGAAGGCAGCGTTTCCTAAGGGATTTCTATGAAATGCAAATCAAGGCTGTTTCCATAGGAATCCATTCTTTTCACACTTGCATTAAAACGTCATGCAGACGTAAAAGGGACTGCTCACTCATCAAGGAGGTGGTGAGCAAAGCAGAGATCTTACCTCCACTCTGCGCACTTGTGTCAGCACTAAAATGGGCAGAGCGGTAAATTGAGGATTACGTAGTAAACACTCCACTGGGACTGCACTCATGCACATCTCCAAATTTCGTTTTGATGCTCACGCTTAAAAGTCTCTTCTCTACTTATCCTTTTCGACCTCTCTGCCACTTTCAACAATGTGAACCACTTCTCTCTCCTCCTCGCTCTCCTGGACCTTGGGTCACTCTCGCTTGGGAAACCTGCTGCCTGCAAGGTCAATCCTTTAAAATGTCCAGGAACTCTTGAACCTCTGACCCACCCCTATCCCTGGGTGTCGGTGACACCCAACAATCAGTTTCTGGACCTCTGCGCTTAACCTTCTATACTTCTGCCCTGGGAAGACGTATCCTGTCCTTTGGTTTTCACCATCACCTCTTTTCTTATGACACTACTTTTTCTCCTTTCCCTCCTACCCTCTGCCCATCTTGGAAAGGATTACCAACTGCCTCACTACACTTTTTCACTAGATGGACCGCCTCTGCTTCCTGCTGAACTCTTCAAAAATGAAAGTCATCGTTCTCCAATGCTATCACTCCCCTCTCCTATCTTCCCTCCCACCTGAACTTCTTGCTCCCTCTGCTAAGGCTCAAAACTCCCACACCCAACCCACCTACCGAGCAGTTCGCTCTGAGCAACAGGATGATTTCGGAGCGGCATCCCCCTACAGGTAAGCCCAGTTGGGCATCAGCACGCATAGTTGTGTGTTTTGTGACTTTAATTTACAAACTGCAGCTGAGGACCTCAAGGAAATATCGTGCTACAATTTTGCGTTCTGCTGCTGCTAATTCCACCGACAACACGTGCGGGCTGGGCTCACTCCACTTACTTTCACCCTTCCATAATGGCCGCCCTCATCCTCGGCACTGGAGTGTTTCCGAGGGTTGCCATGGAGCCAGATAAGCAAGGCTCCTGATTGGCTTGCTTTGGTGATATTGGGCCTGCCAGGAGTCGGCTAGTGAGAGATCCGGCCCGCCCCCAGCACAAGGACCACCCTGTCTGGCCTCTGAGCCTTCTGTTCCCGCTTTCTACACAGCATGGTGGTCACTGGTCTCCCAGACTCCCACACTCCCCCTATCAAACCAACAGTTTGCTCTGAGCAACAGGACGATTTTGAAGCTGCATTCTCATTTGGGCATTAGCACGCATAGAGGTGTGTTGTGTGACTTTAATTTACAAATTGCAGCTGAGGACCGCAAGGAAACATCGTGCTACAATTTTTCTTTCTGCCGGCTGCTAATTCCACAATCAACACATGTGGGATGCACTCACGCAACTTACTGGCCGCCATCATGCTCAGCACCGGAGTGCCTTTGAGGGTTGCCATGGAGCCAGAATAGCAAGGCTCCTGATTGGCTTACTTTGCATGATATTGGCCCACTAGGAGCCGGCAGGCGAGAGATCCGTCTGGCTCCCAGCACTAAGGGCCAAACAAAGGCCCCTGTCTGGCCTCCTCTGAGCCTTCTGTTCCTGCTATCTACATCGCGTGATGGTCGCTGGCTTAACACTAAACTGTAATGTCTGCACCACTTGAAATATGCATCTTGCTGTGCTTCAAACTCACACGTTGATCCGTTCTGCGGCTTATCAGTGCCTTGCTCAAAATTCCAATTTAGGTGTGCTTTTAAATCTCTGCAATCTCCATTTTGTGCTGCATTTTAGTGCTTTATTGGAAATTCAAATGTAGGTGTGCTTTTTAAATCTGTGCATTGACTGTCCTCCATTGTACACCTCCTTCCTCTGTGTCTGCCTGGCTTCTAGTCTACCTGGGGTGTTCCTGTGCATTGTGCAGCTTCCCTCTATTCTCTCTCTCTCCTCCACTACTCCCATGGCACTCCCCATCTCCCCTACCTATTCCAACTGCTACTCTATCACCTATCCTACCTCTGTCACGAAGTCTGGAAGAAGAAAATGAAAAGGATCTCCTGTACTCTAACCCAGGCATACCTATGGCTGACACCTACGTCAATACTACTTCCAGGCAGACGTTTGCTGACATCCTCTTTCTGTCCCCTCTCCTACCTATGGACCCTCCATCTGGTCTCCACTCTCTCCCCTTTGTCCTCCTCACCCATTAATGGTGACACTCGGTGGGAAGTACTCCTGGAACTCTTCTCATTCTCTAGGTGTATTGTTAATATCTATCACAATGGCACTATCATGGCCCAGGGTTCTCAACCTACTGTTCTCCTTCTCGATCAGCACCTGCCTTCTCTCATAAACTTCGTCCCTTCTCCTGCCTCTCTTGGAAAACCTTCAAAGGTGGTAACCAGCTTCACCTAGCTACCCCGAATGCTCGCTCTGCTGTCAAACATTCCTCTGTCATCTGTCTCCTTCTCGAAAACTTTGACCTAGACGTCCTCGCTCTTACCGAGGTGTGGTTCAATGCCAGCTCTGTCACTGTTTTGACACGCTCCTTACTGAGGGCAACACAATTCTCTCCAAACCCAGACCCAACAGGCCCGCAGGTGGAGCGGCCCTGATATTCCATGAGTGGGTCCCTGCTTCTATCATACCTGCTCAATCCTACTCCTCTTTTGAATGCATCATCTCTAGGCTTGTGGTCTCGCCCACTCTCTCTTTCACCTTTGCGACCATCTACAGGCCCCTAGCCCTATCCCTCTCTTCCTCTATTAATGGGGCGACCTTGCATCCTCCCTCTCAACCTCTTCTTCCAAACTCCAATATCCTCCTATTTAGTTTGAAGCACATGCCCCCTTAGTTTAATGTTGCCTTTGTATGTCACCTGTTTCATATATATATATATATATATATATATATATATATATATATATATATATATATATATATATATATATATAGACACATATACATTTGTTTCAGGTTTTATTTGTTCTATTCTCTTCCCACTTTTTCTTACACACTTGTAAACTGGCTCACCACTTGTTCTGATCTTTGTGCTATTATACAGGCACCATTCAGGGGAATGCCTCTGCCATTTGTAAATATGTAGAACCCAATCTTATACACCAGTCGAAAGTTGTTCCCCAGCGAATGGAAGTATGCCACCATAGGACCTGAACCATTGTCCATTTAATGCAACATTAAATTCTTCAAATACTTACTAGAAGGAAGACAATTCTTTTTGTTTACAGATCATGCCTCACTGGTGTGGTTAGCACCGCATAACAATACTAGTGTCCAAATCATGTGGTAATTCCTGTTTCACAACCTTACAACGTTATGGTACACACCATGGAGAGAAATGTGGATGACTTGAGCGGTTAAACAGCGGAAAATCTAAGGAAGAGGCACAACAAAAGGGATGAGGAGTGAGATGAGCAGGTAGAGCACCACAGCCTTATGTGTGGGAGGATGAGCCACAAGGACTGGTTACAACTGCCACTACCCGAAGTGCATTGCAGAGCGTAGAGGAAGCAGAATCCTCTGGGCTTGCCATCAACCCAAAAAGATGTGGTATGACCCCACCAGGGATATCCATGGTGTCAATTCCCAACTTGGAGTGTAACTTTAACACCCTTGAAGCCATGCAGAAACACTTTGTGGAAAAACAAGGAGGACTACAGTGAAGTATGCTGAATCCATTCACAGACCCAAATAGTTTGCAAAAAGTGATTGAACCATGTTCTAGAGTTACCCAAGAAGGACAAATAGGGTGCAGCATGACCATGAGCCATGTGGTCGAGCAGCGACCCTGCTGCAGTGCACTCTCAGAGCGTGGAATGCAATGGAATGTCATGGGGCCAAGAACGGCTACGGGCAATTAAGAGGACCTAGGGGAAAAGCCCAATCCCATTATCCGACACAATACCATAGCAGGCTCAGGCATTAACAAAGGGCAGCACAGATACACACAAAATTAAGTCACTATAAAAAAAGTTGGGTGAGCAAAGCAGAGGCAGTAGCAGCCCAGAAGAACAAATATGTGATCCTTGCTTCACCTGCTGAGACAAGGTGATACTCTGTTGGAGTACCTACTTGCTAACAGGGTCATGACCCTGAGGGGACGCTAAGAGAGAGATGTAATGCCTGGCAAAGGTCTAGAAGAGACCTGAATCTAGAATGCTGAGAAGCAGGGGTATATGAGAGACCTGGACAAAAGAATGAGGAGAACTCCAAGGTCTACAAGAAACTGAGCTCTGTGAGAGATGTGAAGTCAAGAATGCTTAGAATCCAGGGGTCTGGGAGAGATTTGTCCTGAAGTATAAATATTACGAGGGCTGTAAGAGACCTACATGGTGTTGTGGTCTGCCAGATAGTGGGCAGAAATCGATTAGTGCATCAAGTGCAGTGAGAAGTGCTCAATGAAAGGCCCAGTACATGCTGAAAGATAAGAGCCTGAAAACAAAGTTAAGTGTGAGGCCTGTAAACTCAAAGACTTGGAAGAGGATAACCAGGTATCATGAAAGCAGAAAGACTGAAGGAGGGTCCAGACCGTGATTAATACATGGAAGAGCCATCTGTTTTGGAGCTTTTAATCAAGTTATCTTTCTTTACACTAGTGCTGGACTTTAAGAACTTGGATTTTTAAACTATATTTTTTGTCCAAGCCTTGGAACATTTTACATTTTATCCTAGGATTAACTGTGAGGCTGACAACATGCTAAGGATATGTTTTGTACCTTTCTGTTGGCCATCTCCTTGGACACTTATTTGTAGAATGCGGTGCCCCTGGAGAGACAGTCACAAACTCCATAATATATTTGTGATTTGAACAGATGTCAATCTAAGGCAGCCAGTATGCCTGGAACATTCCTTTTGAATTTGGCAGGTATACATTTCACATATGTGCATTCAAAACGATAGGCTTTGACACATTGGGCGTCATTATAAGTTTGCCAGTCCGGTAACAATGGTACCGGTAAGCTTGCTGGTACCGTTGGTACCGGACCGGCAAGCTTGGAAGGATGTGCTTCCCCTCCATCAGGGTACAACACTTACTTTTGTCACTACTTTCATTGGACCCAGTGGCCTATCAACCACTATGAAGATTTCCGCCACCTTTCCACACTGGCCTAGCCTCCTCGAGTTGCCTGGAGAGGCATACAACAACATGCAGCCTCCTGATTGGCTCCGTCATGCAGCAAATACCAGGACCCAGCTGAGCCATGAGGCGAAGCAGGGCCCAGGTCAAAGGCCCGGGTTTAAGGCCCCTGTCTTTCCCGACTGCTGCTCAACCTGCAAGGACGTGCCCCCCTCCAATGGGGTACAGCGCTTGCTTTTCCCACCACTTTCATTGGACTCAGTGGCCTAACAACCACTATGAAGATGGCCACGACCGTTCCACACTGGCCTGGACTCCCCAAGTTGCCCAAAGAGGCATAACACAACATGCTGTCTCCTGATTGGCTCTGACACGCAGGAAATACCAGGACCTGGCTAAGCTGTGAGGCGAAGCTGGGCCCAGGTCAAAGGCCTGGGTTTAAGGCACCTGTCTTTCCCTGTCTGTCCATGGAGGACCACCATCCGCTGACTAACTTCATTCATCGCACCTGTGAGGGTCAGAGACCTCCTTCCCCTTCTCAGGCCATCCCCTTCAGGTAAGATGCCCCCGATTATCAATATCACTACACTGACTGTATCATCAGCGCCTTCTACTTACTCAATTCATGCCAATTCATATTCGCAGCCTGACCTGCACTTATTCCATAGCAACTTGCTGTTCTAACGACCACCCACCTTGCCTCTTTGTCTTTTTATATATTCTCTAACACCTGGTCTGCGTTACGTCCAAACGTGAGTGTAACTACGGCTGTGAGTGTAATTCACAAACACTACTCCTAGCAGACTTGTGCGATGGGTCTGAGTCACCGAGAAATGTTTTGCATCCACTGATTCATGGCAATCTGCAATTGGGTGCACTCCCAACTCAGGCCATTTCACTACTGCCAGTTACATCTTGTTCTTGCAAAGTTGTACTAAATCTGCCTGACCGCATACGCACCGTGCACTCTTGCCAAACCGTGGAAGCTAGAAGTGCTTTTCATATGCATGCTGAACCTTGAAATGCTGCTATATACATCCGTCATTTGTCGCCTGTCTGACTGTTGCAGCGACTGCAAAATGAGGTGCGTCTTTGCCAGTTGGCCCACTAGTAATGTAATGCACCTGATTTAATGTACATTACCTAATTTGATCACATAGCCCACATGCCTGATTATGCCTGCAATTTATCTGATTTGACCCATTGCCTGTGTGCTTGCTGCAGCCCCTGTAACATGAGGTGCTTCTCTAACAGTTATCCTACCTGTAATGCATCCACCTGATTCGACCATGTAGCCCTGTGCTGCCCACATGCTTGATTATTCCTGTAACTTACCTGATTTGACCATTGCCTGTGTGCTTTCTGCAGCCCCTGTAACATGAGGTGTGTCTCTGCCAGTTAGCCTACCAGTAATGCATCCACCTGACTCGACCATGTATCCCCGTGCTGCCCACATGCCTGATTATTCCTGTAACTTAGCTGATTTGACCCATTGCCTGTGTGCTTGATGCAGCCCAGTAAAATGAGGTGTGCCTCTCCCAGCTGGCCTACTTGCAATGCAATATTGTGGCACAGTACACTGTAACCATGGTAACCACATCTGTAACCATTGTTCATAAGCATTTACTGTAACCATTCTCTTAAGTACAAGCGCCTAGATGCCTCCGGGCTTGGTGCGCTATATAAGTGTCAAAATAAATAAATAAATACATAAATAGTAAGAAGATGCTATAGGCTATAATTACTATATGGGTTTGTAAATGTTATAATCCAAAGATGCTTAAGTAAACAAAAGGCGATGTAAGTCAAAACTAAGTGGATGTGAACTCTATATTGAGATCAACTAACACAGCCGATAATCATTTTGTTATGGAGAAAACTGATTTTCTCTTCTCTTTGGCAAGGTAATTTCTTATTAAGCTGAAATAGCGTGTTGGGCGAAGTGTCTGCAAAGTGTTGCAGGTGGACCTCCAGTGTGTTGAGCCACACGTATCAGGCGAAGTGTCTGCAAAGTGTTGCAGTCTGGCAGTGGAATTTAATGTGTTCTAATTTGTCCTGCTCTGCACTCTATTGGATTTGTCTGGATACACTGTGCCCTGCAATCTTACCTGGGAAGCACAAATGTGCACCTCAAGCACGTAGCATTTGCGTGTCAGGCGAAGTGTCTGCAAAGTGTTACAGTCTGCCAGCAGAGTTTTATGTGTTCTACTTTGTCCTGCTGTGCACTCTGTTGGATTTCCCTGGATACTCTGTGCTATGCAATCTTACCTGGGAAGCACAAATGTGCACCTCAAGCACGTAGCATGTGCGTGTCAGGCGAAGTATCTGCAAAGTGTTACAGTCTGCCAGCAGAGTTTTATGTGTTCTACTTTGTCCTGCTGTGCACTCTGTTGGATTTCCCTGGATACTCTGTGCTATGCAATCTTACCTGGGAAGCACAAAAGTGGACCTCCAGAGCATAGCACGCGCGTGTTTTCACCTATGCTTACAGGAGATAAAAGAAGAAAGTTGTTCAAGGTCTCCCACTCCTTTATTGACTGCTTTTGTTTTTCGCCAGTATCGTACAGTGGGGCTGCATATATTTGGCAGGCTGTTGGTGAAGCATCTGTGTGTGTTCACAAACACTGGGAAGCATGAGTATTTGGAGACATACAGTGCCATCAATCCTCTGAGCTGCTTTGTTAACAGTTCGTAACTTGAATGTGTCTGTGGGCTCTGTTAGATATATTTTGGGGTTATATCTATCACTTCGTGGTAGTTTATCGTGATATTTTTGCTTTGGTGTTATTTTTTTTATAGTGGTGAGACAAATTCCAGGATACTGCCTGATAATTATATCACCAGGGTCACTAAAAACAAACAAATACTGGTCTTAATACACTCTGAAGAGATTGCTCATGTAATCCTCTGGTATCGTATGTACAATACAACAGTATGCCCTTTTGGCTGTATTTCAAAATATGTAAATCATGCAAATACATTCTGAGTAAAACAATTCACTGCAAACACGCACACACATCTAGCACCTCGGAAAGGCTCAGCTCCCACAGGTAATTTACCTTGTGTTTTGCCACATGTAGTAAAATGTGAATGACCGCTTGCTGCAAAATGGGTTTACCACCTGTTGGACCTCAGTCTATATGTGTTAACAATAATTCGGACACATAGTAAAATGCTAGTACAATTCGTTTGACTTTTTGAACTTGTTCTTTATCATAAAATAGAACTATACAAGTTACACAGAATGACATGTACACCTACGTTATAATTCACAAATTGAGTGAACTTTTGTGCACTGGCTTTCAATGCTCTATCTGTGCGAAGTTCTGCTACATCAACCTTGGCTTTGAGAAGTATGAATACAGAATCATATGTACATTTAAATTTGAATCTCTAATGCAGCACCTAAAATTAGCTGAACTATTTGAGCTAATCTAAGCTAGCACTCACTCCACTCGCCCCTCAATTAACTTGATAATTACCAGATTAAGCTGGCAATATTCACTGACACAACTTTGCAGTGTTTCAGGGTCATCCACAGCTACGGTCGCTTGGATACTCGCAGCTCTGCTAAAGTGGCCAACACAGGGAATACACATCTACAGCCTTAGTCCAGCAGACCAGCCCTCTGCTCCTTCATCAGTCAGCCTGTTAAACGGGATCTCATATTATGCCTCCTTTATTCTATATATTGGCCTAAGCCCATTCGCTCTGCGAAGAAATCCGCGTTGCAAGGTCCCGACCTTAGATCGACCTAGCCGCCATTTTAGGAACATCCGCCATTTTGATTTCCACCTCAAAGTCACTCTGTATTCTAAAATGGTGGGCAGTGTTCTCCTGCTCGTAACCTTAGCTGTCCTGACCTTTACACAGGTTAATGCCTAAACTGCCTGTAGGCTAAATGTTTGAGTCATGTAATAAGACCATGTCCTATGTTTGACCTGAAGATCAAAGGATTACTCGCGCCAACAAGTCTGATCCGCGGGCATACATTGAATACAATGTTGTTTAAATACTGAATGTGAGCACTTGTTGAACTACATTGTATAAAACATGCACTAAGGCTTAATGTCAAATTCTAAGATACACTGTTGCCATTGTGATTTGTTGTTTTATAAACTGGATGTAATCCACATGCATATAGTTGGACTAACTAGGGGCGAACTCGGCACGAACCCTAGTCCGAGAAATGATTGACTTGCAGAGGGGCTGGACATAGCGATTGAGAATTGTATAAAAGATGTGAATATGTAGACGTCCAGTACCTCTCACTTCTCACACCGAAAGGGCTGGTATTCGTTGTGATGTACTGAGGGCCAGATAGCTATCTGATACTTTGTTTCTTTGTAAAACTGTGCAGTTATTTGAATAAAGATCTGAGAATCTTTATAAGCCTGTGTTTGGTGTATTTCCTTTTGTGGTACTCGATATTTCTCTTTTTGCTTTTACAATCCCCAGAAGAGGAATGGCCCCTAGCTCAGCCTCAAACCAGCTCATCCCACTAGAGCACGGGTGCACAATTTACGGCCCGCATGTCAGGATCGGTGGCTGGAAAGTGTGGAATTACTGGCGGCATTAATTCAATTCTGGGTAGCGCTCTAGTCCTCATCCAACATGGCGGTCTGCACTATAACTTCCGGCTCCTCCCCTTCTGCCGGTGCGTTGTATCTGTTTTCCTCTTGCTACTTCGCTCGCACTCCGGTGCTACTCTTGTGCATTTTTCTTGTGATTACTCCATAGCATTCCGGCCCTCCTCCTGGGGGGGCCATCTATTTTGATATCTGTGTTCTCTATTTCTTCTTTGCTTTTTGTACGGACTCCTGCCTGTTTAACAGCTACCCTTTTTCTGATTGCCTTCTGTTGCTATTCTTTCATCCTCCCTGCTTGCATTCACGGTGCCTTGCCATACTAACCCTGCCGCTTTTATTTAACATGCGAACGGCAGTGTTTCTTTTCTGTACGCGAACAGCTCTCGCGACTTACATTTCATTTTCTTACTTGCTCCCGGCGACTAGCCGGTCCTACTTAACTTAGTATTCTTTCGGTATTAGGGGATTCTTTACTACAGTTTATACTTTATTACATTTCCTGTCCGCTCCAGTACTTCTCCCCTGAATTTCAGTTCAGAATATTCTTCTGTGTAATTGAGCCATTCACATCTTGCAGTACGAGATTCATTGCTAGATTTTGGTCTTTGGAAACAACTTTTACGTTCCTCTGCAGTACCAGGGTTTTTTCTGCCCTCCGGCTTTTTCCCTGGGGCGAGGCTGGCCCTCCTAGGGGCCTCCCTGGGCAGTTTCTCATCTCTGTCACGGTGGCCTCTGGAGGGGCCAGACCTTATTTACACGAAAGAAGAGGTCGGAAGCTAAAGGATAACCAACCCAGGGAAAGGAAGAAGGACAATAAGAAGCCTGAAACCGTACTTAAGGATCGTTCCTCTGAGGACTCAGGTGAGGAGAAGGGGGAGTTTGAACCTGAACCTGACAGCATACAACGCCCAACTCACACTATGGCATCATTGGAGCAATACCAAGAACTGTTTGCTGCAATGCAGAATTTAACTGTGGAGGTTCAAGCCCTGAGAACGGAGAATATTGCACTCCGACAACAGGTAGTTTTCCGTTGGGATGATCATGGTGACTTGCCCACTATGCCACTCTCTTTCGGCAAGTACAACGGGGACCCTGGAGGTCTTAAGGACTTTCTAGATGCATGTAAGGTGTACTTTGCCTTCAGGACCCATGCTTATGAAACGGCCAGATCAAGGGTCGGTTTCATCATCGCAAACCTTTCCGGAAACGCATTATCCTGGGTCACACCGTTGGTTACTAATAATGACCCGTCCCTAAATGATTATGACCGTTTTGTTGAACTATTCAAGGAAAGGTTTGACAGACCAGAGGTTTTCTACTCCTCCTTGGAAGCCATTCTGGATGTTTGTCAAGGAAACTCTGATCTTCAAACCTACGTTTCCTGCTTCCAGAGATTAGCAGCTAAGGCTGACTGGCCAGATTCAGCCCAACAGACCATTTTCAGACGAGGTCTTCACGACGAAATTAAGGATGAGCTTGCTAGAGTTGCCAGACCAGCATCCTTCCGAGATTTGGTATTATTGTCTCTCCAGATAGAATTTCGCCTACAGGAAAGACGACAAGAAAGAAGACGAACCAGAGGAACTCCTCAGACCATGAGTCTCCCTTCCCCTTCTCCTCAAGCAAGACCCTCAGCCTTGGCAGAAGAACCCATGCAGATAGGAGCCACTCGAGGTCCCCTGACTCCAGACGAGCGAAGAAGACGACGGGACACTGGATTGTGTGTGTACTGTGGATCTTCCAAACATTTTCTGAGCGACTGCCCGGAGGTACCCCCTCGACGGAAGGGAAACTTCAGCCCCCGCTCTGCTGCAAGGGAAGTGTCGGGGGACTTGACAAATACCCTAGATATCATGGAAGAGAACAGTCTGATGGTGTTCAAGGTGAAACTGTGGCTGTCTAATTCTGCCCCCACGGAGGTATTAGCCATGTTTGATTGCGGAGCAGCAGGTAATTTCATGGACATTAGATGGGCCAAGGAACACCAGGTGGCGACCAGACTCAAGTCAACTCCTATTTCAGTAGAAGGAGTTGACGGCAGGCCTTTATCATCTGGACCCATCACCTCAGAGACTTTCCCGCTGAAGATGGAGATGGGCCACCATGAAGAGATCTTGGTGTTTGATCAGGTCAGAGCCGCTCATTTTCCTGTGGTTATAGGGATTCCGTGGTTAAGAAGGCATAACCCGCACATTAACTGGACAGACAATAAGGTGAGCTTTGATTCACTGTTTTGTAAGACCAACTGTATGGACCTGCCTACCACCCAAACCACCAATACTAGATTGGAAGAAGGAAGATCTACCCAAAATTCCATGATCATTTCTTCTGTCCCTCTTCAATATCAGGCGTTTTACGAAGTATTCCTGGATACCATACCCAAGATTCTGCCTCCTCATAGGGCAGAGGACTGCTGCATCGACTTGATACCAGAAGCCATAGTTCCCTTTGGACGCATGTATCCGTTATCGCTTCTGGAACGGAATGCTCTTAGGGAATACTTGAATGCTAATCTACAGAATGGCCTTATCCGAGAATCAAAGTCTTCTTGTGGGGCTTCGTTATTCTTTATCCCTAAGAAGGATTCTGTAGAGTTACGTCCTTGTATAGACTATCGAGGCTTGAATAAGGTTACCATCCGTGACAGATATCCCATGCCACTTATAAGGGATATATTAGAAGCCGTACAAGGAGCGGTCTATTTCACTAAGCTCGACCTAAGAGGAGCTTATCACCTATTGCGGATAAGACAAGGAGACGAGTGGAAGACGGCATTCCGCACCCCATTTGGTCTATATGAGTATAGGGTCATGCCATTTGGCCTTGTAAATGCTCCAGCGATATTCCAAAGATACATGGATAAAGTGTTTTCCGATATGTTGTTCATAACAGTGGTGGTTTACCTGGATGACATCTTGATATTTTCCAAGACGCTTTCAGAACACAGAAGACTAGTTGTACAGGTGTTGCAGCGCCTTAAGTTCCATCAGCTGCTTATCAAGCCGGAAAAGTGCCAATTTGAAGCTACATCAGTTTCCTACTTAGGATTCATCCTATCTAAGGAGGTTATAGAGATGGACCCAATGAAGATCAAGGCTATCAAAGGCTGGAAGGAACCTACCAATATAAGGGAGCTACAGAGTTTTCTAGGTTTAGCAAACTTTTATCGGAGATTTATATCCAATTTTTCGAATACTGTGCTTCCGCTTACCTCTCTGTTGAAGAAGGGTGTAAGGTTTATCTTTGATGAGCAACCCAGAAGAGCCTTTATCACACTCACGGAATGCTTTTCTAAGGCACCTATACTTATACAGCCGGATCCAACTAAACCATAATTTTGGAAACGGATGCTTCCATAGGTGCAGTCGGGGCTATCCTACTACAGAAGTCAGAGGACGATGTGGAACATCCTGTGGCCTATTTTTCAAAGACCCTTACGACTAGTGAGCGCAACTATTCAGTACTGGAAAGGGAACTTTTGGCAATCAAGTTAGCCTGTCAAGAGTGGCGTCATCTGTTGCAAGGGGCCGCTCACAGCTTTGAAATCAGAACTGACCATCGTAACCTTAGGGTCTTACAACAGATGGAATGCACCAATGCACGCCATGCCAGGTGGGCCTATTTCTTCCTGCAATATGATTTTAACATCACCTACATTCCGGGTACAGAAAATTTGAAGACGGATGCCTTGTCTCGTAGTCTAGGGGAAGGCTCTGGAACCTGTAGGGGACACTAATTGGTCTTCCCAGGGCTTAGGATTGTTGCATCCACTCTATCCTTTCTTCAAGATTTGATACCTCAATATCAGACAGGCTCGGATCCTCCATCCTCTGTCATCCAAGGCAAGGATGGGTTATATTATCATGGTGATGCCTTGTTCATTCCCACCAAGAAGCTTCAGACTCTAGTCCTGTCCTGGTGCCACGACTCCCCTTTAACAGGACACCCAGGAGTCAGGAAGACTTATAACTTGCTACGCAGGGGCTTTTGGTGGCCTACTCTGCGGAACGACGTTTGCCAATATGTTTCTACCTGTTCGGTTTGTGCCTCCAACAAACATCGAACAGGAAGACCGCTAGGACTACTACAGCAAGACTCCTTACCTGAACGTCCCTGGGAACATATTTCCACTGATTTTATCGTGGATCTCCCTCCTTCGGATGATATGTCTGTGATCATGGTAACAGTCGACTCCTTCAGTAAATTGGCTCACTTCTCCGCTTTCAAGCATGTTCCATCAGCCTCAGAGACAGCAGCTGTATTCCTCCGGGATATAGTCCGCTTACATGGGTTGCCTCGGACTGTGGTTTCAGATCGAGGACCTCAATTTACTTCGAAATTTTGGGCTTCTCTTTGCCAGTCACTGGGAATTCACAGAGCTCTTTCTTCGGGTTACCATCCTCAGAGTAACGGACAAACCGAGAGATTGAATGCCAGTCTGGAACAGTATCTAAGATGTTTTTGTAGTCCTCAGCAGGAGAATTGGTAACGCTTCCTTCCACAAGCAGAGTTCGCCTACAACAATGCCATTCATACGTCCATCCAGATGAGTCCTTTTTTTTGTACCTATGGGTATAATCCCCAACATTTGCCCTGGTTCAGTACACCTTCCACCAAGATTCCATGCTTCCTACATGTACTTGCTCAAAGGGCACACCTGGTCAGTCAACAGGCTCAAAAGAAATGGGCAGACAAGAGTAGAAGCCCTAACCCTACTTGGCAGGTGGGTCAATTGGTCTGGTTGTCTACCCGTTTCCTGCCCCGGTGGGTCCATTCTGGTAAATTTTCCCCCCGATTCCTCGGACCTTTCCCCATTGTCCAACGGATTAATCCTGTTGCTTTTAAGATCAAACTCCCTGATTACCTTAAGAAGGTACATCCGGTCTTCCATGTCTCCTTACTCAAGGAATACAAGGAAGATCCTTTCCAAAGACCAGTCCACAGGGTACATGCTCAAGTTAAACCAACACCTGAAGAATATGAGACGGCCTATTTGGTTGATTCCCGGTACCGCCGGGGTAGGTTACAATACCTAGTGCATTGGAAGGGTTATCCATTGGATGAGAGATCCTGGGAACCAGTGAGCCATATTCATGCTCCCCGATTGGTTAAGAGATTTCACCACTTCCACCCGGGCAAACCAGGGGGACCCCCGAGGAGAAGGGGGTATACTGTCAGGATCGGTGGCTGGAAAGTGTGGAATTACTGGCGGCATTAATTCTATTCTGGGTAGCGCTCTAGTCCTCATCCAACATGGCGGTCTGCACTATAACTTCCGGCTCCTCCCCTTCTGCCGGTGCGTTGTATCTGTTTTCCTCTTGCTACTTCGCTCGCACTCCGGTGCTACTCTTGTGCATTTTTCTTGTGATTACTCCATAGCATTCTGGCCCTCCTCCTGGGGGGGCCATCTATTTTGATATCTGTGTTCTCTATTTCTTCTTTGCTTTTTGTATGGACTCCTGCCTGTTTAACTGCTACCCTTTTTCTGATTGCCTTCTGTTGCTATTCTTTCATCCTCCCTGCTTGCATTCACGGTGCCTTGCCATACTAACCCTGCCGCTTTTATTTAACATGCGAATGGCAGTGTTTCTTTTCTGTACGCGAACAGCTCTCGCGACTTACATTTCATTTTCTTACTTGCTCCCGGCGACTAGCCGGTCCTACTTAACTTAGTATTCTTTCGGTATTAGGGGATTCTTTACCACAGTTTATACTTTATTACATTTCCTGTCCGCTCCAGTACTTCTCCCCTGAATTTCAGTTCAGAATATTCTTCTGTGTAATTGAACCATTCACATCTTGCAGTACGAGATTCATTGCTAGATTTTGGTCTTTGGAAACAACTTTTACGTTCCTCTGCAGTACCAGGGTTTTTTCTGCCCTCCGGCTTTTTCCCTGGGGCGAGGCTGGCCCTCCTAGGGGCCTCCCTGGGCAGTTTCTCATCTCTGTCACGGTGGCCTCTGGAGGGGCCAGACCTTATTTACACGAAAGAAGAGGTTGGAAGCTAAAGGATAACCAACCCAGGGAAAGGAAGAAGGACAATAAGAAGCCTGAAACCGTACTTAAGGATCGTTCCTCTGAGGACTCAGGTGAGGAGAAGGGGGAGTTTGAACCTGAACCTGACACCGCGGGCCAGTTGTGGCCCGCCATGCTTTTTTGTCTGGCCCGCGAGGAACAAAGACTTTCCTAATGGAGGGCGGCCGCAAGCAGCATCGGCCGCCCTCCATTAGGAAAGTCTTTGTTGTCTTCCGGGCCGGACAAAACACTGGCCCTCATTGGTTCAGTGCACATGCACCACGTCGCTCATATGAGCCATGTAGTGCATGTGTGAACCCACCCCTCAACCAAACACTATGCCCCATGGCCCCCACCCCTCAACCAAACACCATGCCCCATGGCTCCTACACCTCAACCAAACACTATGCCCCATGGCCCCCACTCCCCAACCAAACACTATGCCCCATTGCCCCCACCGCAACCAAGCAACCAAACACTATGCCCCATGGCCACCATCCCTCAACCAAATACTATGCCCCATGGCTCTCACCCCCAAGTAAACATTATGCCCCATGGCCCCCACCCCATGCACCCATACAGACCCAAACCCCCAGACCCCCAACTCAGCACACAAACGCACAAGCATACACCAATACACTATGCACCCATACCGACCGGAAACCCCCATCGCAACATTCACTGCACAGACATACAAATACCAACACCCATACAGACTGACACCCCCATCTCAACAAACACTGCACAGACATACAAATACAAACACCCATACAGACCCGATACACATCCCACCCCCATCGCAACATTCACTGCACAGACATACAAATACAAACACCCATACAGACCTGACACCCCCCATCTCAACATACACTGCACAGACATACAAACACCCATACAGACCCGACACACCCCCACCCCCGCATCTCCACATACATACAAAAACAAAAAAACAGTCAGGACAGACCCCAAACACACAGAAACATACAACCCCCCCCACCCCATGTACTTACCAGACATGCTGAAATGCTGGCGAGGCTTCTGGCACTACGGCTGGTGTGGGCGTGGCAAGGCTGAAATGCCTGATTGTGAGGAGGACCTGATTCATTGATCCAAATAAGAACATTCCAAGGGTGAAAGGGTTTTAGCTGGTTCACGCAGACCCAAGGCTCCTCTGTCTACTACCCTTTTGGAATGCATATTTTTTCCAGCTGGCAAGGAACTTAAATTCCTTGGACTTTCCCCTATAGAAATTATAGCGATAAACTTCGTCACCTACTTTGCACTCCTTTTGAATTCCTGCAGACCACTGTGCATTAGCAAAAGCATGTTGGAGATACTTATGAGATACTTATGCAAATTGTCCACATATTCATGAGTGGTAGAGGCATTGATCAATGTTATTTCCTGTGTTCAGTATAACAGATATTGAGGCAAGATCATTTTCCTACCGGTCATACTTTCAAACGGAGACATGTAGGTCACAGAAATAGGTGTTAGACCTCAAATCCATCAGTATTAGTGGTAATTGCAAGTCCCAACTGGGTGCAGAATCCATTTCAAACTTTTTAAAATTCCTACAGTGTTTTTATCCAGGTGGTAGGCGATATGTAGCTTTCTCATTACTCATAGAATTTCACACATTTTAGTCATTACCTCACTGGTAAAATAACTATCTCAGTTGCACTCGATCTTTTGGGGAAGACCAAAACAAGAAAATATGTAAGTTCATAAGTAGCATAGCTGAGGTCTCTGCCTTGCAATTTGGAGCGGAAAGACATTCAACCCACTTTGTGAAGAGATACATACCCGTTAAAGTATATTTGTTGCCACATTTAAAATGAGTCACTGGACCAATTAAGTCAACTGAAGATCAGACTATGGTATGCTCCTTCCTCTCTTTTGTAAAGTGGGAGAATTCAGTTGGAACTGAGCACGCATCAGACATCCCTTCAAGTAAATATTTAAATCCTTACTCATGTATGCCCAATAAGTGACCTCAGGTAGGATAGCCATTGTTTTTTTAAAACTCGGATAACTAGCGGTTACTGCATCATGGGCTGTGCTTTAACATGCTGCTTCAAAATGAGGTAGGCACCACCTATTGATCACAACAAGATTGGGTTTTCCTAACCAAAAGAGCATCTTGAGTTTAAACATCTTCTGCCAGAGCACTCGAAGATTGGGTCACTGCTGTTACATGTATTTCTCCAAGGAGATGTTCCATATCAATATATTTGCCTTGGATTTCTCTGGTTTTGTCTAGGTGATCAGCCAAATTGTTTCCTATTTTATCAGGATCTTCAACTTTTGAGTGATCCTGTGATTGATGAAATTCCGGGGTACCAGTGGTCCAGGGGTGAATATCTGTTTCTAAACCATCAATCAGCCCACACCTCTAATACACGAGAATTGATTCAAACAGATTGTCATAAACAAGCATTCAATTTAAATTATATAACTCCTCGTCCAATATTGTTAACGTGGATGGAATGGCAGGCTTATCTCCTCTAAAGGTTGTGGATCATTGATTTCTTTGCAACACAGCAAAAATACAATTATTACCCAATGATACCCAGTCAAAGTTGTATACAAATATCTACTTTGCTATTATCACAACAGACACTAGGAACTGCAACCCACATGCAAAGGAATGCAGAGGACAGAGAGTTTCAAAGAGGGAAAATGTATACACTCTGGATACTGACAGTAGGGTGGTCGGTATGGTTAATAACCACAACAGTTTGTTATGGTTTCTTGGCACAAAGGGGGGCAAGGGGTCTTACATTGTCTGCAGGGGCCTTTTGGGAAGGATCAGGGGTCAGAACCTTACAATGTGCCTTTTGCTGTTGGTGTTCTTGGTGCTCGACAGGGTCGAGTCAGCTTCAGGGTGCCTTGCAGCCTTCTGTGATAGAGTTCGAGATGAGAGTCAGCTGCGGGTATCAGGCAGAACGACGGTTCGCCAAGTGAAACTTGACGAATGGCTGGAGGCTGGCCTACACAGTGACGCAGGGTTTGGAATCATTGTCTCAGTGCTGATCAGTGGTTCTGAAGCACTGGTCGAGATGTCTCGGATGTCTTTAAGCTACTTCGTCTTGACAGAGGTCAGCATGGCAGTCGGTTGTGGATCGAGGAACTCGACTGGATAAAAAATGTAATTTAAAGGCAGACAGCGGTAGATATATGTATATTTATTTATTTGCATTTATTTCAGGGTGCAAAACCATGAGGCATCTCGGTGCTAGTTATAGAAGGTGCATTGCTACATTAGTGAAGTGCTAGAATCACTTGTTTCAGAGATGTGCGTCAGGGCACTTTTCCCATCTTCTTTTAGTGGACAGCCTAAAGCTCAGGAGTGTGTTGCAGGCAGCTGCCTTGTCCTTAGTTTCAGTTTCTGAGACCTTTTTTCACTTTCTATCCAAGCAGCTTGCTGCAGAGCCTATCAGGGCACACTGTGTGCAAGCTGGGTACTGGTTCTGGAACGGATGGAGGGTCCTCTGAGTTCTGTTTCTCCATCTCTTCCCGGGGAGACATTTAGGGGAGGGATCTTGCTTCCCTCTTTGGATAACCTGGCTTTCCTTCACTGGCGGAAGATGTAAGGCAGACTGTACCTTCAGCCAGGGTCCAAGGTTGAGCTCTTCTTTCTTACTTCTTGTGAAGTTTTCAGATCATCTGCCAAAAGAGGGGCTCTGGCCCTCTTTTAAAGTGAAGTGGGTCACAGTGATTGGTGTCAGCTAAACCCACCTTAGTGACCAAATCCTGGGGTCCCTGCCAACAATCTTCTGTATGCATGAGATCATGATCAGAGTGCTTTGCAACAGGAAAGGTAAAGGTGTGAAAACAGGAACAAGGTGCGGCCCAAAACTAATGTGCGAAATCCTTCTTTGAACATAAAGAGCTCTGGGCTCACTCCCTTGTGCTACTAAGTACCACCTATCTTCCTGTATGTTGTTCAAAGAGTCTCTCTGGTTAATGGTTCTCCCAATGTGGTTCCTGTTAAAGCGGTAGGTCTCCCTCGAAGATGCTGAGAGGCCAGACTCTCTGCCTCCTGCAAACCACATTCTTGTACATTATGAATGGGGTCCCGCTAGGGGCCTACTGCAACAAAAGACCTGGACATGACAGTCCACTGCCATTTAAAACTTAGAGGTGGGAGCTGGCTTAAGGTTGACACAGTTACATATGAAAGATTGTTGGGTTTCCTGTCTCCTTTGTTATCCTCTGCAGCCAGGCCCCATGTGGGCCATTTTGAAGTACCCCCTGTTGGTAACCCACCAGCTGCAGGGCCTAACAAAAGAGCAGGGAGGTTCCATGGAGACTTTGTAAGTTAATCAGGCCGACCATGGCAAGGGGGAAGGTTGGTCATCCCCTTCCTGGGGATGACATTGTGCACTCCTTGACTGTCACATTGCAACTAAATATGACAGGGGCGGACTGTGCCGTTAGGCGTTGTCCAGGCGTTGTCCAGCCCGAAAGAACACAGGTCTATGCTTTGTCATGGCGTGAGCATAGGAAAATGTGTGCAGAATAGTCCGAAACTTGTTCTTGAGGTCAGTCTACCATCATTCCTTTTAATTAAACATTTTTTAAAAAGCTCAGGCGAGCACATGCCCCCCATGCGGATGCTCAAATATCTCACAGACCCTTTATTTTCTTCCAAAATAGGGTCATGTTGCTTGAAGTCCCTAAATCATCTATTGTTTGGATTAGCTTCCTGAATTGTGCGGGTTTGTGGTTTGCCCAACATATACCTCTGGCTTTCCAGTTTACTAGTGCTCAACAAATCCATTTCAGACATAATTTGAATAAATTATGATTTCTAGTTCCTGGAGTTGCTGATCTGCAGCAGTAAAGAGTTTTTTATATAGCCTTCAGTTCTGCCATCCGACTACTCAGGTTGACCAATTTTAAAACCAGCTGCGGGCTCAGAGATGCCATTCACCCAAGCATTCCCAATGCCAGCTACTAATTCCTTCACACCATTTTATTATATATGGTAGGGACATCCATCCACGTAAATGATGGACCTTCCCTGACAGGTGTTCCTGTGATGCACCCTATGAGAAGAAGCTAAATATCCCTCTATTTTATTGGTTCTTTTGAGTTCTTCATCGTCTAAATATGTGTCTTGGACACAACCATGTGCATCAGCTAATCCTTGTGCTATAGGACTCATTTTATTTTGACCATATCTGATTTCTACACGGTAATCCTGCATTGACAGAATCCAGGAAATAATTCTTGAATTAGAGACCTACCCAGTATGTGTCCGGACACTCTGCAAATATTGTAGTGGTTGGTCGGAAGTCTCAACTATTATATGTTCCTCATGGATCAACTGACAGTCGTTTTTCCATGCCCATAGCATTGCAAGGAGATATTTGTTCACATTCATTAAATTTGATCTTCAAATGTGATAAAGTTTTTCCTGTGCAAGGAATCACTTTATTAACCTGGTCATGCTTCTGATATAAGACTGTTCTTAAACAGTTGTCAGAAAATCCTGTTTCCAGGAAGAACTCGTTGTTTTTGATGGGATAATCCAAGGTTGGAGCTTAGGATAAACTTATTTTCAGTTGTTTCACAGGCTCTGTCTGAGAGTGCCCCCACTCGCTCGCACTTGACCCTGGCCTTCAAAAGCTGGATCAAGGGTTGAGTGATCTCTGCGTAATCCTCTATTAATTTACAGCTGTAGTTAGTCCTAATAGACTACATAATTCATGTAGATTTGTGGGGTTCTTCAATTTCCATAGAACATCAGCCCTCATCTGAGGATTAAGACCCTCACCGGTGATTTCATGGCCTAGGAGTTTCACTTTAGTTCTGCAGCACTGTGGTTGCTGGAGAGATAATTTCACACCTGCATTTCTTAGTTGGGCCAACACATGGCAAATCTCCTCCAGGTGTTCTGAAATAGTTTTACTTTTGATTAGGAGGTCATCCATATAAGTCAAATTCCCCTCTCTCTACAAGATCAGGCATTGCTTAATTTTTGCTATTAATATACCCAAATGGACTTCTGCTCTAGGCATACTGCTGGCGCCTACATGTAAAGGCAAGTTAACATTGGTGTTCACGGAGTAGCAATACAGTTAAATATCCAATAGTCAAATCAAGAGCAGTATAAACTCTAGAACCCTGTATCTGTGCAAGGCCCTAATCACAATAAGGAAGAGGCCACTGTGACATGGGTGCCCTCTTAGTTAATTCCCTCAAGTCAGCACAGAGTCTCCATTATCGATTGGGTTTTAATACTCCTAGTTCTAGAGTATTAAAATTACTCTGAATTGGTGAAATAATCCTGGGGGGGGGGTCCAGGTTTTTGATAATCTCTCGGAGTGATTCTATGGACACTAGAGGTAACTGGTATTGTCTTACAAATACAGGAGTAATATAAGGATCTGTAGGTATGGTTGTTTATTATATGAATCAACAGAAAAAAACATTCTGAAAATCCATAAATATCTGTCTTAGGCTTTGCTTTTGCTCTTCTGTCTCACAGGCATCAGTCATACAAGTATATTCTTGTACCATCTGGTGGAAGCCTGGAAATATTTCTGGAGTGGCTATTTCTGAGCTATCTCCTAGTTGAGCAGAGATGCCTTTGCTTAAGGCGCCTAACTAGGTAATCAATTCCTTAGTATCAAGGTAGTTACTTGTGATATTGAATTCTATCTCATCTTCCAGCATCTTACAGGTAACATCCTCCACTCCATAAGAGCACTTGGAGTACACCCTCAAATTCACCCCTTGTCGAGTATAAAGAGTTTCTGGGCAGTTACCATCAGCATTGTCATGACAATCTGCAGTTATGAGACCAATGATAGGATAGGCTAAATCCATACAAAAGTGTCTGGAATCAACAGCAATTCCAATGGTGGCATCAGCAGAAACAATGAGGCTTTTAGGGTAATTATTATTAACTGATATTCGCATAGTGTCATCTTTAAGATCTACTAATGGAGTTGGAAGTAGAGACAGGCCCTGTTGCTGAAGAATATTCTTTAAATTAACAAAATCTTTTTCATTAAACCAAGTAAGTCCTTCTCTGATCTTTAATGGCAATGTGTATTGTTGCGTGACTTCTTCTTTACTTTGAAGTTAAGCAGCACAAGGCAGCAATTAAACTGACCTAAATGCCTTCTCTAGATCATTTAAGTCCATTGTGTTTCCCCTGATTCTGGACCAGACTTTGTTATTAATAAGATCCAAATGTATTGCGAATTGATGTAGTATGTCATTGTCAATATAAAAATCAGAAATTATGATGGTAATTCATAGATTTCAGCCAGAGGCAGCGCACGCGAGCAGCGCAGAGAGGGAGAGTGTGCCTGTGTGCACCAGCCGTGTGCGCTAAACAGCATTCTGGCGCACCATGTATTCATGGAATAACAAAGCCATTTTGAGCGCTGGCGCAGTGAACATCCCGCAGCGTCATTTACACCCCCAAGAACGCCTCTTGTGCAAGGAAAAGCCATTGAAATGGCCAATGCAGCGCAAAGGCCTGCGCTAACCCTGGACCAGCTTACAGGGCTGCTACACTGTAATCACGTGAAAATACTAGCGTACCCCGTTCTGGGCAGCCAAAACGTGTGAAAATATACTAGCGCACCCCTCGGAATACGCGTACCCCGCTCGCGCCAGGTAAATTGCATAGAAAAAGTAGCCCCTGTGGTGTGGGCTGCCTGTGGACCATGGCCAGGGTGGATGGGCTGCCTGCGGGGCATGGGGAGGGTGAGCGGGCTGCCTGTGGGGCATGCCCAGGGTGGATGGGGTGGCTGCGTGTATTTTGGGGGTGTGTGGGGAGTTACACACGCGACAGGCCTAGTGCGAGTGTGGTACGTGTATTACTGGGGTACGTGGGAGTTTCACATGCGATAGGCCTTGTGCGAGCGTGGTACGTCTATTACTGGGGTACGCGGGGAGTTTCACATGTGACAGGCCTTGTGCAAGTGTGGTACGTGTATTACTGGGGTACGTGGGGAGTTTCACATGTGACAGGCCTTGTGCAAGCGTGGTACGTGTATTTTTGGGGTGCGCGGCGAGTCACACATGTGACAGGCCTTGTGCGAGCATGGTACGTCTATTACTGGGGTATGTGGGGAGTCACACACGCGATAGGCCTTGGGCGAGCAGGGTACGTGTATTTTGGGGGTGCGCTGGGAGTTACACATGCGACAGGCCTTGTGCGAGTGTGGTACGTCTATTACTGGGGTAAGCGGGGAGTCACACATGCAATAGGCCTTGGGCGAGCAGGGTACGTGTGTTTTGGGGGTGCGCGGGGAGTTTCACACGCGATAGGCCTTGTGCGAGTGTGGTACGTCTATTACTGGGGTATGTGGGGAGTCTCACACGCGACAGGCCTTGTGCAAGCGTGGTACGTGTATTACTGGGGTATGCAGGGAGTTTCACACATGACAGGCCTTGTGCGAGTGTGGTACGTGTATTTTGGGGGTGCGTGGGGAGTCACACATGCGACATGCCTTGTACGAGTGTGGTACATCTATTACTGGGGTACGCGGGGAGTCACAAATGCGATAGGTCTTGGGTGAGCAGGGTACGTGTATTTTGAGGGTACACGGGGAGTCTCACATGCGATAGGCCTTGTGCCCGCATGGTACATGTATTTTGGGGGTTTGCGGGGAGTTACACACGTAACAGGCCTTGTGCGAGCGTGGTACGTGTATTACTGGGGTACGCGGGGAGTTTCACACGCGACAGGCCTTGTGCAAGCGTGGTACATATATTTTGGGGGTGCGTGGGGAGTCACACATGCGAGAGGCCTTGTACGAGCGTGGTACATCTATTACTGGGGTACGCGGGGAGTCACACACGCGATAGGTCTTAGGTGAGCAGGGTACATGTATTTTGAGGGTACACGGGGAGTCTCACATGCGATAGGCCTTGTGCCCGCGTGGTACATGTATTTTGGGGGTGCGCGGGGAGGTACACACGTGACAGGCCTTGTGCGAGCGTGGTATGTGTATTACTGGGGTACGCGGGGAGTTTCACACGCAACAGGCCTTGTGCAAGCGTGGTATATATATTTTGGGGGTGCGTGGGGAGTCACACACGCAACAGGCCTTGTGCGAGCGTGGTACGTATATTACTGGGGTACGCAGGGAGTCACACACACGATAGGCCTTGGATGAGCAGGGTACGTGTATTTTGGGTGTACGCGGGGAGTCTCACACGCGATAGGCCTTGTGCAAGCTTGTACGTGTATTTTGGGGGTGTGCAGGGAGTTACACACGCGACAGGCCTTGTGCGAGCGTGTTACGTGTATTACTGGGGTACACGGAGAGTTTCACACGCGATAGGCCTTGTACGAGCGTGGTACATGTATTACTGGGGTATGCGGGGAGTTTCACACGCGATAGGCCTTGTGCGAGCGTGGTATGTGTATTACTGGGGTACGTGGGGAGTTTCACATGCGACAGGCCTTGTGCGGGCGGGGTACGTGCATTTTGGGTGTACGCGGGAACTCATACATGTGTTCTCGCTAGCCCGAGAGGGGTATGTGTATTCTGAGTGGTGCGCAGGGAGTTTCACATGCGATTTGTCAGTGTGCGTCCTCCCGGGTGTGCCCCCTACCCCCTCCACAGGCCCTGCAAGCAGCCAACACCACCGGGGACTACCCTTCACCCCTGGCCATGCCCTACAGGCAGACCATCCACCCTGGCCATGCCCCGCAGGCAGCCCATCCACCCTGGGGATGCCCCGCAGGCAGCCCACATGGCACCATGCACTTGTGAGCCCCAACACATGTCCCACCCATCATTGACAGGCACCTGCCAGCAGACCCCGACACATGTCCCCCTGCACCCCCACCCACCCAGCATTGATGGGCACTTGCCAGCAGGCCCCACCACATGTCCCCCTGCAACCCCACCCACCCAGAATTGACGGGCACCTGCCAGCAGGCCCTGACACATGTCCCCCTGCACCCCCACCCACCCAGCATTGACGGGCACCTGCCAGCAGGCCCCGACACATGTCCCCCTACACTTCCACCCACCCAGCATTGACGGGCACCTGCCAGCAGGCCCGACACATGTCCCCCTGCACCCCACCCACCCAGCATTGATGGGCACCTGCCAGCAGGCCCCGACACATGTCCCCCCCCCAACACATCATCAACATCCACAATCATGGCCCTTATGGCCACCCAAATCCCACCCCACGCCACCCCAGTACCAACCGAATATTCCATCCACCCCACATTGAAATCCCCATCACATGAAGAAACATCCCAAATGGCAAGTATGCACATCAATACATGTCCGTCACACACACACAATGGGTGCAAGTGAATGCGAAAAACCCACATCGTGACATGCATGAAACCAATGAGAGAATACCACACAATTGAAGTATGAAACCTAAATGTATTAAATGAAAAATCAATGGAATAAAAGAAAATCACACAAGAGAAAATTATATTAACAAAAGGCTGGATGTCGCAAAAAATATTCAAAAAAATATTTCAATGCAGAATCCAAATAAAATCAAATGAAAATGGCTCCAAAGTGTCCGTCCATCAAACCAAATCCAAAGGATGAAAAAAGATAAATCCATTGCTCCATGGGAAAAAAAATAGAGGTCAAATCCAGTCTTCAACTATATAAAATTTACAAATCCAAGGTCCATGAGCCCAACAATTCAAAGGAAACCTACAAAAAACACTACCTAATAACCAACTATATACAAAAAGGTGGGGCATAGTCCATGCGCCCCAAAAGAAAAAAAAATATAAAGGAAACCTAACACTAATCAACTATATACAATGGTGGCCGCAAGTCCTACGGCTCACTCTGTGATGTCCTGGGCCAGGGCATCATCGAACTCCATGTTGATGTCCCGGAGGCGGGCCTTTCCCCTGTCCTCGACGCACTCAGCCCGCCTCAACGCCCTGCGCATGGAGTACTCCACCCTGACCATAGTGAGCCGTGCCTCTTCCGCCCGCCGCCGCTGTGCATCTATCCGCTGGCCCAACCGCTGCCACACAGAAGACACACCCATTCCAGGATCCTCCTGCCCTCCGGCCAATGCCTGCCCCTCTGATGTTAATGGCCCCGAGCCATCATCGCTCCCACCTTGAGCCTGCTGCTGCCGTCCATGTGCCCTGCCCGATGATGCCGGCAGATCCTCCATCTGCTGGTCTCCAGTTGGTGGGGTGTCCACCCCTGCTGGACCTCCGACTCCCAACTGTGGCAGGGATGCGATCTCCACCAAGTTGGCTGCGTTGGTCGGGGCAGGTCCACAGGGGAACATGGTGGAATCTGGGTCAGAAGACAGCACAGAGAACGACTGGCGCATAGTCTGCACAGAGGAGGAGAGGGCCACCAGAGTGCCCGACACATGTAGGAACCCTCCGACCAGGGCCTCTCCCAACTGGGCCACGTTGGCACGCAGCTCTTCGTGATGACGTGCGTGGTCCCCCCAGGAAGCACGCACATCATCACGAATGTCACGCATGTGCAACACGACATCAATCAGGACGGACTCCATATGGCCACGGGTCTCCCCGTCCACAGGTAGTGGAGTGCCAGATGACGTGGGCCTCCCCCCTACCTGCGGATGGGCCTGGGATGGGGCGTCCCAGCTGGTGCATGGTGGTGCAGTCACAGGGTCAGGGACAGTGACATGCACAGGCCCCTCCGCGGCGACCTGTGCTGCCTCCTGCCCCTGGCCCTGGACTGCACCACTTGCACCAGTGGTACCACCCCCACCAGGCCCTATGTGCGGCTCAGTAGCGGCCTCCTCCTCCTCTGTGTACACCACCAACCTGGATGGCTCCGCAACGTCTTCCGCCATCGCAAGCCCCTGTGGGGGCTCCCACGCCCCTTCCGCTGCAGCCGTAGTGGCAGACGCGGCACCAGTCCCCTCGCTCCCGGATGATGGTAATTCCTGGGAGGGTGGCTGGGCCTTGCATCGTCGGCCAGTGGAGGCATCCCTGCCGCTTTGCTCCACAGCACCGTCTCCGCCCTCTTCTTCACTCAACGCTGTGTAGAGGAAGACATAGAACACAAGCATCAGGGTACTGTACAATAGTTCCCTAGACAGGAAGCAATAGCACATGAGAGGCACTGTCAAACGTCACTTCCATCATGTCCCTCCACAACACATGGGTCAATGCAGGCAACACACATGCAGAAACAGGCACAGCGCATACAATCAACATTTGCATCCATGTCCAAGGGCCTCTATTAACATACAATGTTGTCTTTAAACTCACCTGCATCAAGGGCCATACTGATCCCATGCACACACATCACCGGAGGCTCATGCATCTGGCCTCGTACACCACAGACACAGTGGATACAAGGATGACTAGACTGCATCAGTGATTCAACACATCGTCACGGACATGTGTCATGCATCCATGGTGTTTCACACAACACGCTACTCAGACACACAGACATGTACACCATACATGTCCATGACACCAGCACCCATCTCTCACACCCCATCCATGTCCAAGAACAGAGACAGGCATGCATTAATGTGTGCACTCCGCATGCTGCTCCGCGTGTTGCATTGTAACACATGCACCATCCATGTGGTTCACGCATGACTGGTCTCACATGCAGCACCTTGATGTCCCTGCACACACACATCCATACATGGCCTATGTCACACATACAGGCAAGTAGATGACTACCAGCACACTGCTGCATGCCCTGTTTCACACAGCAATGGATGGCCACTTACCGCTCAACTCCAGACGGGTCTGCCTCTGAAGGATCTCGACGTGGAGCGCTGGGCTTATGCGGTCCAGGACCCTCATTTGGATGTTGGTCAGGCAGACCCGGAACCCTCTGCATCCTCTGCCTTCAAGATGCACCGGGCCTTGCTGAGGGTCCTGGACATGAAGTCCTCCCAGCGCTTCCTGATGTGTTGCATGTCGCGGGTTGCCACCCCCTCCACGTTGATGGCAGCCACGATGTCCTTCAAGATCCCTTTCCGTCCTTCATAGTCGGCGCATGAACTTCCAAAGAGGGCATCATAATGCCCCAGGATTTGCTCCACCAGGATGCCAACTTCTTTGTCACTGAAGCTGGCAGCCCTCTGCCTCTCTGCTGGGGGGTTGCCACTGGTGCCAGACGGTGTTGTGTTGGACATGGCATCCCCCGAGGCAGGTGTGGGTGGGCAACTGTGTCCTGGAGCTGGGCTGTGGAGCGATGGTATACCAGTCGGGTGTCTTCTGTTCCAGCAGGGGTGGTCACAGCAACTGAACCCCTGCAGATGACTGACGTACAGGCACCAAATAGCAGGGCATGTGGCCAGCAGGCAGGCAGGCAGCAGCAGATGGCAGGTGGGAGCGTGCTCGGGGTTCTGGGGGGCAGGAAAATGGCCTTATGGGCAGGAGCATGGTCTTCCGTGTGTTGTCGCGTGGCCAGCTTGATACGGGGTGATTTGGCACGTAAAAAAAAACTGCATATCAGCGTGTAATTCGAGGAAAGGCCCTTAGGGCGTAAGGGCGTGTGTGACCTTACGCGCGCGACGTTTCCCTCGTGACGGTGCATAGTGATTCAGCACGTGAAGAAACAGCACTTACACATGTTAATGCGTGTAATTGGATGAAAGGCCCTTGGCGCGTACACACGTAAGAGACGTTGCACACGTGGGCTGGTTTAAAAGGTACGCGTAGGATGCCATTTTCTTGTACGTGCTTTTTGTGGAGAGCGAGCAGATGATTCTTGTACTTCTTGTCGATTCACACGCGATTACTTCACAACGGTTCCAGTTCGTACTCCTTCTATACTCGGACAGAGTTCTATTCTTCTTTTGGCGGGGGTGTTGCCAACGTGCACACGCGCATCTTCTTCACGTTCTTTTTCCAGGCAGATGGTGAGTCGCGCTCGTATTGTACAACTGTGGTTGCCCCCGTGTGTCGCGTACCCATTCAGAGGTCATTGTATCCAGCGTGTAGCATGAGTACGCTCATTTTTGTGTTTCTGGGTGCCACAGCATAGTGCATGTTCTTTATTCCATGCATGTGGGCTACCAGGGGTCGCGTGCACGTTACATTTTGTTTTCGGGGTGCCTGAGCGTTGCGTGAACCATCATCTTCCCCCAGGGGTCACAGACAGCCTTGCTAGAGCACTAGGGTACGTATTCCATCTAGTACCCTACCCCTTTGACCCCAATTGCCCAGGACAATTGTTTACTGCACCTCCCATTCACACAAGAACATCAGTGCCATGGTTGGGAGGCGACCAAGCGGTAAGAGAGGCAAAGGTGGCTGACCTGCAAGTGGTGGGTGCGGTAGGGAACCTGGCCAGGATGTGCAGGGTGGCCCAAGAGGCCAGTGTGTGGAGGACCAATCAGGGACACCTATGGCCCCCCCAATGGGTCGGGGAGATGAAGCTGACACCCCCACCCCCATATTGTCAACTGAACCGGCACAGGATGACTCCCAGGCTGACTTCCGTGTCACCAAGTCAAAGCCACGTGTGGCGGTGAAAGTTGCTGTCACCAGGCTCCGTGGATCTGGGGCAGCAATGCCATATGCTGCCCCAAGAAGCCAGGGTGAGGAGGCTGCAGGGGCAGCTGCACCTCAATCCACCCCAGCTCCGAGTCACCGAGCCGGGACAGTGTTGGTCCAAATCCATCACACCGAGGTTGGTCCTGCCAACATCACCCAGCAGCCAATGCCTGCAGTGAGATCTTTGGTCATCGTGCCTTTGGCCACTTCCAGTGTCCAGTCCACCTGTGCTTCTGCCCCTACCAACCAGAGCGGCGTGAGCCACTCAGGGTCTGCACCACCTCTCAAGAGGAAGAAGGGTGCTCTTGCGGTACAGGCTGGGACCCCAGGAATGGCTACCCACTCCGGCACGTCAAGGAAGCCTAGTTTCAATGAAGCAGAACTAGACACACTTGTGGGCTACGTGTCGGCCCATGGCTGCGAAATGGTGGTGACTGCAGGGTGCAAGACTACGCCTGCTCAACGTAGGGGCCACTGGCAGACCATTGCGGACCACATTAGTTCCCTTGGATTTGTGAAGCACACAGCTGATGATTGCTCTAAGCGGTGGAATGACCTGAAACGCAGAGCAAACAACAAGTTGGCTTCCAATCATGCCTCTACTCTGGTGACTGGAGGTGGGTCTCCACCAGAGGAGGAACAACTCACTGAACATGAGTCTGTCGCTGGAGCCTTCATCACAGAGGATCAGATCCAAGGCGTGGGAGACCTACCACATCTTGAAGCAATGTCCGGTGAGTGCCCATGCATGTGTGTGCAATCCATGTGTATGTTGCTTGGGTGATGGGTTCAGATTGAGTGCCAGGTGAGGCTGTGTACACATGACTGCTATCTGTCACCCATGTGGTACCTCCAAACCATCCCCCGGCCTTGGGTTTGGGTTTCACAGTATCCCTTCTGACCGCAGTTGACAATTTGAACCTGATTACTGCACTTGCCCTTCAACTGTCATCTTGCCACAACATTGTTCATACTGTTTTCCTGTTCATTCTGCCTGATTGATGAAATCCTTCGCATTTTTACCACACATTTTTGTGCCGCACTGCCCCAAATGTAACATACTTCTGACATAGGTTACACCCCATAATGGTCCACATTTTATTACCTTATTATGGGAAGGATTTCACCAATTAGGCTCATTGTGTGCAGGCCATTTGTAGGTGCACATTACTCTATCATTTTGGGGCCCTGTTTGAATGTTGAACATGACAATTGTCTTCTTTCATGTCGAAGTGACCAACCATTGATGTATCCATGTGCCTGCCATCACTGCATCAGTGAACACTGGCTTTGTTGCAGCGTGTGGCACATGTGTGTTTTGTCACACTATTTTGCATGTTTTATTTCATGATGTGCATCTCACATGGATGGGTGGCAGTACTGATTTGCTACCATCTGGTTGTCCTTGTCAAATCTGCCATGGCTATGCTACGTGCCATCTGTGTGCTGGCATGTGTCATGTATGTGGATTGTCCACGCCACTCACAGGCTAATGTGTGATGCCAGTGCTATCCAGCATGCAGCACATGTGTTGGTTTTCCAGCTTGGAGTCCTCAGTGTCTGCTTTTTGCCTCCCCTTCCAACTCATTGTGAGTGCATGCATGCCAGAGTTATTGTCATGTGTGACATGTGTCATTTATGCACTGGAATTCTGCCTCGTCATGCCTATGTGTGTGGGCTATGGTGCTCATGCCTGTTTTCATTACTTTTCTTTTATGTTTTTGCAGGTGATGAGGCACTTGATGCTGTTGAGGAGGAGGAGATGGCACAGAGCCAGGAGGACTCACAGCCACAACCGGGCACCAGTGGAGGACATGGGGTGGTGGTGGGTGAAAACCCATTACTCCTACAGACCATACTGTCCACGGGTGTCTCTGGGTACACCTCCGGAGACCTCTATGAATCAGGTGCTGAATCGGACATTGAGACATATGTGCCATCGCAGGTGAGTGTTTCAGGCAGGGATGCTGTTCTGTCCAACCCACCTGCATCGGTGGTAAACCCCTCTATGGGGCATTCGGTGTTGGAAAGTCCACCTCTGGTGGTTACGGATGCAGGGTCACACTCCACAATATTTGCTCCTGTTCCTGGGCCAGCAGATCAAAGGAGGAATGCAGTCCTGCAGCCTCAAGCAGTGCCAGCACAGCAAGGTGCCCATCACCTTGCCCCAAACAGGTGTGGTGCCCGCCAACACGGTGGCCGTGCGCCACGAGGCAATACTCTGTGGGAGAAATTAATCTACACTATAGCAGCACAACAGGGTGCATCGTGTGAAATGATGGCTCAGGCAATGGATAGGGTGGCCACTTCCATTCTCCCCCTTGAATGGCAGATGGAGCTCCAGCAGCAGGCAACAGAGTCCATTTGCCACTCACACAGGGAGGACATGTTGGCGTCCGACAGGGAGCGACGGGCTGGACTGGAGACTCTGCGCACAACCATATCTGTAGAGTCACAGGCCCACAGGGAAGCCCTGAGGTTAGAACACAGCTCCCTCAGAAATACTCTGGGTAAACTTGAGGTGTCCCGGAGTACAAAGTCAGAACAGCAGCTGGAGCAGCTGACACGCACACTCTCAGCTGAGCTCCAGGCAACCCGTCAGGAGTTCCGGGCATCATGCGTGGCCATGCAGGCAGAAATGCGTGCTACCCATGAGGTGCTGCATGGGGATCTCCATACCATCATCCTCCAGAACCAAACCTTTCAGACCAGCATGCTTGCTGCCATGGAGGAGCATGCGAGGGCTTTGTGTGGTCTACCTCTCATATCACGCCCACCTTCTAATGTACCACCAGAGGGTGATGACAGCAAAGGCAGTTCTCCCACTGTAGCGTAGTCGTGCAGGCCATGAGCCCATGGAGGTTTTTTTTTCTCAACATCCACGCATGTGGGTGTTGGGGTGCACCCTGTAGCTCATCCCTCCTGGGTGCCCCCCCCGTCCACACATGGCCATTTTTTAAATTTTTTTATTTTTATTCTCATTTTTCTTATTTTAAAGTGTGTTGCTTTGTGTGGCTTACGTAGGCATCCACTGTGTATTCCAGCTGGGCACATGCAGGCTTGTCCTGTCTTTGGGTTAGAAACTTGGGTTCCTGACACACACACCCCTCCTGCTTCCCCTTTCCATGGGCTCGCAAAGGGTGTGACCAAGTGACAGTAACTTACATAGTGACATTGGGCTCCCATAAATTGTGTGGACAGTCTGTAGACAAAACTGTGTATACATCCATAGTGGGGATTGTTGTTCAATTCTCCACTGCATGGTGGATTTATATATGGTTCTACATCCATGACTTTTTCCTTATATACATGTACCTTCTTCATGTTTTAACAAGCCTGTCTACTTTCCAGATGCAGTTCATGTTGTATGCAGTACACTGACACATTTGCCTACCAGCAACACTCTGAAGTTGGAAGGGGTCGATGTGCTGCCTTAGTCAGGTTGTGACACTTGCACTACTTTAATTTTTTACTGTCATATATTGCCACTGTTTGATCATGTACTGATGTTTTGTCTTGCTGGTAAGCATTTGTTCATGTGTGTTGTTTTTTATTCATTGCTCAGAGCAAAATGTCTGTGACCTGTTTCCATTTGGGACAGTGCAGTTTGTGACACTTGTGCCATGTGTTGTGCATTCATTTCGTTGCTTTCACATTGCATGCCATGCCATGGTGTTTTGCGTAGCTAAGATGGGGAGGGGTTGGGTGACATGCCACTGTTTTGATGTGGTATTTTACAAGGGGTAGTCCTTCATGCTGCATGAATGTGTGGCTTTTTCTGACACAGCATTGGGTGTCTTTGAGTAGCTAGGGATGCACAGAATATAGCACTTCCAGGTGAACAATCTCAGGCTGGTATGGTTGTGACAGTTGACTGTCTCTTTTGGCATCATCCTTGATTGTCAGCTGATATGTGCCAGGCCTGTGTGCACTCCACAGGGGTGTGATTTTAGGTGAAGTAATTTGCCAAAAGCTGGGTACGGGCTGCCTCACCACCTGCCCTTTCACCTCCCATGCACAGCGGCCGTGCATGTGGTTGGGGATGTGGGGGCACCACCATGTCCACCGGCATGACCCGCCAGGTTGCAACGTTGTGCAGGACACATGCTGCCACTATGATCCTACACACTACTGGGGGCGCATATAGCAGCTGCCCACCAGAGCGGTCAAGGGAGCGAAAGCGTGACTTCAGCACTCCGAATGTGCGCTCCACTATGCCCCGGGTTGCTATATGTGCTGTGTTGTGTCTTACCTCGGGTGGTGTGGTGGGGTTCCGAATTGGCGTCATCATGTAGGTGCCCAGAGGGTAGGCACTGTCCCTTGGGGTAGTGATAACGGTTGTCATTAGTGGGGTTTTGACATTTCTCAGTCTCTGATATGCATGCATGTGCAGAGGCATTTATACTCACCAATTAGCCATGTGTCGCCATGCCGCCCAGCTTCCAGGTCCCGATTTAGGGGTAACATTCGGAATATGAAACTATCATGGCTGGACCCTGGATAGTTGGCATATACTGAGGTGATGATTCCCTTGGCATCACATACAATCTGCACGTTGATGGAATGCCTGTGCTTGCGGTACTATAGATGTGCTCAGTGGCCCTGGGAGGGCGTAGAGCCACATGGGTGCAATCAATGGCACCTAGCACTTTGGAGAAGTGTGCCGCCCCGTAAAAGTCCTGGATGACAGCCTGCCTTTCTGCAGGTGTTCTGGGCATGTATATGTGCCTGCGGACTGAGGGGCGTGAAGTCATGATGGCCGACACCTGGTGTAGGCAGCGTGACTGTGTGGCCTGTGAGACACCCCCGACTATGGCAGTTGTCCGCTGAAATGACCCAGTAGCCAAGAAGTGCAGTACATTGAGCACCTTTTCCAAGGGGCTCAGTGCTTGGGAGCACAGGGTGGGGGATGTGAGGTCATCCTCCCACTCCCTGACCAGTTCTAGGATTATTAGTGGTGGAAACCTGTACCTCCCATACACCTGGTCATCAGGCATCCCAAAATGGCTGGTCCTGGGTAAAAAAATGCGGGGCCTGGCTATCCTCCTCCGGTGTCCCACAACCACTGCTGCGAGGAACGGTATATTCATCGTAGCGCATGAGCTTGTTTGTTGTTTGCGCGCACTTTTATGCTGCGCGGGGCCGCTTACGCCTGCTTCCTGCTGGCGTACGTGTTTTTGGATTAGCGCGTCTTTTTTGGCGTATGGCTTTCCCCTGTTCGATTCCATGAATACGTGTTGTTAGCGCGCGTGTGGGCATTGCCAGCATGTACCTCCTGCACTTCCCCTGTAATGCCCACATTTTCACGTGTTGTTCCCCATTCCGCGTGTTTCGCCCCGTGTTCCGCCCACTTTTCTTGTGTGCGTTACACAATGTGCACTTTCCCTGTGCGCATCGCGCACGCCATTTAGTGACGTGTGCGACCGCGTGCACTACCCACGGATTTGGCACACATCCCAGGTTTCACAAGCACAGCGCATTCCATGAATCGATGAACGGCTGCGTGCGCGGCTTTAGCGTGCATGTGCTACGATTTTCACGCTTGCGCACCCCTTTCCGGAGCACATTTATTCGATGAATTACCCTGAAAATCTCTCACAATCCAACAATTATGGCTTATCTTTTTATTTCCAATTTGGATCTTCAGCATGCCCCTTCTGGTACTCATATGTTTTGAGTCCATTGCATCAATTCAAAATTCCCACTTAATTATTAGATTACATGTAGGAATGTTCTGTTCCTCTGTAATTTCCAGAGTAACCTTTCGCTAATGAAACTTCTTTCTTGTGTTGAGCAAACTTTGGAGATAACTATTTCCTTGCGTTCATTGAGTTGAAGAGGGAAGAGTATGAGTTCTCCTTTTCTTTGTAGAGGAGTTAAACTGTTTATTTTGTCCGCTGAGTTATCCTCCAGGTTGACCTGGATCCTCACTGGAGGTCTCCTGCAGATACTATTTTAGGGTATATCCCCCAAAAGTGAAAAACCACTAATTTGATTAGAGGAAGTTTTATTCTCAAAGGTTCTTGGGAAGTCTTTTCGCTATTACCTTGTTCTTTCACAGATATGGTAGTGATGTCTTGGAATTGAGCGTGTTATAAGTGAATCACCATTCGGTCAGCATGCTTTTCAATCAAATAACAAGTGTCATTCAAAGTAACATAATTGCCATGTCTCTAGTTTGAATGGATATTGAGTTTGGGTCCCGAGGACCTGGTTCCCGCAATCTATCAGAGGTGAAAGCCTTCAACGCAAATTGTTTCCCAGTAAAGAAGGTGTGCCCTAGGGGTGCCACGACTATTACCAAATGCCTGAGTCAATGATGCCCTATTTTAATTTCGATTTCAGTAACCCCAACTACTGGGATCAGTTTCCCGTTGAAATTGTTCAACTCTCCCAGGAGAGGTTTGAGAGTAATGCAGTGGCAGTGGCTTTTCACCCTTCTTGATTCAGAGTTTCAAGCACTTCTCTAGATTTCAAGGTCACCTGAGACTCTGTGTCTATGAAAAATCAGGCTATTACTGCCGCTCTATATGGAGCAGAGGTTTGGGGACAAAGTAAAACTCAGCTTTCGCTGTTGCTGAATCTACATTTCTAAAGAGATACCTATGGGTACTGAACAATACTCAAAAAATCCCTCAGGATATGGAGATGGGTCCAACAAGTATCAATGACCAGGCACTACTCAAACCCTTACTTTACAGGGTACAAATCTGGCCAGGCCTTACCCTTGACAAATACGGATCAGCCTGCAAGATACATTAAGCTACCATAGTGCCCTTTCCTTTCCATGGTTTAAACACGTAAAATGTGCTTGATGCTGTTAAATCTTGATGATTTCTGGCAAAACACTAAGACTATCACCACAGCCAGTAAACAAGTACTTATTGACGCTTATATGGACTTTATTATGGGCTGTGCTTCTCTCTTGCAATGGGATATAATGATCTGTGCATATAGCGCAGCCATTTTATGGAAACATATTTATCTGCACTTGATGGTCCTATTGCTAGTGCATGCTACTTTAAAATGTAAATGGACACTTTACCCTTAGCTACTGTCACAGCTTGGTGGAAAAAGGCTGAAACAGAGTCTTGCCCATTTTGCCGGGACACAGCGGAGACCTTGCAACATTTTTGGTTCTGGTACCGAATGTACGCTGACATTCTTTGGGGAAATTTAACATTTTCTGTGAAAAATAGAGCATCTGCTCTATGCGTCTTGTTCAAGAAGTCTGCAACAAAATCTGCTCAATTGATGTAATTTATGCTGTATCAATTTATATTGAGAAGGCATGACGGAGGAGGGAGAGATGCTTAAGTAATGTCTTATAGCTGGTGTAAAGAATGTATACATTTTACTGTTGAAATTCGCTGAACTCTAGTTATGTGATTTTAGAGATACACCTTTTTCATCAACATTCGCCTATGCTGATTTTAATTGTTTGTGATTGTATAACTAGATGGATTGATTTGTTTTATTGATTGCTTGATTTTTGCTTCATTGATGTTTTGTACTTTTATGGTCCAGTACCGAAATAAAGTTATAATGAATGATCTGGTTGTGGATCGCTGATAAGTTTTCTACTTTTATTGTTGTGGTTTACCTTGTGCCTGTTTGTGCACACTTAGGCCCATTTGCAAGTTGCACATTATAATAAATAAATAATAATAATAATAATTAATGAAATTTGCTAAGTCACATTTTCTCTGAACTTGGATAGGGGTGAAAAACCTTTCATCGTTCATTTCCAACCTACAGAGAAAGTGTAAGAGTTAGTTGATAGTTCAGATTGTTGAAGCGGGAGACCTAAATGTGGTCCTCGTTGCACCAAACTGCCCTCATCTCGACGTCACAGAAATGAGAGGTGCAGAGCACTTTGGGTCCTTACCTCTCCATCATCGATGTACCACAGATGCGTGAAATGTTATTCACTTGAACATCCATTTAGACCCTATCCTGACGACATTGTTGAAGAGTTACAGCGATGGAGCAAGTAGAGTGACTGCGACCATGCTGAAAGCTGATGACGACATGACTGAGACCATGACATAGATGTGTTAGACATGAAGCATATACGCATTCCTGCATGAAGCTACGCAGACACTTAGATCAAGATATCCCTAGACACGAAGAACATGCTTATGACTCATTTAGCTAGAGGACGCTGTGAGGCAGGCATGGTATCAAGAGATGACACAAACAACAGACGTACCAGTTTCGAAAACCTTTATTAAAATATCTGGATGGTTGTAACGTCTAACTTTCTTTATAACTATGGTGGGGATTGCCCTACCTAAAGAAACTAAGGACCGTCTATGTCCAGAAGTCCAAAACGAAATTCTATCTGTGTCAAAACCTATGCTGCCCCCACGTCTAATAACTAAGTGTAGTGCAGGGATATTCTAACTCAAAATAGTGTCCAAATTAAAGTCTGGAGCAAACTCTACCTCCCTTCCTTAAGTTCAGGACACAGTTCCAAATACAATGTTCTCAAGAAACTCAGGCTTCCTGTCCCAAGCTTCAAGTAATGATTCACAACACAATGTTCCATAGGTAATGTTCCCAAGATGCTCATGATTCCAAAGCTTCAATCACTAGCTCACAACACAATCTCACAATGTTCCGAAGAAGCGTTTGGTTCGTTTCCCCAAGTTTGTAGTGTTGATTCACAAATAATCTCACAGTGTTCAGAAGGAGCTTAGGTTTCTTATTCCAAAGCTTGTTGCGCTGGTTCAAAAACAATATTCTACTCTCTCTGTTTTCTAGATTGTTTTTACAGTTCCTTTTCATTGCAGTTCCTTTTCCACCCATTACAGGTCACGCAACCAGATGCCCTTGCCCAATCACTTCATCCCCATAACTTAGGGTTGTCGAGTTATTCACACTTATAAAAATTCAAATGTAGGTTAAACTTTCAATTCAGCATTTTGCTCACATTTCACTGCTCCCCTTGGCTGCTCACTTACAGAAAACTCTATCACATATTTTCACTAGCTTGTCTTGCTTTCAAATTGTCCTTTAGCTGTTCAGAGTCTTTTGAACATGAAAACCTCCTTAGACGTGACCACTCTGATAAATTGTTACTCATTAGCCCATTGTTGGTCTTGCATTTGTCTATTTCATCATTCGGTTTTCACAAGAGGCTTTCAAGAACATGCTGCCTGCATGCGACCACTCTGATACAATGTAGCTTCACTAACTTACATACGCGTATCAGGTTTTTCTCATTCTTTGATATTCACCGGTCGCGGAAGAGTTCTTTTTCAGCTTTTTGGTTCGCACAGTCAGGATCTCACTGCCTTCCCCACAGACACCCCTAGACTGTTGCTTCCAGTGAGGGGAACAAGCACCTCTCAGCGACAGCAGAGGGACTGCCTGCTTCCACGGCTCCCTTCCCTCCTCTCCAGCTCCCAGGAGACATGGCTCCCTCGCCACACAGTGACACTCTGCTATACTGGGCCTTCCACCAGCGTCTCACCATACGGTTCTTCTCTGGTTTCGCGTGGGCTGTGCTGGCCTTCCCCCTCCTCTCGCTTCTCTTGCACCCTCTGCTTCCCTTTTATACACCTGTGCCCCTTCAAGGGGGTTCAGGTGAGCTTCACTTTCCTCATTTGCCTGACTCCAAACAGGCCAATTGTTGGGACTTGCCTGACCCTCAGGTCTGTAACCCTCAGGCTCCCTCTTTTTAGTCCCAGTACTATAGTCATGGTTTCTATAGGTAATCTGCATTACTCTTGGGTCTATCTTCTTCTTCTCTGTACTTAGTCTGACTTCAGGGGAAAAAGTAGGATAAGGACAACAATATCATAGAAAGGCTGGGGAGGGTAAAGTAAGTCAGCGCCAGGAAAGGGAGGATACTATGTTTTCCCTCTGGCACCCTCGCCCCAATCCCCATGGAGCCACTGCCCAGGTCACCTTTCCTCATGGATTTAACCCCGCGGTCGGGATCTGGTCGCCTTGCCGTCCTCTTGGTTACCTGAGGGTGGTTCTAGGTGGGTTAAATGTGAAAATGACCCCAGATTTCTCACCACGTGCACACCTTTGCTATGCATTAACCGCAAGTTGCACAAGAATACATATGAACTGCTTGCTGACGCTACAACACCACAAACATGGATGGCCATGCAAATAAAGATGGAAGCCACAGCCACACTGAAATGAATAGAAGACACAGAAGGGTCTCGGCCTGACATGCTGAATTCACTCAGACCAGACTGTCAGTGCAGCCCTTGCCAAGGACAATGGGAGAGAGAAGGTTTCACATTAACAGAAGAGATAAGACACCTGCAAGTGCAAGAGCTGTACATTTGCATAAATGTGAGCAAGAAAATCAAATTTGCGGCCCCTACACACGTGGCATGAACCAGTAAACTTTGTCACATTCTTAGACTCTTTTGTTTTTGAGGGTGGGGGATTTCCTCGGGCCCAGTTCCTCTTCCTTGTCATTGGGGATGTTTCATAATTCCCTTACCTGCTCTTCAATGTATTTTATCGATATTTGGGATTTTGACCTTGGGCAGACGCCTCAAAGGTATTCTCTTCAGAGTAAAGTTCATGTGGGATGGTCAAGAACTCTGTAGGATTGAAAATGCACTTTGAACTTACAAATAGGATGGGGACTACCCACTTTCTGTGGGTTCCAGGGCACTGCTACTGTTTGGACTGTGAGGCCTAGAAAACCCTGATCAGGAAGGAACATTCTTTAGTTTGGGGATTTCTGATATAATAATAATAATAATAATAATAATATAATAATAATAATAATAATAATAATAGTAATAATATAAAAATAATAATGTAAAAATATAGAATCAATGGTTTCAATTCTTCTTCGGTCTCGTGTCTGCAGGCTTCTTTGTTACCCTCCTTTTCATTCCTACTTCTGCCGTACATTTTTGGAGGATGCATTACATCTGGGAAAGAAGCAACGTTGGGTGTTATCTCCACAGAGTTCTCTTCTTTTTCAAATGTAATCATTGCATTTTTCTCCTCACTAAATTTCACCTTTATTTTTCCTTAGTTATATTGCAAGGAATAAAGAGGGTTCCTCATTGGCCTTTCCCAATTTTTCAGAAAACTCACTGGTGTTTTTAGTCTTATGTAATGAATCTTCCTCTAAAGCTTGGCATATGTTTTCTGTCACCTTCCCCTTTCCTCTTCTTCTTGAACTGACACAATTTTCTCTTTTCATTGTCCCCCCTGACATGTCGATTCATTTTGGCCAAGGTTTCTATGTGCATCAGAATACAGATTTCCCTGTTGAGCTTTCGTGAATTGGCTAATGCTCCCTGCCAATTGTTTAATCTGTCACTCACGTAAAGATGACTCCACACTCCAAACTACAGTATCTTCTCTGGTCATATCTCTGTTCTTCTTTAGAAGGGTAACTGTCTCTTCTAGGTGAGTAGTTCTAATAACCTTTGTATGTTTCATTAGACCTCCATTCACCCTGGGAGTGGGGTCTATTGTCCTGTATCCTAGGAGGAAGCAGGTACATTTCAGGTTCTGGGAGGTGGTGATTGGCTTCTTCCTTGGGAGAATTCTGTTTCAAATTTCTATGGGATCATACTCCTATGCTCTGAGCATAAATAACAGGGATTGATGTAAGCTTCTGTTTTTGTGGGATCAGTATATTGCATGCCCACTGGAGGACTAGTTGGCTGGCTCTGAAGAGAGAGTCTTCTCTGTCTGTTAGGATCCTTAAAAGCAGACGAATAAGCCATTGACCAACTGAGGAGTACTCTTCACCTCAGCTACCTTAATGGCGAGTTAACTGGGTGTGTTTTTGGGGTTCTTTTCTTTTTCTTTAGTAGTTGTTGGGTTTTGTACTTCATAGATCCTAGTCATCTGTGTGATTATCCAATCCAGCCTTACGAGTCATAGAAAGCATGGACTAACTGAGCCTCTGTGTATTTTTGAAAGGCATGGAATAATGTAGTTTTGAAGTCTCGATTTTCGGTGTTGCTATGTCGGGACGTATGGCCAATTGCACGCTTGAGTTCTTGAGCAAACTCCATAGGAGATTGATCCACAGCACACATTAAATTGTAGGCTGCCTTGCAGGCTTCATGGGGGTTTCTGTAAATTCAAAAATATTTCAAAATGGATAACTTGTAAGAGGACCAATTGTAGTGACTTTCTTCATCCAGCCCAGCAAAGAAACTAGAAAACTCAGGGCAAAACATCTATTTTACAAATCTATGTTATTTTGTTCATTCTTCAATCCAAATGATGTCATCATCTGTTCGTACCATGCTAGATCTATCCTAGGATCTATGAAGAGTCCTCTCATTTTGTTTGCCAAATAGCATTTTGCTGAATTGCTTTATCGATTTTACAATTTTTTTTTCCACAAAAAGCGAGGGAAGATGCCTCTGTAACCTCTTAATCCTCTTCCCAACCCACCCCTTTCTTTATACCTAAACCAAAACTCCCTCTATATATCTGCATTAAACAAATAGTTATAAAATGCGGCAAAGCAATTCCATGAAACGAAATTCAGCAAATGTGGTTAATACAGTTTCCCCATCTACCTAGGGGCTTTCGGCTCCCATAATCCCTGGCATAGATAGGGACTTTCAAAATGCCCTATTTTAGGTTACATTTTCTGTCTCTCGATACTAGTCAACAGATCATGTGGTCTCTCTGTTGAATCATTTGCTGTAATTCTTGCTCCCACAACTCATTTTCACTTCTAAACCCACATATTTTCAGTATGGGTGTGTCTCACTCCCTCTTGCGTCAACTGCAGACATACTAAGTGTGCCACTCCCCTCTCCTTCCACTTGGATCGTTCTCTATTCCTCTATGTTGAGAGTGAATCAGGTTTTCCTGTGTATCTGGGTGCATTTGGGAAAAGGAGGTGGTGCCCCCCCGACACGCACTTTCATCCTGTCTATGATTAGGTGTACCAAAACCAACAGCATCATTTTGGGAATTTTTGGGGAACAGAGAGGTAGTGTCAGGAATTGGGGAACATCTCTCTTATTATTTGAAGCATACAGGTCTGCGAGTTTTAGACTGAAACTCTGAACTCCACTGAACATCTTTGATTTCTTGTCTCATCCTACCATTCTGATCCATTTCAATTGTTATCTGATGTTTACTTTGCACTAGCCATTCTCTAGACTCATTCATACCAGCCTGGTTAGTGTCAAATGACATAGGTTTGGAATCTATTTTTTCTTTCATGTTTTGAAATTCTTCCTGTCAGCAGTCTTTTGCTTTCTGATGAATACATATTTCTTCTGTTGATTCCTGACTCATATTCTGCCAGCTTAACACTTCTCTCTTTATGTTTTCAATTTCTGACATTGTGTAATCAAATGCTATCTCGAATGTTTCTGTTTTTCTCTCAATTATACATTTTCCTCTATTCTCTGTATTAATTTATGTGATGTTCAGCCACCTTAATATGATCACCCTGTGTAGGTTTTGTGGCAAAGCTGATGTATTTCCTGATTTGCAGCATCCTTCTCTTGGGCCAACTGACTCAGTTGTTTCTTTAGAATTTCTATATCATTATACATCTGATCATATTCTGTCTGTGAGCTAATTTCCTTCACCACCAATTTTGAATTTACATCTTGACTCTGCTTCAGTTGGGGTTTTATATTCACAATGTCATCTGGTACGCCTTCAATATGAATGGTTTGGTTAGTTGTTGTTTTCCCTTCAACTCATCATGTGTGATGTCCGCTCATTTGGTCGAAAAAAAGATCGAATGACCATTTGGTCGAAACCAAATGGTCGAAAAAAAAATGGTCGAAATGTTTTTTAATTTATTTATATATATATTTTTTTGTTTTGTTTGGTTTAAAAAAAAATAATATATAAAAAGGGGGTGGGGTGGAACCCCCCCCCCCAAAAAAATGTAAAAAATAAAAATAAAATTCGACCATTTGGATTTCGAACATTTGGTGTCGACCAAATGGTCATTCGACCATTTGGTTGTCGACCAAATGACTGGTAGCCATCATGTGTATGTTGACACTGACTATGAATGTCATTAAGATCTGGGAGTTCAGCTTGTAGGCACTATTTGGCTTCTTCCATAAGTAATAATTCTGCTGAGGTCTCTTGGATATTTTATGTAAAGAGCTGAAACTCAGAGCTGTGTTTTTAGCCAATCTATCCTCCATCATTTGAAGGTAAAAGAACAGTGTGATGAAAAATCAACAAGGGTCGGTTTCTCATCTCTAACTGTTGAAATTAATTACAAGTTATGTTGTTCTTCATCTAGCGGCCCTGTGGTGCTCAAATATCTGTGCCCACATTATCAATCAAATCGCTCATATCCTTTTTCAATTTCTCAATGTCCCGGGTCTAACATTGACCATGCAAAAAGTATTGAGTTAGTGCATGGTCAAGAGCCACGTCCAAATGCTCCTTGGCATTCTCTGAATCAATGGGTAAATTGTAAACCTTATTACAGTTCTGATCAATTAATATATTCAATTTACTAACCTTCAATCCATAAAAAAACCACATGAATCTTTTTTCCAAAGTCCACTGTTTTCTTACAAATCACACTAACGTCCTGCATACTCAATGAGACCATACAAATAAGGACCATATTAGTCAATGCACTAATGCAATTTCACACACATGTGGTTGTGTTCACATTGTGTGTTACTCAATGCATGAGTGATGACATTAACCTAACGTTAGGCACAAGCCCCCATTATCTATGGATATTTTTCTGATTTAAATAAATCACTCAGCACTAGCATGGTATCACACCCCGATCATACAGTCTATCCCACAGTTGTTTGCAATAAGCAGGCAGTTGTACGAAAACACACTTTTATTTAAAGAAAATTAAACTCAAATCCAATAGTACCAGGCTATTATTGAAGTCTATGTAAAAAGGACACTTAAAGGGTTAAATGTGGTCTCTAGCTTTATGCCATGAAAGACATCAAAATGGTTTATACTCATAAACAATTGGTCAGCAAAACAAAATCGTGCTGACCTGTTTCCCACACAAGCAGCATTCATTTCCATAGCCAATTGCATGTACATATAAAGCTCTACTATGCATTCTAAAAAAAACACTTCTATCGCTTGTCTATAAATGTCTCAAACAATACTTAAGTATGCAAAACATTCAATATGAAATATGATGTCACATTTGTGCATGCATCTAAATACAGTTCTTCCCTTCAATACTGACACCCAGCATTTACAGAATCATAGGAAAGCTATAAGATTTACAGCTTCTTAACTGAATGCGTTACAGGGGCTACTTTAACGTGTGTGCTACTTTAGCTGAACATGGGCAGGCAACTTTCAATCTACATATGTGTGCAACTTTCAATCTACATATGTATACACCATTCACTCACCATCTGAGGCACAGTGAGTGTGAGCATGCCCCAGACCCATAGTCAGCCCTGAAATGGGTTTTCTGATGTTGGAAATGCATCTTGAGCGCGAGGCGTGCGTTGGACTCCCTCTCCCCCTGCCTTTTCTGGGTTTCACCATACCCGGCCTCCCGCCCGACCAGATTGGTCCAAAAGTCCTACCCACAACACAGGCCTACGGACCTGGTTGCAGGCACTGCCCCCATACCATTCCTACGGCCATCTGAGGCACGGTGAGTGTGAGAAGGCCCCAGCACTATGGTCCTCCCTGAAATTGGTTTTCTGATGCTGGAAATGCATCTCGAGCGCGATACACGCGTTGGACTCCCTCTCCCTCTGCCTTTTCTGGGTATCACCATATCCCGCCTCTCGGCCCGCCCACCCAACCTGATTGGGCTGTTTCACCCTCATAACACCCCATCCCTGGGCAGCCCTCTGCCCGGCAGCCCCCTCAGCCAAGGGCCCTAAGGCAAAGGGTGGCTCCTACATTGGCGGCTCCAAGATGTGTCAGCAGGGGAAGCCAGCCGTCAACAGACACCAACAAAAATGTAAGTGTGGCATGGGTGGGGAGTAAAGCAATTACTCTACTTCAGAAAGCCCTGCCACTCTACCTTACCTTTCCATAACATAGACTGCCAGGCAAACATGACTTATGCCACTCATACCTAGATACATTTGTGACCATCAGCCTGAGTCTATTCATGACAGGATTGTAAATGCCTCGCGTCGCATATAAACATATTTGTGAAGGTTAGCAAGTGCCACACTTAGATGGAACTGTGAATGTTCGAATGTGCCACACTTAGATGGAATTATGAAGGTTAGCAGGTGCCACACTTAGATGGAATTATGAAGGTTAGCTAGTGCCACACGTAGATGGAATTGTGAATGTTAGCATGTGCCACACTTAGATGGAACTGTGAATGTTAGCATGTGCCACACTTAGATGGAAATATGAAGGTTAGCTCGTGCCACATTTAGATGGAATTGTGAATGTTCGCATATGCCACAATTAGATGGAACTGTGAATGTCAGCATGTGCCACACTTAGATGGAATTGTGAATGTTAGCAAGGGACACATCTAGATAACATTGTGAATTTTAGTATGTGCCACACTTAGATGGAATTGTGAATGCTAGCATGTGCCACTCTTAGATGGAACTGTGAATGTTAGCATGTGCCACACTTAGATGGAAATATGAAGGTTAACTTGTGCCACACTTAGATGGAATTGTGAATGTTCGCATGTGCCACAATTAGATGGAACTGTGAATGTCAGCATGTGCCACACTTAGATGGAATTGTGAATGTTAGCAAGGGACACATCTAGATGACATTGTGAATTTTAGTATGTGCCACACTTAGATGGAATTGTGAATGCTAGCATGTTCCACACTTAGATGGAATTATGAAGGTTAGCTAGTGCCACACTTAGATGGAAATATGAATGTTAGCAAGGGCCACACCTAGATGGAATTATGAAGGTTAGCTAGTGCCACACTTAGATGGAATTGTGAATGTTAGCATGTGTCACACTTAGATGGAACTGTGAATGTTAGCATGTGCCACACTTAGATGGAAATATAAAGGTTAGCTCGTGCCACACTTAGATGGAATTGTGCATGTTCGCATGTGCCACAATTATATGGAACTGTGAATGTCAGCATGTGCCACACTTAGATGGAATTGTGAATGTTAGCAAGGGACACATCTAGATGACATTGTTAATTTTAGTATGTGCCACACTTAGATGGAATTGTGAATGCTAGCATGTGTCACTCTTAGATGGAACTGTGAATGTTAGCATGTGCCACACTTAGATGGAAATATGAAGGTTAGCTTGTGCCACACTTAGATGGAATTGTGAATGTTCGCATGTGCCACACTTAGATGGAATTGTGAATGTTAGCAAGGGACACATCTAGATGACATTGTGAATTTTAGTATGTGCCACACTTAGATGGAATTGTGAATGCTAGCATGTGCCACACTTAGATGGAATTATGAAGGTTAGCAAATGCCACACTTAGATTGAATTGTGAATCCTAGCACGTGCCACACTTAGATGGAATTGTGAATGTTAGCATGTGGCACACTTAGATGGAACTGTGAATGTCAGCATGTGCCAAACTTAGATGGAATTGTGAATGTTAGCAAGGGCCACACTTAGATGACATTGTGAATGGTAGCATGTGCCACACATATATGGGATTGTGAAGGTTAGCAAGTGCCACACTTAGATCGAATTGTGAATGTTAGCATGTGCCACCCTTAGATAGAACTATGAATGTTAGCATGTGCCACACTTAGATGGAACTGTGAATGTTAGCATGTGCCACACTTAGATGCAACTGTGAATGCTAGCATGTACCACACTTGGATGGAATTATGAAGGTTAGCAAGTGCCACACTTAGATGGAACTGTGAATGTTAGCAAGTGCCACTCCTAGATGAAATTATGAATATCAGCATGTGCCATGCTTAGATGGAATTATGAAGGTTAGCTAGTGCCACACTTAGATGGAATTGTGAATGTTAGCATGTGCCACACTTAGATGGAAATATGAATGTTAGCAAGGGCCACACCTAGATGGAATTATGAAGGTTAGCTAGTGCCACACTTAGATGGAATTGTGAATGTTAGCATGTGCCACACTTGGATGGAACTGTGAATGTTAGCATGTGCCACACTTAGATGGAAATATGAAGGTTAGCTCGTGCCACACTTAGATGGAATTGTGCATGTTCGCATGTGCCACAATTAGATGGAACTGTGAATGTCAGCATGTGCCACACTTAGATGGAATTGTGCATGTTCGCATGTGCCACAATTAGATGGAACTGTGAATGTCAGCATGTGCCACAATTCGATGGAACTTTGAATGTCAGCATGTGCCACACTTAGATTGAATTGTGAATCCTAGCACGTGCCACACTTAGATGGAATTGTGAATGTTAGCATGTGGCACACTTAGATGGAACTGTGAATGTCAGCATGTGCCAAACTTAGATGGAATTGTGAATGTTAGCAAGGGCCACACTTAGATGACATTGTGAATGGTAGCATGTGCCACACATATATGGAATTGTGAAGGTTAGCAAGTGCCACCCTTAGATGGAACTATGAATGTTAGCATGTGCCACACTTAGATGGAACTGTGAATGTTAGCATGTGCCACACTTAGATGCAACTGTGAATGCTAGCATGTACCACACTTGGATGGAATTATGAAGGTTAGCAAGTGCCACACTTAGATGGAACTGTGAATGTTAGCAAGTGCCACTCCTAGATGAAATTATGAATATCAGCATGTGCCATGCTTAGATGGAATTATGAAGGTTAGCTAGTGTCACACTTAGATGGAATTGTGAATGTTAGCATGTGCCACACTTAGATGGAACTGTGAATGTTAGCATGTGCCACACTTAGATGCAACTGTGAATGCTAGCATGTACCACACTTGGATGGAGTTATGAAGGTTAGCAAGTGCCACTCCTAGATGGAATTATGAATATCAGCATGTGCCATGCTTAGATGGAATTATGAAGGTTAGCTAGTGTCACACTTAGATGGAATTGTGAATGTTAGCATGTGCCACACTTAGATGGAACTGTGAATGTCAGCATGTGCCACACTTAGATGGAATTGTGAATGTTAGCAAAGGACACATCTAGATAACATTGTGAATTTTAGTATGTGCCACACTTAGATGGAATTGTGAATGCTAGCATGTGCCACTCTTAGATGGAACTGTGAATGTTAGCATGTGCCACACTTAGATGGAAATATGAAGGTTAACTTGTGCCACACTTAGATGGAATTGTGAATGTTCGCATGTGCCACAATTAGATGGAACTGTGAATGTCAGCATGTGCCACACTTAGATGGAATTGTGAATGTTAGCAAGGGACACATCTAGATGACATTGTGAATTTTAGTATGTGCCACACTTAGATGGAATTGTGAATGCTAGCATGTTCCACACTTAGATGGAATTATGAAGGTTAGCTAGTGCCACACTTAGATGGAAATATGAATGTTAGCAAGGGCCACACCTAGATGGAATTATGAAGGTTAGCTAGTGCCACACTTAGATGGAATTGTGAATGTTAGCATGTGTCACACTTAGATGGAACTGTGAATGTTAGCATGTGCCACACTTAGATGGAAATATAAAGGTTAGCTCGTGCCACACTTAGATGGAATTGTGCATGTTCGCATGTGCCACAATTAGATGGAACTGTGAATGTCAGCATGTGCCACACTTAGATGGAATTGTGAATGTTAGCAAGGGACACATCTAGATGACATTGTGAATTTTAGTATGTGCCACACTTAGATGGAATTGTGAATGCTAGCATGTGCCACTCTTAGATGGAACTGTGAATGTTAGCATGTGCCACACTTAGATGGAAATATGAAGGTTAGCTTGTGCCACACTTAGATGGAATTGTGAATGTTCGCATGTGCCACAATTAGATGGAACTGTGAATGTCAGCATGTGCCACACTTAGATGGAATTGTGAATGTTAGCAAGGGACACATCTAGATGACATTGTGAATTTTAGTATGTGCCACACTTAGATGGAATTGTGAATGCTAGCATGTTCCACACTTAGATGGAATTATGAAGGTTAGCTAGTGCCACACTTAGATGGAAATATGAATGTTAGCAAGGGCCACACCTAGATGGAATTATGAAGGTTAGCTAGTGCCACACTTAGATGGAATTGTGAATGTTAGCATGTGTCACACTTAGATGGAACTGTGAATGTTAGCATGTGCCACACTTAGATGGAAATATAAAGGTTAGCTCGTGCCACACTTAGATGGAATTGTGCATGTTCGCATGTGCCACAATTAGATGGAACTGTGAATGTCAGCATGTGCCACACTTAGATGGAATTGTGAATGTTAGCAAGGGACACATCTAGATGACATTGTGAATTTTAGTATGTGCCACACTTAGATGGAATTGTGAATGCTAGCATGTGCCACACTTAGATGGAATTATGAAGGTTAGCAAATGCCACACTTAGATTGAATTGTGAATCCTAGCACGTGCCACACTTAGATGGAATTGTGAATGTTAGCATGTGGCACACTTAGATGGAACTGTGAATGCCAGCATGTGCCAAACTTAGATGGAATTGTGAATGTTAGCAAGGGCCACACTTAGATGACATTGTGAATGGTAGCATGTGCCACACATATATGGAATTGTGAAGGTTAGCAAGTGCCACACTTAGATCGAATTGTGAATGTTAGCATGTGCCACCCTTAGATAGAACTATGAATGTTAGCATGTGCCACACTTAGATGGAACTGTGAATGTTAGCATGTGCCACACTTAGATGCCACTGTGAATGCTAGCATGTACCACACTTGGATGGAATTATGAAGGTTAGCAAGTGCCACACTTAGATGGAACTGTGAATATTAGCAAGTGCCACTCCTAGATGAAATTATGAATATCAGCATGTGCCATGCTTAGATGGAATTATGAAGGTTAGCTAGTGCCACACTTAGATGGAATTGTGAATGTTAGCATGTGCCACACTTAGATGGAAATATGAATGTTAGCAAGGGCCACACCTAGATGGAATTATGAAGGTTAGCTAGTGCCACACTTAGATGGAATTGTGAATGTTAGCATGTGCCACACTTGGATGGAACTGTGAATGTTAGCATGTGCCACACTTAGATGGAAATATGAAGGTTAGCTCGTGCCACACTTAGATGGAATTGTGCATGTTCGCATGTGCCACAATTAGATGGAACTGTGAATGTCAGCATGTGCCACACTTAGATGGAATTGTGCATGTTCGCATGTGCCACAATTAGATGGAACTGTGAATGTCAGCATGTGCCACAATTCGATGGAACTTTGAATGTCAGCATGTGCCACACTTAGATGGAATTGTGAATGTTAGCAAGGGACACATCTAGATGACATTGTGAATTTTAGTATGTGCCACACTTAGATGGAATTGTGAATGCTAGCATGTGCCACACTTAGATGGAATTATGAAGGTTAGCAAATGCCACACTTAGATTGAATTGTGAATCCTAGCACGTGCCACACTTAGATGGAATTGTGAATGTTAGCATGTGGCACACTTAGATGGAACTGTGAATGTCAGCATGTGCCAAACTTAGATGGAATTGTGAATGTTAGCAAGGGCCACACTTAGATGACATTGTGAATGGTAGCATGTGCCACACATATATGGAATTGTGAAGGTTAGCAAGTGCCACCCTTAGATGGAACTATGAATGTTAGCATGTGCCACACTTAGATGGAACTGTGAATGTTAGCATGTGCCACACTTAGATGCAACTGTGAATGCTAGCATGTACCACACTTGGATGGAATTATGAAGGTTAGCAAGTGCCACACTTAGATGGAACTGTGAATGTTAGCAAGTGCCACTCCTAGATGAAATTATGAATATCAGCATGTGCCATGCTTAGATGGAATTATGAAGGTTAGCTAGTGTCACACTTAGATGGAATTGTGAATGTTAGCATGTGCCACACTTAGATGGAACTGTGAATGTTAGCATGTGCCACACTTAGATGCAACTGTGAATGCTAGCATGTACCACACTTGGATGGAGTTATGAAGGTTAGCAAGTGCCACTCCTAGATGGAATTATGAATATCAGCATGTGCCATGCTTAGATGGAATTATGAAGGTTAGCTAGTGTCACACTTAGATGGAATTGTGAATGTTAGCATGTGCCACACTTAGATGGAACTGTGAATGTCAGCATGTGCCACACTTAGATGGAATTGTGAATGTTAGCAAAGGACACATCTAGATAACATTGTGAATTTTAGTATGTGCCACACTTAGATGGAATTGTGAATGCTAGCATGTGCCACTCTTAGATGGAACTGTGAATGTTAGCATGTGCCACACTTAGATGGAAATATGAAGGTTAACTTGTGCCACACTTAGATGGAATTGTGAATGTTCGCATGTGCCACAATTAGATGGAACTGTGAATGTCAGCATGTGCCACACTTAGATGGAATTGTGAATGTTAGCAAGGGACACATCTAGATGACATTGTGAATTTTAGTATGTGCCACACTTAGATGGAATTGTGAATGCTAGCATGTTCCACACTTAGATGGAATTATGAAGGTTAGCTAGTGCCACACTTAGATGGAAATATGAATGTTAGCAAGGGCCACACCTAGATGGAATTATGAAGGTTAGCTAGTGCCACACTTAGATGGAATTGTGAATGTTAGCATGTGTCACACTTAGATGGAACTGTGAATGTTAGCATGTGCCACACTTAGATGGAAATATAAAGGTTAGCTCGTGCCACACTTAGATGGAATTGTGCATGTTCGCATGTGCCACAATTAGATGGAACTGTGAATGTCAGCATGTGCCACACTTAGATGGAATTGTGAATGTTAGCAAGGGACACATCTAGATGACATTGTGAATTTTAGTATGTGCCACACTTAGATGGAATTGTGAATGCTAGCATGTGCCACTCTTAGATGGAACTGTGAATGTTAGCATGTGCCACACTTAGATGGAAATATGAAGGTTAGCTTGTGCCACACTTAGATGGAATTGTGAATGTTCGCATGTGCCACAATTAGATGGAACTGTGAATGTCAGCATGTGCCACACTTAGATGGAATTGTGAATGTTAGCAAGGGACACATCTAGATGACATTGTGAATTTTAGTATGTGCCACACTTAGATGGAATTGTGAATGCTAGCATGTTCCACACTTAGATGGAATTATGAAGGTTAGCTAGTGCCACACTTAGATGGAAATATGAATGTTAGCAAGGGCCACACCTAGATGGAATTATGAAGGTTAGCTAGTGCCACACTTAGATGGAATTGTGAATGTTAGCATGTGTCACACTTAGATGGAACTGTGAATGTTAGCATGTGCCACACTTAGATGGAAATATAAAGGTTAGCTCGTGCCACACTTAGATGGAATTGTGCATGTTCGCATGTGCCACAATTAGATGGAACTGTGAATGTCAGCATGTGCCACACTTAGATGGAATTGTGAATGTTAGCAAGGGACACATCTAGATGACATTGTGAATTTTAGTATGTGCCACACTTAGATGGAATTGTGAATGCTAGCATGTGCCACACTTAGATGGAATTATGAAGGTTAGCAAATGCCACACTTAGATTGAATTGTGAATCCTAGCACGTGCCACACTTAGATGGAATTGTGAATGTTAGCATGTGGCACACTTAGATGGAACTGTGAATGCCAGCATGTGCCAAACTTAGATGGAATTGTGAATGTTAGCAAGGGCCACACTTAGATGACATTGTGAATGGTAGCATGTGCCACACATATATGGAATTGTGAAGGTTAGCAAGTGCCACACTTAGATCGAATTGTGAATGTTAGCATGTGCCACCCTTAGATAGAACTATGAATGTTAGCATGTGCCACACTTAGATGGAACTGTGAATGTTAGCATGTGCCACACTTAGATGCCACTGTGAATGCTAGCATGTACCACACTTGGATGGAATTATGAAGGTTAGCAAGTGCCACACTTAGATGGAACTGTGAATATTAGCAAGTGCCACTCCTAGATGAAATTATGAATATCAGCATGTGCCATGCTTAGATGGAATTATGAAGGTTAGCTAGTGCCACACTTAGATGGAATTGTGAATGTTAGCATGTGCCACACTTAGATGGAAATATGAATGTTAGCAAGGGCCACACCTAGATGGAATTATGAAGGTTAGCTAGTGCCACACTTAGATGGAATTGTGAATGTTAGCATGTGCCACACTTGGATGGAACTGTGAATGTTAGCATGTGCCACACTTAGATGGAAATATGAAGGTTAGCTCGTGCCACACTTAGATGGAATTGTGCATGTTCGCATGTGCCACAATTAGATGGAACTGTGAATGTCAGCATGTGCCACACTTAGATGGAATTGTGCATGTTCGCATGTGCCACAATTAGATGGAACTGTGAATGTCAGCATGTGCCACAATTAGATGGAACTTTGAATGTCAGCATGTGCCACACTTAGATGGAATTGTGAATGTTAGCAAGGGACACATCTAGATGACATTGTGAATTTTAGTATGTGCCACACTTAGATGGAATTGTGAATGCTAGCATGTGCCACACTTAGATGGAATTATGAAGGTTAGCAAATGCCACACTTAGATTGAATTGTGAATCCTAGCACGTGCCACACTTAGATGGAATTGTGAATGTTAGCATGTGGCACACTTAGATGGAACTGTGAATGTCAGCATGTGCCAAACTTAGATGGAATTGTGAATGTTAGCAAGGGCCACACTTAGATGACATTGTGAATGGTAGCATGTGCCACACATATATGGAATTGTGAAGGTTAGCAAGTGCCACCCTTAGATGGAACTATGAATGTTAGCATGTGCCACACTTAGATGGAACTGTGAATGTTAGCATGTGCCACACTTAGATGCAACTGTGAATGCTAGCATGTACCACACTTGGATGGAATTATGAAGGTTAGCAAGTGCCACACTTAGATGGAACTGTGAATGTTAGCAAGTGCCACTCCTAGATGAAATTATGAATATCAGCATGTGCCATGCTTAGATGGAATTATGAAGGTTAGCTAGTGTCACACTTAGATGGAATTGTGAATGTTAGCATGTGCCATACTTAGATGGAACTGTGAATGTTAGCATGTGCCACACTTAGATGGAACTGTGAATGTTAGCATGTGCCACACTTAGATGCAACTGTGAATGCTAGCATGTACCACACTTGGATGGAGTTATGAAGGTTAGCATGTGCCACACTTAGATGCAACTGTGAATGCTAGCATGTACCACACTTGGATGGAGTTATGAAGGTTAGCAAGTGCCACTCCTAGATGGAATTATGAATATCAGCATGTGCCATGCTTAGATGGAATTATGAAGGTTAGCAAGAGACACACTTAGATGAAATTTTGAATGTTGACCTACATCGCATCTAGATAGGATTGTGGAGGTTAGCGAGTGCCACACTTGAATAGATTTGTGAGTGTTGGCATGTTCCACACTGAGATGGAGTGGGGAACATTGGCCTGCGTCGCATTTAGATAGGATTGTGAAGGTTGGCAAGTGCCACACTTAGATGGAATTGTGAATATTAGCATGTGCCACACTTGGACAGAGATGTTAAATGTTATATAACTCACCAACCAAAAAGCTCAGACTTTCTGCATATTTATCTCACTCAAGAACTCACACAACCATCTCTCGCACAACAAGCCACACGCACTTCACCATACCGCAACAACACAGAAGCAGCACCAACAGTACACAAGGACTGACATCGATCCGATACTCGCATCAAAGCTCAGCGCACAGTGTATACCGAGATGAAGCTGCCAACAGAAGAACACTCCTCTCACTATTCTACTCCCTCTTCATCTTACTAGCCCATCCCAACTTCTCGTTTACAGATCCGCCAGAGCACCTGGGGACCAACTGCGGAATTCCCAGTCTGGTACATCTTTTAAGCTGCTGCATAGGTTCCCAGGATGGACTGCTAATCTTCTTTTAAATGAGGTTAATCTCTGCAGCCTCTATGGACAACCAACACACCAGTTGATGTCTGTTCTCCCCAACCAGCGATCTCCATCCAGTAAAATCCAGATGTTCATTTGTTTCTCTATCTGTCTGTAGGGAATGTGTCACGTTTGTCATCCACTCCTTGGCTATCACTTATTTTGAACATCCTCCTCCACCTCCCCTGCGTCTTTAGAAGAGCTGTCTTGTTGTCGTCCCTTCTTTCTCCGGTCTCTCCTTTTTTTTCCTGAAGAGATACGGCCTTCCACGGAGTGAAGCCACTCTGATGCCTTAATAGATAACGTCGACAGACGACCTCGTTCCGAGGAATCCTTAGAGAGGAAAAAGCTTGAACGGCATAAAAAACCTCTCATAGTTGTGGAGCGTGGTATCCTAACGCTGGTGTGTCCCAGAGGTAAGACTGCACAGGAACGTTAGCTCCGTTAGACCGCTGAGAAGCGAAGAGTCCAGATATCCTGAAGAAATGTTTAGAGTCTTTCACCAGATGGATGCAATTGGGGAACACAGGACACAACTAGTGGCAATCCAAGGCGATGAAAACTGAAAGCCGTTGATCAGAATGCAGGTAAGCCAGCAAATAGAAAAATAAAGAAAGCAAACGAGGAAAGAAAAGGCGGAACCGCCCGCCGCAAGGGAAGTAACAGGTAGGAAAAGAAGGGTAGAGGCGGAACCGGAGAAAGAAAAGGGATCAGAGCAAGGACCGCGGAGCAGCGAGAGAGGATGGGATGCAGCCTGTACGAAATTAGACGGAAGAAGGAAAATAAAGATTGCACGGGGCGAGACCCGGCTGAGAAAGGGAACCACGGAGGAAAGCAAAAATAGAAGAAATATCGAACTGGAGCACGAAAAGGAAAGCAGAGTACAAGCGCGAAAACCCAGAAGTGAAAGCAATAGGGTTGCAACACGCAGCACCGATAAAGGGGCGTGGTTAAAAAGGAAAGAACACAGAGACAGACAGAAAGACTAACGCGCAGAACCCGGAAATAGAAAGAAAAAAGAATGGCACCATTCAATGGCGGTGAAGCCGCCATGCATTCCATAGCCTCCAGGGTGGCAGGTAGGTGCCTGAAGCACGTGACAGAATGTTATAATCATAACTCTTCCACTATTAGACTATATGATGGGGGACTTCACTCATTGTCATTATCTCAGGGTCGTACGATCTTCTACTATAAAATTATAGATTTTTAATTATTTTGGGGTTTTAATACCACACATGGAACTTTTTGTTCTGCTTGACAAGATGTTTATGCAGTTTTCCACCACTAGATGTCAGTGGTGGTACATTGCAAATAAGCTCTTTTCCATAATACTGCTTTAGGAAGGCTTCAAACATGATTTTCTCTTGGGATAAATAGTGCCTCATGACCAGGGACTGGAAAACTAGTTTGAACAATATCTGCCAAGTGACTCTTACTGTGGAGAAGCACCCATGTCGTTATCTGAGTTCCTCTGACACATTTCTGATGTGGGGCCTTACTGCTCCAAGCGTAAACCAGTTTACAGGTACATGCATGGGTACTTTTCAAACTAGCAAAACATGTTATGCAAAGTAATGGAACTTAGAATTGGGTTTCTTTTTTTCATTTAAACTTCGCATCATTTTAGTTAAATGAAATGCATTGCAAGACATAATTGGATGACAAACGGATAGCAAGTTATTTTTTAATTCACAAGTGCAGTTTTCTCTGAACTTGGACCCAGGAACATGGCAATATGGTGTAATGCTTGAACTGTTCATTTATCTATGGAAATCCAAACTAAATGTTCTGTGTCCTGCTGGGTACTTTTGTTAGTAACCACACTCTAATGTCTGTGCATTATCCTTTTGTATGTAACCATGTTCCCATTTCAACAAATAGTTCTCGTGCTCCTGTTTGCCTTGGCATCAACAACTTACCCCCTGGACACAATGTACTTAAATGCCCTAGAAATGGTTACAGTTTGTGGAATTCTCTTTTGAGCAATGGCTCTCTTGTTCTGTTGTAACACCTTCTGCTCTCAGCTTATTTTAGGACAGTGATCTTTGAGTCCATATTTTCTTAAAACTCATGTGCTGCAAATCATCGAACCATGATTTTTGAATCACGTTTTGTTTATCTGATGCAGTATTTTTTAAGAAAACGGTGATGATTCAGAGGTTCATATAGTTCATTTTTATAAGATATAATGCCGCCAGAAACTATAAACAATGTATGGTATACACAAATCATAAGGACTTCATAATAAATGGTGACTGGTCAACAGAAAGCTGCACTTCAAGTGTGTTCCACAGAGGCAGACAACATGAAGAGAACCCTATTCATTCTTCTGACAGTCTCCTCAGATGTTTGCCCATTACCCACCCCCAGATATGTGGATATCTAGCACCATAGGAGTGTAATTTCTATCTCTTCCTACATACAACTACTCACTTCACCTGTTAAGTTGTACAGACATTAATCCTAAAACATCAATTATGTCAGATGCTGGTACGCCAACCTGTACCCAGACATATTAGGACACCTCAGGGGCAATCTGGTTCCACACATAGTAGGATAGCTGTGTGGCAGCCTTGTCAGTGATATATTTAGATCATGGAAATTAAACCTGACTGCCACCAGCCCCTATGAGCAGGAAATGTATAATTATCGCAAGTCCTAAATCTGATGCCCGAGATGCAAACACATTATAAGATTCTCTCTTCCCACAGGTGTGGTGTACTTTCATCAGGGACTCAAACTAGTCAATAACAACCTATCATTATTTTATGCAAGTACCCTAAACTCTTAAAATAGACATTGGGGGTACAGGAGGACACTGGGTTATAAGCTCCATTCTCCCATTGACACCACTGTACTAAAACCCAAAGTCACTTTCCAACCAAATAACACCAGCAGTCAACAAGTCAGATCTTCCCAGAATAACGGTATCAAATCCCTCACTGGGGGCTTTATCCATGTCTAAACACATGAAGTGGCCCCTTCTGTGGTGATCTCCTGCTTTATTCAGGGATCCTAATAATGGCAGGGATTCTGCCATTATGTGTGTAGGTGCCCCTGCCCGTCGAGCTAAGGAGGGAGGGGGTCTCGGGATTTCAAAGGAGAAACCCTTTACTCTAGGGGCATTGATCAATCAACACATCACAAGAAATAGGTCTAGAGTACACCCTCCCCTCACTGGTCTCCTTTCCCCCCCTCTCCTCGCAGAATGTCTGCCTCAGTCCCAGCTGACCCAGAATTCCCTCCTCAATCAGAAGTCCTCACACTCAGCGACCCAGTCCACTATTAGTCCTGCAGTCACTAAAATACAGTTACTGCCTTCCAGCATCTCTGGGGAAATGCTGCTGACACCTACTACCTCACAGCAGTTAAGACCAGCCAATAAACAGTTAGCATGACATCAAAACCAGGAACTATTTGCTGTACTTAAAGTTTAACCACTTCCATCTCAGGCAGCATTTTATAAATCCGCTGCAATGTTTAATCAGGAAAAACACTGCTCGAGTGTAAATATAATGGCATGCGAGTGGAACAAACGCAAACATGAATGTGTGTACATGTGAATGCACGTGTCTGTATGTGTATGCATGTCAGTGCCAAAATGTGTGGGTGTAATATGTTGGTGCCTGGGTGAAGAGGACTGGTGACAGCGGTGGAGGGGAAGAAGGGGAAGGAGTGCCAACAAGGTGTTGGCCGGAATCTCTAATGTGAATCCTGACACTTTGGATCTTGGCTTTGAGAAATCTGTTACAGGGCAATGGTGGTGCACATTGACACAGCCAGCTTGACATTGGGCCTCATTACGGCCCTGGTGTTAAGGCAACAACGGCGCCGGTAGTGCTACCGGCGCCGTTATTGCCTCCGCACCTCATTACGAGTTTGGCTCGCAGGTGCCGGACTGAACGTGTGGTCTGACCAGGCGTGCATACAGGCACCCACGAGCAGACCAGGATGGTAGCAGCGGTACCGTTATTAACAGTACCGCTTCTACCATCCTGCCCATTCCCATTGAACCCTATGGGGGCTCAAATGGGAATACGGACGTACCCGGTCCGGGTCCCGAAGAATGGGAATTACCGGGCCCGCAAAGCTCAGAATGGCCCGGTAATTCCCATTTTTCGGGACACAGACCCGAGTTTGGCGTAGCCATGTCGGTAAAAACAGCATGGCTACCTCCAAACTCGTAACGAGACCCAATGTCTTCTTAAAGTGGCAGTACTGCTTCTTTTGGGCAAATCCAAATACAAGTGAGTAGTTATAGTGGTGACACTGGTATTATTGGGTAAAGCCATTATAAGTGTGTACTTACAGTAGCAGCTATGGTATTATTGGGAAAAGTCATCATGGGTGTGTACTTACAGGGACAGAACTTGCATTATTGGCCAAAGCCATCATAGGTGTGTGATTACAATAGCACAACTGGTCGAATTGGACACAGCCATTTTAAGTGTATGCTTACAATAGTAGCATGGATATGAATGGGTAAATCTAACATGAGTGTGTACATACAGTGGTATTACTGGCCTTATTGGGGAAAGCCGTGATGAGTGTATACTTACAGTAAAAGTACATGTATTATTGGGCAAAGACAACAAATGTGTGTGCTTACAATTGAAGCACTGGCATTATTGGAAAACGCCAACACAATTGTGCTCTTACAGTGGCAGTACTGGAATGATTGGCTCCATCCATCACAGGTTTGTTCTCACGGTACCAGTAGTGGAATATATTGGCACAGGCATCATGAAGATGTCTTATTACATTTTTTTATTTCTTTTTTATTGTGCAACAAACAACTAACAATTTTTAATACAAAAATACAATAGAAAACAATACATTAAAAACCCTAAATAATATATAATTACTGGAGCAAGGAGTGGATGTAAAATCCATACTCGATCCTCTTAGTCTCCCTTGTCCAAATAATCAATATTTTCAGACAAGAATCTACCGAAGGCAATTATTAAAGAAACATTTTCCCCCACATAGGACAAGCCCAGAACAAATCCCCTGCAAAGTTTGTATCTTGGGGTGTACAGTTGTTAAAGTATTTAATTCTATGAATACTTAACAAAATACAAACTGTGACCAGATGTTTTAACGTCTCAACGATACCTGCCAATCTGCAAAATTTGCAATCTGTTGTATGATACAAAGAAACAGGCCAACGTCTAATGCATTCTAGCTTAGGGCATTGGATGAGACCAAATCGGAGATACTTATTATGCATCTTGTTATCTGGAAAAAGCTTTAAATACTTTGGAAAATCCACTTTCTTCATAGGAATTTTTTTATATTCCTTATAAATGGAATATTTGTTGAGTTGATCGATAGTTTCCAACCAGTCATATCTAAAATGTTTAAATTTAGTTCTAACTGGACGCGCTACCAGTTCATCTTCTGAAGAATTGATTTTATCTAGTAAGTTGATCATGTTGCTCTTGAATATACTGATTGAAGAAATGTCCTGGGCCTCCATCATGATCTTCAAATCAATACATAGTGAATTGGAGGGAGGCGAAATGAACTTAGCAGAATTGGTTAATTGTCTCCACAAATACCCTGTATGGAGAGAAATTAACCCCAATTTGTGTCTCAAACACAGAGTTAGGCACTGCCATAGATAGACACACATTTTATTTCCGGATTTGCCCCTGAACTGCATCAAGATGCAGACTCAAATCTTCAGTGGTCCAATCCAGCCCATAAAGCAATATGAGTTCAATATCAGCTTGAGAAAATTTAAGACGTGGCACTAAAGAAAACTTACATAATTGACCAAAAAGGCACTTCGACTGGGAAACCAACAAATAAAGCTTTTCTTTCAATGATTGCTTCCAACCCATCATGGACCCAACATTTGAGAGATTGTAACCTAAATATTTCATAGAGATTACTCTCTCCAATTTTTGATTCCTGATTTCCTAATACATGGTCTTGGGTTTTAGATAAGATGTAAAAATCACGACTTTAGATTTCTCTTCATTGGTCAATATGTTATTGGTAGAGGCATACTGGTAAAACAAAGCCAACTTTCGTTGGAGGCCAGTGGGACTTTTATCAAAAAGAATCAAATTGTTCGCAAAAGTTAGCCAATTTAATTTCGAGTGACCCAGTTTAGCTGGGAAAGAGTCACTGTCTTCCCAGAGAAGGTCAGCGTCACTAAGATGTTGAAAAGAATATGGTCCAAAACGCATCCTGCTTTAGTCCAACAAATGTTGGAATCGATTTAGACAATGATCCTTCTCGGGAAATCCTAACCCTTATCGTTGTCTCTGTGTGCATTAATTTTAATAATTGGACACGTTTTGGAGGCACCGAGTTATCAAGTAATTTGTTCCACAAAATTGATCTAGCTACAGGATCAAACGCACTTGTCATGTCGATTGATGCCATATAAATAGTACTGATTGCAGCATTTTTAACGTTAACTTGTAGTTGCGCAATAATAATGGCACTTAAGGTAGTCCCCATAAGGGGCCTGATGCCAGGGATGTCATTTGGGGGTCCCCAGAGGTTGCACCCCTTGCTACCCCTAAACATAGAATTATTTTATTTTTATTTTTTTAATTGAAGCTCCTGGGCTCTGGCCAGCGCCATGGGGCTCTTTGTTTTTGAAGTGGCTGACTTTCTTGTTCAGACCTCTTAAAAAAACACAGGGCTCCACAAGTATAACATTTTGAGCAGTGACCCCAAATAAGAAAGAATAGGAACAACAAATCATTTGTCTTTCTGGAATTCTATACAATAATTGCTAGACTCATTAAAGGTTTATTTCAGGCACACTTCAGGGGGCGAGTCACTGATTTAGTGTGTTCTTAAGCACTCATTTAGAGTAGAATAAGCATCCCTTTTGGACTATGTATTTTGCGTTTCGCAAGTTGCAGTTGTAGCATGTTTTTTCTGCCATTGTCTCTGTTACGATCATCACAAGACATTCCATCTGGGTGTTCTCGGTCACTTGACAGAATCCTTTTGCCTAAAAGCTTGTGTACATTGTAGACATGTTTGACAAAAGCACATAAAGTGGCCCTTGATTTCATTGCACCACAATTAATGTTTTGTTGTAATGTATCTTTCTTTCCTATCTCCCGGGCATGATGTTCAGAATGTTTGTTTGCATGTATGAGGTATTGTCTGCATGTATTTTTTTTATTTTAATGATTTTTATTGTTAAAATATTGATTTTGATACAGATATCAACAGGTTACAGACTTTGAATAAAACAAGAACAACAGAGAAATGACATAGTAATTGATTTTGATCCTTTGTAATAGTATTTCTATAAGGCTAAATCATTTGTTAAATTCACTTGCGAATGTAATATGAACTATAATAGATATAAACCGCATTAATATAACATGTAGTTTAGAATTAATTATATCACAGGTCTGCAACGAGTGATTAATATATAGTGAAAATAGAGATTTGGGGGGAGACGTACAGGGAGACAGACTAGAGACATATAAGGATAAGGAGGGAAGAGGATAGGGGGGGAATGGGTATATTGGATTATTTCATCAAAATAATCTAATCATTTCAAACATTATCAAGTTCTAGCATTTTTGAATAAGTATGGCAATATGAATAATGATGCTAATATAAGAATGTAAATTTATGTACCATGAGCAGTTGCATTAAAACAGTTAAGATACCTGGTGAAAAATACCATTTAGCATTATATTTAGGAATTGTGTTGTGATTATTGGCCATGCACATCTCTAGTTTATGAGTGTTACAAATGGTGTTCCACCAGATTTTGGTGGAAAGTGAACTAGAGTCTTTCCAGTTAGCCGTAATACATTTTAAAGCTATACAGATGAATAAGTCATAAAGTCTTGCAGAGTCAGATGGGAAATAAGTTGTAATGGCTATACTTCCTAAAAATATGTTAACAAAGGAAAAGGGCACATCAACACAGAAGATACATTTAAGAAGCTTCCAGATTTCCTGCCAAAATTTAACAGTAAATGAACATTCAAAAAACATATGCATATACGTGGCGGGAGATATGCCACATGACCAACATTTAGCATTATAATTCGGATTAGACTTAGCCAATTTGGTTGGAGTAATAAATGCTCTGTGGATGAAGAAATAATAGTGTTGTGATATATTTGCTGATACCGATATTTGTTTAATTTTAGCAAACAGACGATGCCATATTTCATCTTCAAACATGAAGCCCAAATCAAGTTCCCATTTCAGACGTATAGGGCAAATCTTAAAATTTGAGGTGAGCATATTGTAAATTTTTGAGGCTCGAACTTCACCACCTGTGGTAAGGTGCATTAGTCTAAGGGCATCAGGAGTAAGAATTTCATTGGAAAATTGGGCAAGTGCATCAAGGCAGGAATTAATTAAGTTGTTATAAAATTGAAAGTCTTTCTTAGTAATGTTAAAAGTGGTGGAGAATTGCTGAAAGGAAAGGACATACGTGTCATCTATAATCTGTTGGACGAATCTGATACCCTTTTGAATCCATGTTTTGCGGTTAAGGATCTTGTTATTAATTACTATGTTCTTATTATACCATAATAGTGGGGAAAGATGCTTACTAGGAGTTATAGTGTGAGGAAAAAGAAAGGTTTGTAGAGCAGATATTGAAGCTTTAATAGGGTCTGAAATCTTTTTAGTTGAATGTTTGAAAATGTATATGTAGTCCGTGATTTCGTGTGGTAAAACTACTTGTTTTTCTAATGTACACCAGGTAGGGATATCAGCGGATATAGGATCAATGAACCATTGACGAGATTGTTTTATGAGAAATGCATGATGATATGATTTAAAGTCAGGGAATCTAACTCCCCCCATATCATAGGGGGCTTTCAGTTTTGTCAGGGCAATTCTCTTACTTTTTCCTTTTCCCCATAGAAAATTAAGTAGTATAGAGTAAATGGATTTGAAAAAGGAAAGGGATAATGGGACGGAGAGAAGTTGCAGATAGTATAGTATTATGGGAGTAAGCATCATCTTGATAGTATCTAAGCGCCCCCACCAGGAGAGGTATAGTGGAGACCATTTGGATGTTAGATCCTTGAGGGTGTCCAGTAGTGTTTCAGTGTTGAGTTTGATCGTATTTGGGATAGTTGGGGCAAAACGAAGACCTAAGTATTTGACTGAGCTATTGCACCATTTGAGGCCAAAAGTGACGATATCATGTTTAAGGCAGTATGGATTTAAGGGCATAATTTCTGATTTCTGTGTATTTAATTTATATCCTGATACTTGACCGAATTGTGATAAAATACTCAAGAGGTTGGGAATGTGAAGTTTGGGGTTTTTAATTAATATAAGAATATCATCTGCATATGCAGCTATTTTATTTATTGAAGCACCGACTTGAATTCCTGGGATGTTTGTGGTAGATCTTATTGATTCTAGAAGTGGTTCAAGAGAGAGGATATATAGTAATGGTGAGAAGGGGCAACCTTGACGCGTTCCTCTTAGTAAGTGAAAGGAGGAGGAAGTTTGACCATTTAAGTAAATAGCCGAATTGGGGGCAGAGTAAAGCAGTTTGACCAGTGAAATAAATTTTTCACCACAACCATGCCACCGTAGAGTTTGAAACATAAAATTCCAGTCGACACGATCGAAAGCTTTTTCCGCATCTAATGCAATGGCCGCATAGCCTTGTGTGTCTTTTTTGTCATTGGCAGCAAGGTTGATGGCGTTTAATAGGAGTCTTGCATTAGAGGATATATTACGTCCCTTTACATATCCTGTTTGGTCTGGTTTAACTAGACTTGGGAGTGAGGATTCGATTCTATTGGCAAGTATTTTGGCAAAAATTTTGCTTTCAATATTGATAAGGGAAATGGGTCGATAGTTGCTAGGAAGAGTAGGGTCCTTGTTAGGTTTTGGAAAAATGATAAGCAAAGCTTCAGAAAATGATCCCGACGAACATTTTTGCGAGATAAAATATGAAAAAAGGTTTTTGAGCTTAGGTGTTAAGGATTGAGAGAATGTGTTATAGAATTCTGTGGATAGTCCATCAGGGCCTGGTGCTTTTCCTTTTCCGAGGCCATGGATGGCTTTGGTAATCTCGATAGACGTGATGTCTTTTTCTAGATGAGATAGATCAATGTCAGGGTAGGTGGTTCTACTGATGTTGTTCAAAAAGGAATCAATGTTTTCTCTGGGAATAGCGCATTCTGGAGTATATAGTTCCGTATAAAATCTTCTAAAGCATTCCAATATTTCATCAGGCCTATGATGCATCTTGCCCAGCTTATCTTGAATGTGAGAGACTTGAACTTTTTCTTTTTTGGTTTTTAGATAAGAGGCTAACATTTGACCTGCTTTATTAGAAGTATGATAGATCTTAGTTTTATACTTAAGAATGGTTCCTGCCGCCAACTCGGTAATTTCTTTATTGATTTCAAAGCGTATCTTAATGACTTGTCGTAGATTGGCTGAGTTAGTGTCAGTATAATAATGTTGTTCTGCAATAGTGAGTTTAGAGTAAAGATCGTCGAGATGTTTTTTCCTGATTTTTTTATTCTTGCCTGATAGGGCCATTATGTGGCCACGAAGGGCCGCTTTGAAAGCATCCCAATTATTGACAGTGGAGGTATCTTGATCTTGGTTTTCGTTAAAGTATTGTTGAATGAAAGCGTTGATGGATTGAATAGATTTAGGATCATTTAAAAGAAAATTGTTAAGTTTCCATCTAGGAGAACCCTTTTTCATATCTGTAAGGGAGAAGGAAGTAATGACAGGAGCGTGGTCAGAGATAATGATATTGGCAATCTTTGAGTCTATAATGGATCCCGAAAGAGTTTTTGTAGCAAAAATATAATCAATACGTGACAATGTGTTGTGTGGGGGAGAATGGTAGGTATAATCCAAATGTGAAGGATGAGATATCCTCCATGAATCAATTAGTCCTGTCTCTCCTAGACAATTTATAAAGGATTTGTGAGTTTTGTTGGGTTTGAATATGCAACTGGATTTTCGATCTAAAAAGGGGTCAAGAACCTGATTGACATCGCCACACATTATCAGGTTGACGAAATCATTTTTCAAAATCATTTGTTTGATATTATTCCAAAAGGAGGGATCTGGTAGTGTAGGTCCGTAAATGTTGAGAATTGATAATTGTGTCGTGTCAATTAGCAGTTTCACCCAAACCCATCTACCATTTGTATCTGCATCTTGGGCAAGGATTTTGTAGGGTTGTTTTTTGCTAATAAGTATCGCGACACCATTTTTCTTGGATAAAGCTGGGCTAGCAACAACCTCCTTCACCCAAAGAGATTTGAGTTTCATTGATTCTTTGAGGGATAAGTGTGTCTCTTGTAGACAAGCTATTGTTGGTTTAAATTTATTTAAGTGAGATAGTACTTTACATCTTTTCATTGGATTCTTGCAACCCTTAATATTCCATGTTATGCATTTAAATATCATCTGGCTGGCGGAAATTTGATATTCATACATCTTATAGCTATCGTACAAAAATACACATATACTATTGTCATTCGATTGAAATAATGTATACACCAATATTTGTGCTGAAGGAAGGAACATTGAGGGTCAGGGAAGGGAGATAGGGGTTTGATCACATCTTGACCGATAGTATACCATGACGAATGAATGAATTTGGGGATCAAACAGGACATGGGATAAGGAGTTAAGGGGATATATATATGGGGGATAGGAAACGCCTACCGAGTCGCTAACTAGGAAAAAACGCGACTTCCTGTGGAAGATGGACCCAAAAGAGCGCCCACCCCACATAGTTAATATCAATGTAAGTTCAAAGCATTAGGTAATTAGATACTTATGAGTGTAAAAGTCAAGTGATGGGGAACCAGTATCAAGTAGTAGATGAATTAGAGGCCGTCGCTGGAGAAGAGATGTCCATGTTTTCATTTTTGATGGATTGTATGAAGAGCCTTAGGTCAGCGGGATCATCATAGACTGCAGAGCGTCCTTCGTATGTAACTTTAAAGGAGCAAGGGTGGAACAGGCCGTATCGGACATTAAGTTGTTTAAGGGCAGGCCGGAACGCCAGAAAGACCTTTCTTCTTTGGGCTGTACTTCTAGCCACATCCTGTGAGATAAATAACTTACTACCATGCCAGATTAGAGATTTACGTTCTTTAGCTGTGGAGATGATAAGTTGCAGTTGAGAGTATTCTAATAGGTAAAAAATGAGCGTTCTTGGTGGCTGACGAGCTGAGGGAGAGGCTGAGGGTTGGCCAATCCTATGGGCACGTTGTATATTAAAAGTGGTTTCCAAAGGCAAATGTAGTATGGCCGGTAGGAATTTTTGTAGGAAGGCAATGGGGTCTGTGCCCTCAGCTCCTTCAGGCAGGCCCGAGATGCGTAGGTTGTTACGCCTACTCCGATTTTCCAAATCTTCGTTATGCTTTTGAAGTGCTTTGATGGATTTCTCCATTTGTGCAACCTTGGGTGATAAATCTTCAAGCGCGCCAATTCTTTTCTCTGCCTCATCTACTCTGTTGATAACTCCCATCCACCTTTCATCAAGTTGTTGTAACTTTGTGTTAGTGGTTTCCATAAAGGGTTTGAGTGCCCTTATTTCAGCTAGAATGGTTTCAATCGCGGAGTCTGAGAATCCAATTGGAGGTGGGGAGTCATTTTTGGCTCTTTTTAGAGTAGTTGAGGAGGCGGTGGCGTCTTTGGTAGAGGTGCCATTTTTTAGATTTGCCTTGCTGGTTGCCATAACTGAGAAGATGATAATATGTGCGAGTAGTTATGGCGTGTAATTTTTTTTTTTTTTTGTGGAAGATATTTATGCTGACGAGTAGTATATAATTATTACATCCATATTATTCCCAAAGCTTACCTCTGACCTGGAGAGACCAAAACGTGGAAAAGCCCTGAATAATAAGGAATATACTACTGAAGGTTGCAATAGATTTGTTGTTTATAGCTGTTGTCCATAGATAGGGTTTGGACTAGTGGAGCTGTAGGTATAAACCGGCTGTGAGATTATAATCCTGCTTGACAGACCAATATCGGTAAGTTGCAACTAGAAGGCATGGTAGTAATATAAGGTTTAACGGAGAAATGGGTTTTTGTAGAAGGGAGATTGACTGACGTGCTTAGTATTGTGAGCCTGTTCGCCCCTTTAATAACTTTTATCTTCCTTAATAAGGCTGGAGACCTGTGTTGCCTCTATTATACTTCAAACTTTTCAGTCTTTCTTGTTTGTTTTAAACGTTTTTTTTTTTTTTTTTTTTTTTCCCTAAGCCTTTCCCACCAGAACGCTTTTATATGAAATGTTGGCGTGTGCGCTTAAAAGCAGTTTCTTACTTTAAAGATGTTGTTTTTTTTTTTTCTCCAGTAGGTGGCGTTCCCGTGAAAAAGTGCTCGAGGTTTAGGCCCAGCCAGCGGTGTCAGCTGATGAAGGACGCCGCCCCTCTCCTCACGAGGGGCGGTTTGCGTTCCGACGTCCCTCCGATGCGGAAGCCCCTGACTGGAACTGCAGCGTGTGAAGTCCCCTCCGACGCCGGAGCCGCGGAGAAGTTCCACCGAGTGCGAGCGGGACGTTCAAGACGCTCGGCATGAAGATAAGGTAAGTATTAATAAAATATTGTGTTCCCTAATGCTATTTTATTTTAATGTGAGGCGGAGCCGATCCTCTAGGCGGCCATCTTGCCTCGGCGCCAAGCCACGCCCGCCCCATTGTCTGCATGTATGAGGTAACGAGTGCCCAGAGTACGGGATGCCATGTGATTGCGCTGCTTTCCCTGTGTTACTCTAAATTCTTTAATACACACTTATGAACCCTCCCAATGGTATGTATTCTGTCAACCTCTGAAGTCTGAAAAGCAGATTCAGGCAGGTTTGACATGTGGCCAACTTTGCACCAGACCTGCAGGTGAACTGGCCTGCTGTTAAATTCCAGTTACCAGCTTAATGGTATCCACTAGAGAGTGTAATTTGCTGTCTGATGAGAAGATTCAAACATGTAATTGCTAATTTTACTATAGCCGGTAAGATAGCTATAGTCGGTAAGATGGCTCAGGGGGTTGAGCGCTCACTGCTGCAATGTGTGTGTGATCTGCAGGTTACAGGATCGAATCCCGGTAAGGCCAACTCAGCCTTTGATCCTGCTGAGGTTAATAAATGAGTACCAACACAGGTTGGGTGATATTGTATGTATATTTGTTCTACATGAAGTGCTTAAGCAGTGCTATATAACAACACTGCATTATCGTGTGGCCATGGACGTCTGCTTGCATTCACAGTAATTTGGTAATATGGGCCTATACACACTGATATTAACGATACATATGGGGATCCATTCTTGTATGAAATATATCACATTACAGTGATAGCGTAACCATATTTTTCATAGTGTGCTTAGGAACAATGCTATGTGATGCCACTTCCTGTTTTGTCGAGGGGTAAAAAGGTCATGTTCCATCGCTTCCAGTGATGTCACTTTGGGGTGCGGTCAAATGGCATTTCTTCCTGTGATGTCATCAGTGGTCAAGGGTCGTGTGATGTCACTTCTGCTACACCTGGAATTTTGGTGAAATGATGTCCCTGTCTGAAGCCTCCCTGATATCGCAAGATGATGGCCAGTTGTATCAAAATGGTATTGAGATTTCTCATTAAAAGTGAGCAAATATGTTTACTGGCGTCATCAAGCAGCGCTACAGATCTATATTTATTTGGGTTGCTAACGTCGCCTTTTTAATAGATCGGTATAAGTATGGACTCACTCCAGGACGTAGGAATAATATGGGTCTGATATATTGTGTCAAACAATGCCTTTGGAAGGGGGAGCCACGTACCAGAGGCACTTTTAATTACCTTTGGAGTCGGACCACCCAGACCTGGTGCTCTGGAGGCCTTCGCTCTAGATATTGGCCAAGAAATATCATCTTCCATCCATGGACAATCCACCACTGCAATATACTCCATATTATGTGTTCTTGGGGTACTTCCGACCGGTATGGCAAATGTATTAGTCAAAAAATATTGTTAATTATTGACCGAAAGTCTGCAGTTTTTCTGCTCAATATCTGACATAAAACCTGCTGATGGTCATTAATGTACATTTGTAATTTCAAAGATTTTACCTACGTCTTATGAATCTGGATACTCTCTCTCTTTGCCCTCAAAAATATCCAAGAGGAAGGCAATGATTTGCTAAAGCTCTAATCCTTGATCACTTCTGCCTTTTTGACTCTTACTAGTCTTATGTCATAGATGTGTTTATAAGAACCTTTTTTAGATTATTTAGATAGACATTGGCGAATCATAAGGCTAAATGTATCCGAGGAGAGGGAGACATTTTGTAAAGCTACATTAACCTGATCAAAGTTATTAATAGCTGACGATAATAGATCAATAAATCGATTACACGTGTGATTGCTCCATTTGACCATTTGCCCTCCACGAGCTGGAGATATCATGGCCATGCCAGGATCAAGGGCAAACAAATCTAACAGCTACAGCTATTTCTCAACATATTTGAAATATAGAAATAATCTATTCAAGACTGGTTATTTCCTCGCTGCCAAGAGAAAATGCTTGAGGCCCGTAGGCTATCAGGCGGCAACACCAAGGGCATACCCCACACCAACATGAATAGGTCCCAGTCAACCCCACGACGCAGCTTGACAGGAGCAGATGAGAGCGGTATAGCGGTATAGCGGTATAGCTATCAAATGATTCCATTTTTATTCCATTCCATTTTTATTCTTCTGCACAATTGGAATTAAAATCACCCCCTACTATTATAGCATGAGGTAAGCCCTGCTCCAGCCAATCAGTAAACAATTGTACTAAAGCCCTTGAATCAAGTCTATTGATGATCTTGCAGGATTACAGTAAAGAGAAACTGTACAAAATTCCATATTATCAGAGTATGTGTTAAGACCTACGTCTAAAATTCCCCCATGAACAGAATTAATTCTATGTATTTTAAAGTTAAAATGTACATTTAAGGCTATAGTCAAGCCACCACAACGGCACCCCATGGCACCTCTAGTTGCCGGCTTGGTAATGTAGCTAAGCCCTCCAATTCAAAATCATGTAGTGACATTTGAAACAACAAAATATGCTTGTCCTTGAAGAAAATCGCAAGGCAATTAGCCAACTGTATCTGACCACAGATGTTCCAAGAAGAGATTTTTAGTAACTTTTTTAGTAACTGGGGGTTAGGAGCAGAGATTACTCTCTTTTAATTTGGAAAACATTTTAACTGCCCCCTTCAACCAAGACCAATCTTGTAACACTTTTAAAGACTCAGGGCCAGATTCTTAACTTGGCACAGTGAACGTGCTAAAGAGCACGATTCACTGTGCCAAATCAGGACGCCCAGGCTACACCACTATTCTCAAGTGGACCTGGGCATCCTCATAGTGCACGACAGTGCACCTTCAGCATTGCGCCTGTTTTTGGTTTTACGGCGTAATCCTGAAATCTCTGCAGCATTTTTGTAAAATAATGACATATTCATTATTTTACAAAACTGCTGCCAAGAACACGGGTGTATATGAACACTTTCATGTACACCAAAGTAAGCAGCTTCAAGGTTGCAGGATACAACATTGATGCTGCTTACTTTGTACATGAAAGTGTTCATAGTGCGGGGTGCATTTAAAGGCCCCAAACAGAAGTCCCTTTCACCTGAACAGCAGCATTTAAACACTGCAACCAAAAACGGCCCTGCTTTGCTTTTCCTGTCACATGAATGGCGAGAAGTTATACACTGCAACTAAAAATGGCCTTGCTTTACTTTTACTTTATGAGTGGCAAGAATTTAAACACTGCAACCAAAAACAGCCCTCCTTTGCTTTCCCTTGCACATGAACAGAAGCATTTAAACACTGCAACCAAAAGCAGCCCTGCTCTGCTTTCCCTTTCACATGAACAGCCTCCCTTTAAACACTGCAACCAAAAATGGCTTGGCTTTTTCTTTTGCGCTCATGTCAAATTAAAGAACCATGGAGAAAAGAGCCTACCCATCATTATCAATGGACAAGCAGCAATATACATTTACCAAGAAGGAGAGATCGAAAAATCCTCTGACAGGCAAAACAGGATTTTTAAACATTAAAAGCAAAAACGGCCTGCACATGTATTTGCAAGTAAAAATTACTTTAAAAAGCCACAATGGAAAAAGATAGCACTGCTCACAGGAAATGTCAGAAAGCAAAACCTGATGTGGGTGGGGTGACCAAAGCAAATATATATTATGTTTCCCCCACAAGACTCCAGTGATAGTTGGAGAGACACTTCAGGAAAAACCTATTCTGGCTTCTGGGGGCGGGAAACTTCACAAATAAAAGCTTCACTTCCAGCTGGATGTCGAGCCTACCAGCGAACAACCCTGCAATAAAATGTGATGCTGCAGGAGGCGTCATAATTCCCTGTTCTGCAGACATGATGGCAGGAATGTAGGGATTTCAAAGAAGGCAATCCTTGGCTAAAACATGACAAAAAGGTGCAAGTTCTTGTTGCACCCACTTCAAAGAGCAAACTGTCAATTTCAAAGAGACTCATAAAAACCCTCTGGTCAGAGGCTGACCCAGTAAGGTAGATGGCTGTGGGGGATGAAGTGGCCCTCCTACATGTGGAACAGACAGAATTGATATTAAAAGACTGATTTACTTTTACGCACTTTGCGCAGCCATCAATTTGAGGATTAATTCTGACTTTATGTAATTTTTCCGGTAATTTGCAGGTGGTTTTGGGGCTATAAATTGCATTTACCTGGGACTCTCAGAACTGTAATTGCAAGTTATACTAGTTTTCTGGCTGATCTGAACATATTACTAATGTGAGGGTTAGTGAAAAGGTGGAAAATGAAATTAGGAATATGCATAATGGCTTATACATTCCTAACTGTTGTACATTTTATGAAAATTACGAAAATGTGCCACAGGGCCATGCTACATCGTACAGATTTGGCGATTGGCTTATCTAATTCCCCATGATTAACAAACACTGAATACATGTTTCATATGGCAGGGGCTAGTATGATTATGAAGTTATGATCCATAATTAGTTTTTGCCAAAAACTTGTAAGGGTAACAAAAGGAGGATGACAAATTTAAAACAACAGATGGTGCTCTTCTCCCCTGAACCAATCTTGGCTGGAGGCGGAGAGAGGGATGGTATCTGTCTAATCCGAGTGGCAGGGATAATTGCACGCTACTCCCTTAGATTGTAAAATTAGTGATGTCATTTCTACTATATAAGGGGGACTGTACTAGGAGTCAAGACAGACACCAAAACCGGGAAGGATGATGGAGGGAAGGCTGCTGAACCTTACCATCTTTGAGAGTGCAGTGACCAGACCCCTTTCACAATCTGTCCAGAGTGCCCTGAGATCCAGCTGGCTTTACTGAATCCTAAACCAAGTCTTGCTTTGTAAGTAGCATATAACCCCACCCTAAATTGCATAAGCTCTTCATATTTGTCATAGTACATCCAATATTTCCCATTGAATACCCCAATTGCCCATGTAGCCCAGTCATCTCCCCATGTAAGTATCTCTTGTTTCCCTGTGTATGTTAGCATATCTCCTTTGAAAAACCTCTCAGTTCTCTGTGTAAATCCTCAGTATTTTTGTAAGTAAATCAATTAATTCCTTCATTGAAATTCACGGTACAAGATTGTTGCAATTCGAAATCAACCATCTTGTTCCTGGTGTTTTTATTTAATTATTATAGTCATTAAAGTGTTACCTCAAAAGAATTATTCTTCTTGCAATCTAAAAATCGAATTTGTCTGAGTATTGTGTGAATTACCAAATAAATTCCTATTTGCATCTGTCAGTTTGAACCCGAACTGGGTTGGTTAGTGTGAGCAATCCCTTAGCCTAGAAGTCTACCTGAAATGTGTCTCTGTCCTTGTCACTGAAAACCGATTTTCTTATTGTAAGCCAAACCCCTTCCCTGAGCTGCCTGTCATTGTAAGCCCCAGTATAAACAAATTTCCATTTGCCACCGTATTTTCCCTTTGCATTTGCTTTTTCTCAAAACTTATTTCCTACTTCATTTCTATTTTGCCCTGAGGCTCTGATTAGTATTCTCTAAAAAGTTGCCTATCTCCTAAGTGTAAGCAGTACAAATTGTCTTCTATTCTGTCCCCTATCAGTTGTGAGAAGTAATCAAACCCCCATTCTTCCATCTTGCTCCAAAAAAGAGTTTTCCCTTTCTTTGCTGGCTTCCCATCATGTGGTGGTGGGCTTAACCCCAAATCCAATTTCCCCCCTATATTCCTACTCCTTGCCACTGCCTTTCATTCAAAGGAATCAAGTTTAATTGAGGTTTGGGGGTGAGTGTTGCAGGGGGGAGTGCTAAATTGTGGTGCTATTACATTGTGTGGAATAGTTATTTTCCTGTTTTGTCATTAAAACAAAAGCAAGTGTAACAGTCTATTTCAACCTGATTGTATTTTCCTGTTTGTCACTATAAGAAAAGGGAGTGTAACAGCCCATTTCCACTTGGTCTCTCTAGATAGGATATTGCATTTGTGTTGCCACGATTTTGGTGGCTGCTGTATTTTGATTATTTTCCTTTTTCATTAAATAATACATTAATAAATATCTTATTGATACACAGCGGCCTGGTTCCTAGTCCATTGTGACACAGGGTGTCTGTGGAGGTTGCGTGTGAGACGGGTTGGAGGCCTTCTCAAAAAGAATCTGTAGTATATTCAAGATAAAAAGCGTGCTATTGTGCGCCACATTCATTGTAGGGGAAGGAGATCCCCAGCTGCTGTGTGCCGTGCAATATACTGTGACAAAATACACCTGTGTGGTGTATAGAAACAGTTTCATATACACCAAAGTCAGCAGCTCCAAGGTAGCAGGATACAACATTGAAGCTGCTTACTTTGTATATGAAAGTGTTCACATACACCCGTGTGGTGCATATGAACGCTTTCATATACACCAAAGTAAGCAGCTTCAACGTAGTATCCTGCAACATTGAAGCTGCTTACCTGCACTGCAACAAGGCTTCTCGTGGCACTCCTCCAGAATAACAGCACCAAAACGGTACCATATATGTGCGCCACTTTAGCGCACATATAAGACTGTAGTAGTGCCACAGGAATACCAGTCTAAAGACGAAGGTAACGAATGTGGCGGTTGCTAGGTTGATTTCCAACCCATCCTAGCAACAGCCACATGTATTCCAAAAGTGCTGCATTCCTACCGACTTCGGAAGAATGTGCCATGTTCAGAATAGGTCTTAAGTACCGAAAAGGTTGTTAACGCTTTTAATGACCTTTTCTGTACTTAACACCAGTTGAGAATCGGGCCCTCTGACACCAGGGGGCCATTGGCTGAATATATGCTAAAACCAAGTCCCTTAGTGCCCATTGGAGCATTGTTTGCCTCCGACGAAGATGTATTTGAAGCCATCAAAAAAGATACAACCTCATCTGTAAGGTCAAAGGGTAAAGATAGTAACCCAATGATCTCAGAGTCACACGTTCATGCAAGATCAATCGAGTGATCAGTGGAATAGAAATAAGAAACAACCCGGTCCATCCCTTGAATCTGTTAAGACAACATAGTCAATATTTCCAGAATGAATAAGGCGTAATGAAGGAGCTAGGAGTATTATTTCTAACGATTTGCTGTAATTCATAGATTGCGGCCCATTTACATGAGTAAGGTGGACCCAGCCGATGATAACCGATGTTTGGTCACTAGAGCTTGATTCCAGCATGTTTTGTGGCACCGCCAAACTCTCCCACCAAGGGCAAGAGGTCATTGGAAACAGGTTGAACTACAATTGTCGACTCAGTTTGTTGCTGAGTTGATACTAAGACATATGTGGCTAACATTGTTGCCTTAGAAGTCGTTCTGTATTTGCTCTAACTGAGCTGTGATTATGCAATAAGATATTGGATCGCAAGCTGCACCCGTTGTGGGATGCAGGTATGATGTCATTTAGTTAGTTTAATTGACAAGGGAGGGCCGTTGGCTGTAGGTGAATTTCTGTCCCTTCCATTCGACGTAGTCAAGTCCAGAGATGTGGTAGCTTCAGGAATTTGTGTATTAAGGTCTATAATCTCACCTTCAGTTGGCAAAGAACGCAAAGATTTTAAAAATGGCTTCCTCTTGTTCATGTTTAAAGCTGGTTGGTTTTTTGATTTTCTCATTTTTGCTGACCTTTTCTCTTAGCCTTTTTTTCTGGTTTTGACACACCATAACTGGTGAAGGTGAGGGAACAATGTTTATTATCGGACTATGCGGTAAGGGAGAATCAAAATGGGCCGGGGACACACTTAGCCTTGATTGCTGCTCCAATAATGGAATAGGATTGTTAAAAGTCAAGCTAATCAAAAGCGAAGATGTTGCAGCTGTATTAAAGATCATTGGAGAAACAAACTATACTGGCGGCTCAAGGTCTAAAATAGCCACAGAGGGCACAGCTGATTTTTCCTTCCCGCCTAAAAGGCAGTCCAAGACTTTTTGTAGTTTTTGGTCTACCAAAGTTGCTTTGGGTGCATTTTACAACATAACTTCCTTTATATTGTCATGGAGTCACAGCATTGACTCGAAAACCAAATAGAGGGCAGAAATTGATGCCAGACCCAATGAATCAACGTTAGAGAAGATGTTTGATGTTCTTCTTGAATTAATATTTTTAGGCGTAAAGTAATATGCGGCTTCGTGAGGCTCTTGATAAAAGGTGAATGATGGATACAAAGAAGTCAATTCAGCTTGTCGATTAGATCTCTCGGTCTTGCGACCACTATAATTCACTATTGGTTTGGCATTATTCAAAATATCACCCAAGTCTCTACATAATCTTTAAAAAAACTCATCTAGACTGAGAGAATCTTCACATGTTACAAAAGAACCATTTGTTGGTAGACATGCGCTTATTGCAGGAACATTCTCAGTGACCTTTTCAATATTGAGCCCATTGCCTACAGAACTGGTCAACGACCCTGAGGTAATGGGCTGTTCCACCTTAGAATCAAAGAATAAATGAAGAATTAAACACTGGCCGAATAACTTTCACTGTTTGGCAAAACAAGGTACTTTTTGCTTGTTTAGAGGTTTTTGTGGGAGCCAGTACCTTCTCTGTCAACGCCCCCTCTGTTGAGTCAATCATCAAAACCGAAGTGAATTAGTCACACACTCCACCACGCTGTTTAAGTTCTTTGCTGTGTAAAGAAGCAGCCATAATCGTTAATGCCAAAATGCAACGGTGCAATGGAGCAGGCATATCAAATCACACACGGCACAAAAATAAAAACAATCCTTACGTGTATTTGCTATCTCTGTGATGCGTGTTGCTTCTATTTTCTGTATTGAGTATTGACAACCTTCGCAGATAGGAAACCGTCGGCTACCATATCCGGAATAAACTGTATGTAAAAGTCATAGGGCCTCATTATGGATCCGGCAGTAACCGTGCCAGTGATAACGGCGGTTTGCCACCAGACCCGTAATGATTTACCAGCCCCTGACTTCCTGGTAACACCAGAGGATTACAACCCCAGCGGACCGGAAATTCAGGCACCGGTAAATTGTAAGTCCCCATTCCCAGCACTCCATCGGAGTGGGAACCACAGAAGCAACGGCACCATTAATAATGTGCTTCCGTGAAAACTCTGCGGGCAGGTGCCATACTGCCCTGTAGGTGTGACCTGCCGGGAGGGACGGCACCCACCCGCAGACCTGTAATATGCCGGTCTGGAAACAATGTGCTGGTAAGCATACCGGCACCGTTGTTTCTGGACTGGCAAGCTCAGAATGGCAGGCTCAGAATGGCAGGCTTAGAATGAGGCCCATAGTTTGCGTAGGTCCAAGGTAAAAAAGGTATCCACTCAACTGAAGCAACCCAGCAACACTGTAACACACACGACCAGCACTACGCGACACTCTGCTATAAACTGAGTATTTGAGGAAGTGTGCCGCTGGTTCCATATCATTTCATTGCGGGATGATTTTTTGCAGGGTTTTTCACCGCTGATTTTTTAATGAAAAAACTCATCAAATGTTTTATTTTTTTATTTTAGGGGCTTACCCCCCCAAACTCCCCATCGCCTTTAATTTTTTTTTATATTCCTGTACACCCACACCCAATTTATATATTTCTAACCCCCCCAAAAAATTCAGTGAGTTTTTTCGGCAAAAAATTAGCAGTAAAAAAACCTGTGAAAAATCATCCCACAATGAAAAGACGTCATACCGTGCCGCCTACCGATCCTTGAAGGTGTAGAAAGACTTGCACCAGTAGAGAAAACCACAGCATGACACCCACCTGCACTGTAACACACTCGACCAGAACTCTGTGACACTCCGCTATGAGCTGAGCATTTCAGGAAGGGTGCTGCCTCCCAATGCTGGAAGGTGTAGAAAGACTTTATTCAGTAGAAATAAACGCAGCATGACATCCATCCGCACTGCACTATAACACACTTGACCAGCACTCAGCCACGCTCTGCTCCAAGCCGAGTATTTTAAGAAGGGTGCCGACTCACGATGTTGGAAGGTTTCGAAATACTTCCATCAGTAGAGAAAACCGCAGCATGACACTTGCCTGCGTTAGAGTATAATAATAATATGCATCTTTCTTAGCCCTAAGCTAACCCCTTTTTCGCAATCAAAATCCTGTTCTTTCAGTAATATTTAAAATGGGGTCGCATTTGTCAGTCATTGAGTAGAAACAAAATAGAAACCTAGGTTAAATAACATTTAAGGACAGATCCTCCTATTCTGCAAAGTAGGTTAGGCTGTTCCAATATGGGCCTATTCTCTGCTTTAAAGGCTATGTAAACAAAGCCAGGACCAAGCAGAGGTTAGTTACACATTACATTGCGTCATAGTGTTCAGCCCTTCCACTTTGTTAAACGCACGAAAGGTATATTTTTAAGGTTGTACAAATAGGGTGACCATTGTTGGAATGAGGGGCAAGTGGATTCTGTATTTAGGGCCTCAAACATAAGTCACTGTCCGTGAACTGGCATAAAGAGCTTATATTTAAAGCCATAATTAAAGTTATATAACAGTAACATCTGTTGAAAATGCAATTTGTTCTGCCTTCTGTGGATTAGGGCATTATTATGTATGTAGTCTGAACATATTTGTGTTGTTATATCTTGCAAATGAGTAACAAAATGACATATGCTGATGCAGGCTTTATTTTTTGTATAAAAGGAGAAGCTGTGTTCTATTCAGGAACTTCACTTCTCCACTCTCCATGAAATACTGGTCGTGGATGAACCTGAAGTCCACTCGAGTGTATGATATGTGCAATATAAATCTTAACTTGTCATTTTGAAACTCTGTCTCAGATACTGTACTTTGTTTGAATTATAGCGCTTGGAAGTTTCAAAATGGTGCCCAATGTGCAGCCCCACCAAGGATGAGGGCAGCTTGGCTAGCCATGACGGAGAGGAACCTGACAAATGGACTACTTGCTTTTGGGGATCCCAGCCATCAGATTTACTCAAAGCTGACACTAGCCTCCATCAGCAGACTTCTTTCCATAGACACCCTCTCCTGGCTGGTGCCCTCGAATTGCACACAATGTTTTGCCGAGAGAACTGAGACAGAACTGTGTTAGTAAGTATAGCTGTTTTACAGGTAAGACTTGGTTGGTGGGGTTAAACCAAAGATATTTGCAAATACCTTCTTTTGCCAGGAAAAATCAGAAAGTTTTATGATGCCTGGTCCCAGTAAACTTCGTACATTTTATTCCAGACTTGTTGCATTCGCTTGGTGAACGAGAATTTGGTCAGCCTGCACCCCAAGAAGGTACCCCGGCATACGAGATGAATGTCAAATACGGGTCAGGGGCGATCGTATTGAACAGTTCATGGCACAAACAAAAGATACGCCTAGCTTACGATGGCCAGAAAATTGCTCTTTGGATGTATCCATAATTCAGCATTTAGAATCTGTATTATCAACGAATAAGGCTGGACCCTCTGCCTTTGATGTTATCTGCGATTTGTGCAAAGAAGCCACGAAGAAGATCGAACGCAAACAGAAATTTTCTCGAAGACACATGTCACAGGCTGATAAAGTTTTGGTTCATGATCCACAGAAATATTAGCAAAATAATAGAGAGATAGAAATAAATTGTCAGCCACAAAGAACAGGAATTTCCCCTGTTATACCTACTACTACCCAAAATCCTGTAATAGAACAGATTCTTAATAACCCTCGCCAACATCTCCTTCCCTCTGCGTCTCCTCCTCTGTATGGTCAACCACAGAGCCCATTAGTAGTGGGGCTCCCAGGCCCTAAATTACTTCCCACTTTCCCTGAAAATGTGCCCCCCTCAATAGAAGAAGAGGGTGTACCAGATGCCAGTCTAGATCCTCCCAGTGAAAATGCACATGGCCCGTTGACTAAAGAAAAGGAACATACATTAGAACCTTTTATTAGGAATACACAAGCCGCTTTAATGCCTACCCAACGCAGGACATTAAGGGAGCAGGCTGTTCGGTTAGTATCGAGGGGAGTCAGACATAATGTGCTTGAGGAAGTACTGTAAACCCAAGGTCTTGAGCAACACATTTTGTTAGAATTTTTGGGTGATGAGATTCAAATCCAGTTGGAACAAAGATTACCTTCGGCAGTTCCTAGGGAATTGAAAGATTTTTATTTAGCTGCCTGCTCTTGTCATACGGAGAAGGATGCCCTTTCCCACGTAAAAGGACTTTGGGAGATATTGGATGAAATGAAAGGACTAGAGAAAGCTCAATTGGGTTTAGAAACTGAAACGAATACTTCTGAATATGTCCAACAGCCTGTAAGTATCATAGCATGTAAAGAATCGCGTGTGTCAGATGAAGAATTACAGTTAATTACACATACTGCTCTTAGATGGGCCGCCATTTTGACCACTCTTTCAGTCATTTGCAGTACTTTTTGTCAGTATGGCCCCCAGATGCAGATACATGCTATGAAAATAATGTTGGATGCAATTATGCAACAGAATGAGTAAGGTGAGTTCAAGAAAATCTGTGGAGTTTCAAAACTTGAAACCTATAATCGATAATGCATCCATAATGAGTATCCCTGGGCTACTCATTCACTGAACAGCACTTTTAAAATTACGAAAATGACCTTGTTGCCAGCTCCCTATGCGAGAGGTGCTGCCTGTTTATATACCACAGCAGGCTACGCGTGATGCTCAAGGAAGCCCTGTCCTTGATAATAAAAGAAAGCCAATTATGCAGCCTGCTAAATATGATACCCAATTTGTTTACGTACCCTTGTCCAGGCAAGAATTAAATGCATTCAAACAGACAATCCTGATATTAGGAAAAATCCCACTGGGTTTTATAAAGAATTGGAGGCCATTTTAAATACCTCTGTCTTCACCAGTAGGGATTTGGAAACTTTGTTCTCAGTAATTTTGACATCAGATAATTGGACACCAATTAGAAATGTCACTGACCCTACAGCTTTGGGGAGACATGGGATGCACTTTTTCAGCTTGACGCTAACAGGACAGCTGGCAAAAGGCCCGCTCCGGCAGTACTTAACCTTCCCACTATGATAGTTGCAGATCTCAAAAGGGTGATACCCGAGAAAAAGATTAATTGAAATAAGCTGGCCTCATGTGTCCAGAATAAAACTGAGGGGGTAACTGAATATTTGAATAAGTTTGAGCAAGTATTTATTGATTTTTCAGGACAAAAAATGACTACCTCGGCGGGGAAATAATTATTTTTAGATAAGTTAGTCTGACAATTGTTACCTGAAATTAGCATTCTTATAATGCAATCAGAAAGTGCTTGGCAGACCAAAACACTGTCGGACATTTTGCATATGGCTCAACATTATGAAAATAGAGTAAATGTGGAGAAGAGAAAGCATAAAAGAAGAGAGTGAATCTTAAAACAAGCGTTTTAATACAGCAAGTAAAACAGGGAACTAGGGGAGAGCCGCTTATTGGCTCAAGAGAAATAGGTGTATGTCCATTTGTACCATTTACACTGCCAGGGCCGAATCAGTGTGCATATTTCAGACAGAAGGGCCACTGGAAGACACAGTGTCCAGCCTTGTTGAATAGGGGAAGTCAAATGTATCAACGAAGGGGAAGAGGAAGTCAAGTCAGGGAGGACAGGTAGGAAGTAGGGTTGGATAGGTACCACCTGGGTCGGCGATTGGCACTGCACCAACTACTAAAGTCCATATTAACTCCAATGTGTTTGATAATCCAAGTGAGTCTTTTATCACTAATCAATACAATATTTAAGGTTTCTCTTGGGATTTCTCAGAATAGGACAGTCCACAAATTGATTGATTTATTGATATACTTATAGCACAAGCTTTATATAACATTTCACATGACACAAATTAAAATTCCATACATCAACAAGAAGGAGATAAAAACATATTATGCACATTCAAATTTTGTCAAGATATTGGCACACAAAACATGGTACCTGTTATAAAAGACATTTAAAAATCTGTACAAGATGCATGTAGAATCTGACAATGAAATATATTAAGTTAATATCATCACCTTGTAAAAATTCTTGCCATAATTTAGGGATGTCTGTCACCTTAATACAGTGGTCTTCAAGCTTTTTGACCCTGAGCCCCCCCTAAGAAAGATTTCTCCGGCCCAGGCCCCCCTATAAACATGGACTCCAAAATTGTACTCGGTTCCGAACGGTTATCGCGCGCTGGAGTAGAATGGTGCCCCTAACGAAGGAGTGAATGCCAAACACCATGTTGTTTCAAAATCATTGCTTGCAATTATTCAAATCAGATTAGAGGACAAATATTTGTGAACAAAGCATTCCGATTTTGCTACAATGCAGAGGACTCGACTAAAAATAGTATTGGATATTTATTTCACAAAAATGAAAACACCCAATATTGCTGTCCTGTAGGAACATTTGTTATGCAAGTGCTGTAACAATTTGTTTCTCAAGTACAACAACGTACTGTCAATGCTGTCACTTGCAAGTTGGGCAGTGGCATACTGGAGAACTAGTGTGAATGGTGGGTCTGCCTTTCACCAGCCAGCCTGTCAATATTGGGTTCAATTTTTCCAATAGCCAACCGCAGGCTTTCTTCCACCTCCAGTTTTGACAGATATTTTGTCTTTAGGGCTGCAAGTGCAGAGAACCCAATTTCGCACAGGTATGAGGTGCTGAAAGGTAACAGTACATTGACTGCACAGAGGCAAGGGTAACACAGGCAGAGGCGAGGTTAATACAGGCAGAGGCGAGAGCAGGGCAGTTTCAGTCCTCCGCTTGCCTCCATGGGCGTAATTTTAGAGGGGAAAGGGGTGTTTGTCCCCCCCCCTCCAACTTTCATGGCACACCATTTTATCCCCATTCATTTAGCTGGGGAAACGTTTCAGCAGATGTCATGCCCCCCCCCCCCAACATTTTCAGCAAAGGTACTCCACTGCTTGCCTCCTCTTCTCCATGCCCCCTAATGTGGGAGTCGCAGAGGGAGAGGGGCCCAGCAATCTGCCATGGGGGAGCTGCGTTATTAATACAGCACCGGCAGAGCAGTTTTGGTCCCCCGCTCGCCTCCTCTCCTCCATGCCCCCTAATGTGGGGGTTGCAGAGGGAGAGGGGCGCAGGGGGGACCGGTGCTGCATTAATAACACGGCTCCCCCATGGCAGATTGCTGGACTCCAGCGTTGTAAAAAAACACCGGCAGGGCAGTTTCAGTCCCCTGCTCGCTTCTTCTCCTCCATGGGGCATGGGGTGGGGGAGTGAAGCTGCAAAAAATGTGTTGTCCAAATTGCACACCACTTGTTAAGAAAAAAAGAAAGTATTGCTTAAGGTGGTAAAGACATTTTAGAAGTATAAAGGTGCAGCGGAGAAGACAACAACCCTGGCACAAAAATTGTAAATACAAAAAAGTCACAAGAAATGGTCTCCAAGAGTAAAAGATATTCCCGTCCCCTGCACACTAGGATACTTCTTCAGAGTAAATTCTCGAAAGAGGTAAGGATCATTAGAGCAAAGAGGGTAACGATCATCACAATATGATAAATTTGAATGAAATATATAGCAGGGGACCGAAACTGCTCTGCCGGAGTTGTTTACAACGCGGCTCACCCATGGCAGATTGCTGGAACCCAGCAATCTGACATGGGGGAGCTGCGTTATTAATACAGCACCGGCAGAGCAGTTTTGGTCCCCCGCTCGCCTCCTCTCCTCCATGCCGCCTAATGTGGGGGATGCAGGGGGAGAGGGGCGAAGGGGGGACCGGTACTGTATTAATAACGCAGCTCCCCCGTGGCAGATTGCCACGGGGGAGCCGCGTTGTAAATAAAGGGGTCACTTCCCTCTCACGGGCGGTGGCAGCAGGAGCGAGGAACACAGGACACCACAACGCAGCCTGGACGCGCGATCCAAATGCAGGAAAGCGCGCGTCCAGCCTGCGTTTATTTCCTGTTTCATGGCCACGCCCCCAGCACATCACACTGGCTGAGCATGTGCATGGGAGCCATTGGCTCCCCATTGCACATGCTCAGTTCAGTGCAACAGGGGAAAGAAAACAAAAAGAAAACAAAAGCGTTACTCTTCTTCTGCGCCAGGCATCACGCGCCCCCCCAGGCATGGTGGCGCGCCCCCTTTGATTGAAGATCTCTGCCTTAATAGCATTACTGTAAGACTTAAAATAATTCATATGTAGGTAGTTAAGACTTTCACATTCAGTGAATAAGTGCAGTAATGTTTCTTCAATGAGATTACCACACAGTCGGCAATATTTGTGGTCGTATACTCCTTTGTTCATCCAACTTTTTGGTGATAGTGCAACTGATACGTTGAATTTAAGCAGGAGGTACATACGAAAAACATTTGGACTAGGATATGCCAAAATGTATTTCGGCATGGATTGACAATGCCATCTCTGCTAGTGGCAGGCGTTAAGCTTTCAAGATGGAGCATATTTAATAGAAAGGCAGACTCAGTTATTTTCTTCTTGAGCCAATATTTAATATCGCCTGAGACATATGGGATGCTGCTTTCGTATAGCCACTTAGTGTGGGTACACTTCAAGATCTCAAAAGTGCCTGTCGAAGAGGTATCCTCAAGATTTAGGTAAGCATGTGTAAATGGAGTGATTATCGTATCAGTTGGCACAGTAATCAAACGTTGGTAGAACATTACACACTGGGTTATGTATACATTCCAGATGCCCCTTATATTGAACTCGAGGTATAAATATTCTATGCTTATGCATGTAGGGAGTCGAAACAAATGCCAAAGTAATTTTGCTTCAAATCTTATAAGCACTTTTTTGAATTTTTGGCCCCAGATGGCTATTGCGTATGACAGCATTGATGTAATCTTCAAATTATAAATAGATAGCACTGCAGATGCACTATAGCCATTGTTCCGACCAATAAATACACTTAGTGCATTCACCGAAGTCTCGCATTTCAGTTTTACCTCTGACCAATGCCGGTCCCATTTAAGCTTATCATCAACGATAACGCCCAAGTATTTGTAGGATGAGACTTGCTCTATTGGTGCATTGGACAGAGACCATTGAAGACGTCTCGGCCTCGATTTCTTAGTGAAAACCATGATTTTGCTTTTGGAATTGTTTATCGAAAGGCCATTTAAGGATGCATATGTGGCTAATGCATTCAACATCAGTTGTAAACTGGCTGGCGTATAGTCGAGAAGTAAAAGGTTGTCAGCGTAAGCAAGCCAACCAACAGCCACACTCTTGATCTTGATAGGGTTGGCAGCATGGATGTTAAAAGAAGCAATCATGTCAGCCAAATATAAATTGAAGAGTGTGGCAGCTATCATACATCCCTGCTTAACGCCACGTTTGGTAGACATTGATTTTGAAAGTTTACCCAGTGCGTTAAGACGGACACTAACTGATGTGTCTGCATGAAGAAGAATAAGCATTCGGAGCAAGCCAGGAGGTATCCCCCATTCAGCTAATTTACGCCACAACTGATTCCTACATATGGTGTCAAAAGCGGCGGAAAAATCAATGAAAGCACAGTAATCATCTAAATTCCACCGCACCCACGAATGTTCAATCGATGAGCTTAAAATAAGGAGATTGTGTAGTGTGCTAGCTTTAGATCTGAAACCAATCTGATTGGGAGGAAGAATCTTATTAGTGTCGATCCAGAAGTTCAATTCATGGAGTAAGACTTTAGTGAATATTTTGGAAGTGGAGTCGAGCATAGCCAGCATACGAAAATTTGATGGAACATCCCAGGCCCCCTTCTTATGAACTGACAAGATGTTACTGGCTTTCCAGGATGGTGGTAAAATTCCATGTAGGCCAACATGACAAAATAATAAATGTAGGGCAGCGCCCCATAACGATGGATTGCTTTTTATGACTAGATTGGATATGCCATCAGGGCCAGCATCACGGGAAGATTCCAAGTGTTAGATGATGTCTATGATAACCAGGATAGAGGCTTTACATACCCACAGTGTCTCTGGAATCGGCAGGGCTAAAGCACCGGAGTCGTCGCTACCAAGGGTCATAGCTATGTGTTTTGCCCATGACTCCTCATTAATGCAGTATATTGTTAGATCTCTTTTTTTGTTTTGTGCTATTAAGTGCTATATTGCAATGCCATCTCCTTGCAGTGATAATCTGGCTATCTTTTGCCAGATTTTTAGCTCCAGATCCTTTTTGTGAGATTTTAGCCATCTCTTATTGGATATCTTCAAATCTCGAATTTGTGCAGTAATTGAAGGCATCGGGGTTGCCCCATTGTGGAAGTGAACTACATTTTTAATGTTGTGCCGTAACTGCCTTTTTTTCATGTTGGATAATTTTGTCATTGTTTTTACGGATAGGCCGCAAGATATTTACTCTTTCCAAGACAGATTTATATGTTCATTGCTCGACAGTAGAGCTTTGGATATTGGCGTAGTAGATGAAAAATTCTCAATTAGTTGGTCACCAGAGATCGACGTGTCAAGGTTCGATTGAATGAAGCATGGTAACAAAACCTGTGCCATTGTGTTTGCCTGTGCAATATTGTGTCGTTATTGATGATACGCTTCTGTCCTTCATTCAAGAGTATCTGACCATTTTTATCATAGGAATTAATGGTGAGAGCTGCCTGCATTGTCTCAATTAGAAGACACAAAGGCAAATCATCACTTTCGTCACGGCATACAACTCCCATATCCCTAATGAATTGCATAACAAGCTTATTTGCAAAAATATAATCAATAGTGACAGCAGACAGACCTTCGATTCGCGTAGGAGCCATATGAGGGTCACTCATAGTAGAGCCATTTAAGCGTATCATATTATGGGATTGTAAAAGTCTGTGCCACTTTTTTCCTTGAGTATTAGATGTTTGTTTAATAGGATCAGATGTCTGTTGATCATTTGTTATTTGAACTACTGAAGCAGTCTCACTTATTTTGGCATCAAAATCGCCAAGGAGACAGATTGGATACAGATAGGAATCATGTTTTAAAGCCACCTCAACCACCTTTATGTTTTTAGAGATTAACGACATTTTAGGTGGATCATATACATTAATTATAATGATGCTAATGTCTGCCTTAGTAATCTTTGCGACAAACACATTAGGGGATGATTGTGGTAGTTTCTCTATATTCCATGGGCTCAAAACCGAAAATAGGAGCCCACCTTTTGGGCGACTTAAAGGGCCTTTAATTGCAACTTCATGTACCGTTGAACGGTTGTCTATTTGGATCTCAGCAGTGATCCAAGTTTCTGGAAGTGCAACTATATGGAACATATCCTTGTTGCTTAGTAGACCATCAACATCAAACATATGGGAGTGTCCCCGGGTATTCAACGAGTAGAGATATTGAAGATGAGTGGGTCATTGCCGTGACCCAGAAAAATGTTCTTTAAAAGTAAGAGGCAACCATTGCCAATATCCTTCATGGATGACCTCAGAGGATAAAGAGCTTTTGACAGCAAGAGACACAGAAGCAGACAAGCAGTCTCTTGGCCATTTGCGATGATCTACTGCAGGGTGTGTCTATTGGTCGTTTGCTAAACGGAATCTCAACGTATTGGACAATATAGCCAGGTTTGAGAAGATTCTCTTCAAAACCAAGCACATATGTGAGCATTGCATCATTTTTAAAGTACACATTAGATGTGTAATGATTATTCAGCTCAATTTGGTCTACTAGAGAGATGTCATTTGATGTTATTACTCGTAGCGGGACCAGCTCGTGGAATAACTTTAATATTGCTGCTCTGTTTAAGGGGTCACGCGATTGAACAACAGCGATTTGGGTCAGTTGAAGGGCTGCCATGTGAGGCTGGTATGCAACTATGCCTGGGCCAGAGTCTGAAATAGTACGTTGGATGGCTTTTGTTTCAGAATGGTTTTTAATCCATTCTTTGGGTAGAGTCGATTGTCTTTCTTCTAATATGCCTGCAGCTATAGGAATAGCCACTTTTTTGGCACATGTTTTCTTGACATTCAACGTTGCTGGAACTGCTACAGGGCCCTTGCGAGACTTTGGTACTAGAGTTTTAGGCAGATAGGCGGTAACTATTGTAATAATAGGGTCCACATGAGTGATCACATTGGAAGTGGTCACCAGAGTCGATTTGAGAAGTGAACACCCTTGATTGCCATTGGATACCGGAGTTGATTTGGGAAATGAACACCCTTGATTACCATTGATTTTATGTGGTTTTTTTTGGTATTTTATTGGGATACATAAAGGCTTGAAAGGTACGATTTGTTTTCCGGGGCTTGCCTTTAGGTCGAGGGATACTAGGTGAGGCCACTCAGGACTTATTCTGGGTTATAATGGGGAGCGGGATGTGTGGTGTGGGAATATGTTGTGCTTCACATTGAAAGCCACATTTTCTTCTAAGGCTCGAATGAATTAGCAAAGATTGGACATCAATTTTTGTTTCCAATAAGGTGCATTTTGCTAATAAGCTAGAGAGAAGAAGTTCTAAAGACTCAGGCTTCTCATCAGAGGGCATACTCGTATCATTCTCACCATCATCCAACTTAGGGCCACAAACAGTGACCACACTTTTAGTAGATTCATACTCAGGGGTAGGAGACTTGCAGATAGATTTGAACTTGAACAAAGGTAGAGTGTTCAGAGTTGGATCAATAGGATATTGGGTACTTGATGAGGGTACAATGGGCTTGGCTAAAAGGTGGTCATGTTGGACAGGCAGACTCAATGGTTTCGATGGGGGGTAAAATAGAGGGGCGTTGCGATGGGCTCACCTATGGACAAGTCGAGATCATGACCTAAGTATTCCAATTCCATTTCTTCAAGTTTGGATAGCGATAGGTCAATAGTACGTGGAATAGGTGGGACATGGGACATTAGAGGGGGTATTACAATCAGTGATTCTTGAACGGCAATAGGAAAGATCTTTACCGATTCGATGGACATCTTAAATGAAGACTTTTGATCATTGCATAGCGGCGTGGCTGTTTCTTCATGCAATTCAGAGACATGGTTGGGAACTTTAGATCCACCTAGTATGTCATTCAAAAGCTTAGAGCTGACACAACCCAACTCACTGGAGAGTTCTATAACTAGGTCATCAGTTGATTCAAGACGCTGCTCATTCACCACAGGGGGTAAGGTGTCACTAGTTAGATGGTCTTGGTCCTGATTCGGACAAAGGGCATTTTTAGGAAAGTATGCAGTTATATGGTTCCCTTGGGCAGGGACACCTGATACGACCTTTGGGATGCATATACGATGGTTTCTCAGATTTCTATGCATTTCTAATTCACGTGTATGGTCATCCATGATGGTGTAGCTAAATGACAAAGTATAAGCAATATACGATGTAGTATTTGAATGTAAACAATTCTAATAGAATGACTGCAAAAACAGCGGCTCTGTGCAACTAGAAAGGATACAAGCCAAAACACGTTAACACAGGTGACGGTGCACGAGAATAGCAAGAAAGCCAGAGTAACGGGAAGGATAAAGGTATCAACTTAGACTGCTAAATAATGTTATAACAATACTTCAAAAACACTAATACGGCATCAGCGCTACACTTTTAAACACGTTTGTTAGACTTGTTTCATTGGAGAAATACTCACTGTTTTAAGCGTTCATAAGCGAGAATGTCAAAAACTGTTGTGACAGACAGTCGGTCGACAGACAATCCACAGTGTTTAAAACCATTAGGCAAGTAATGGCAAGTAGCATTTATAGCATAATCCTTAACTCTGTAACCGCTGTTCCACTGCGAGCAGCGAACAGCGAACAGCTACTTCCAGCTACTTCTGGAGCACGCGCGCTGGAGCGCGCGGGGACACATTGAAATAGCGTGCCAAAAGGGGGCGGAGCCAAGTTCCTAAAAAGTGTATAAAAAGTATTTATAGCTCCTATAAGTCATGAATAATGCATATAATTATATTAGGCAAAGTAGTTGTCCATAAAAAGGTCCAACAGGATCCATATTGAACGAGTAGAGTGCCGGGTGAAATATCATACCAATGGAGAACAGGAGAGCAGCCCAGAATCCTCCAGCGAACAGCTACTTCCAGCTACTTCTGTAGCTCGCACGCTGGAGCGCGCGGGGACACGTTGAAATAGCGTGCCAAAGGGGGCAGAGCCAAGTTTCCAATGGAGAACAGGAGAGCCGCCCAGAATCGTCCAGCGAACAGCTACTTCCAGCTACTTCTGGAGCATGCAAATGAAAATGGAACCAATCCCCATCCCTGTGGATCAGTCAGGACCCTACGTTCACATGAGAGTTGGGAGACAGGAGCATTGATTTCTAGTAGACACAGGGGCGCAAAAGAGCTCCATAGATCATGCTAAGTTTCAAGATATTCCTTTGAGTGGGCATACTAATATTTCAGCAGGCTTTGCTGGAACACCTGTCATTAGCAAAGTATCAGCCGCAGTGCCTGTCCTTATAGGACCAGCAGCTAGTGAGATACTGTTCTTATTTACTAAACAGTGTTGAGAAAATTTGTTGGGATTAATTTTCTTGAAAATATTGTGTGCAACTATTTATGGTACACCACACGGAGTGCACATTACAGTATGCCAGTCGAAAATGAATCTGTTTTTAGCAAAATCTTTGCCACCCAAGTTTGATAACATCGCTGATACTTTATGGGCAGTATCGGATAATGACGTTGGTCTAATGGATATTTCCCCAGTAAAAACACAAATTCGACAGGGAGCAATATATCTGTGTATTCCTCAGTACAAGGTATCCTCTGAAGGTTATTCAGCCCTTGAAACTATTGTCTCTTATTAACAAAAGGGATCATAGAATAAATAACGGAGAGTGTGTGTAATAATCCTAATTCACCTGTTTTTAAAAAAGGGGACACAAGTCTACCAAAGCATCTTGTTATTGATTTAAGAGCGATTAATAAGATTGTAGTAACTCAGTTTCCAAATGTTCCAGACATTACTACAATTCTTAATATGATACTGCCATTTGCAGAATATTTTTCAGTATTTGACTTAAAGAATGCTTTTTTTGTATACCATTACATCCCGAGAGCAGATTTCCATTTGCTTTCTCCCTTGGTGGGAGAACATATATTTTCACTAGAATACTACAAGGTTATACAGAAAGCCCAAGCATATACGGTAGGGCACTTAAGGAGCAGTCGGATTCTTTGAAATTGCCTGAATCTGTTACATTGATGAAATATATTTGATGAAATATATTGAGGATTTGCTTACAGCAGCTCGCACAGAGGAACTCTGTAAGCATGCAACTATATTGTTATTGTCATATTTAGCCTGCCATGGTCGTAAAGCTTCTTTGAAGAAATTTCAGTATTGTAGACAGGAGGTAGCATATCTTGGGTACACCCTGTCTAAGGAGGTTAGGAAACTAGTACCTGATAGAATACAAGTGACTTCTAAAATGCCACAGCCAAAAACGCAAAAAACAAGTTAGAGCACTTATAGGTGCTGCCTCCTATTGTAGACAATGGATTCCCAATGTCTTGTTTATTGTCAAACCTTTGATACAACTCACGACTAAACATGTACAGTATCCAGTGACATGGACTGTTGAACATCAAGAGGCATTTGTTTTGTTGCACGCAGCGCTTTGTTCTGCTCCCGTATTAGGTACTTTGGATTATAACAAGGAATTTGTTTTATTTGTGCATGATATTAATGGATGTGCTTGGGCTGTTTTGAAACAGGAACATGGAAGAAGGAATAGACTGTGCAGCTATTTTTTCTTCGCGTTAGACCCTGTTGCATGTGCTTGGCCTAAAGTTTGCATGCAGTAGTAGCTGCAGCTTTGTCTGTAAAACACTGTGAAGGTATGGTTTTAGGTCACTCTTTAACCATGATAGTACCTCACTCAGTCGATATCCTTTTAAATAAGACTCAGAGCCAATATATGACTACGGCCCGACATGCCAGATATGAATTGATATTGTTTGCACCACATATCAAAATTAAGCGCTGCAACACACTCAACCCCGCTGAACTATTACCCATACCAAATCAGGGTATCAGGGATATTAAGGCAGCTGACCATAATTGGATCTTCGCAACTGAGGAAGACACCAAGGGCCGAACTGATTTGCGAGATACCCCCTTTCCGCAGGCGGAAGGAGAATTATTTTGTGACAAATCATGTTTTAAAATGCCTGATGGAAATACAACTGCAGCCTATGTGGTTACTACTTTAAAAACTATAGTAGAAACTAAACAAATACTCTTTAATTCAGCACAAGCAGCAGAAATCATAGCTTTGACTTGTGCTTGTGAATTATCAGAAAATCTTTCTGTAAATATTTTTACTGACAGTCATAACGCCTTTGGAGTAGCAGACAATTTCAGAAAACTTTGGGCGGAAAAGGGATTTTTGACCTCACATGGGACTATGATACAGCATGGTTCCTTAATATTGTGACTGTTGTCATCCCTAACGCTACCAAAGAAACTAGCAATAATTAAACGTGCTGCCCATCAAAAAATCGTGATTGAAATTCAAAAGGGAAATGATTTTGCTCACTCCATAGCTTAGCAAACAGAGTTAGATTGTACCTCAGGGATGTATAATGCTGAGGTTATTAGAAGTGCTCAGGACTTAGGATGTATGGAGGAAACCTCTGTCAGCATTAAAGAGATACAAGCAATGGCAACTGAAGAGGAAATCAGGGGGTGGGAAGACAGCTCTTCTATACAGGATGAAGAAGGGTGTTGGGCCACGCCGTCTAAAAAACAGTAGATGCTACCTAATGCTTATGTACCACTGGTTGTACGTATGACCCACAAACCCGCCCACATACATGCTAAAGCTATTTGTAAACAATTGGAAAATGTTTGGTGTAATTCATTGATTACCACAACAGCTGAGAATGTGGTTAGGAACTGTGTAACATACGTAAGCCAAAATGTAGCTCGAGGGACTACAGTCTCTTCAGGAAATTCTGACCCTCCTACCTTTCCATTTGAAGTGTTGCATTTCGAATTTATTGAATTAGAAAGATGTAATAATTTGAAATATGTCCTAATAGCAATCTATGCCTTTAGCAAATGGGTAGAGGCTTTTCCCTTGAAATATAATACCACCATCTCCACTGCGAAAGTTATGTTGAAAGAGTATTTTCCCAGGTTTGGATTACCCAGGGTAATTTGGTCTGATAATGGCCCCCACTTTATTGCAGAAGTGATACAAAATGTTTGTAATGGATTGCAGATCAAAAATTGCTAAAATATGTGCGCAGACAGGACTTAAATGGCCAGATGCTTTAGCATTAGCATTACTCTCTATGAGGACTACACTTGTGTCCAAATCAGGGGTATCTCCTTATGAAATTGTTATGGGTAGACCAGCTAATGTTTTGGGTGCTCCAAGACCACGATCATTGAAAGGCATTGAGCACCCACTCATGCTTATCGATTGTTGTAAACAGTTGACTGAACAATTGCGCTCTATCCACCAGCAGATGAAGGATAGCTTACTGGACAAATATTTGTGAGAAGGACATCGGGTGAAGACTTTCAGCAAAGCACTGCACTGGAACCACGTTGGTTATGACCATACCGGGTGTTATTGGCCACTCAAACTGCAGTTGGAGTAGAGGGGAAACGGCATTGGATCCACGCTACTCACATCAAATTGGTTCCTTTGCCCTCAACCTCTGATGAACATCATCCTCTTTCATCTGAAATAAAGGATTCTTGTACCCCTGTCAAAATCTGAGATGAAGCTTTCAATACAGACACCCATCTTGTTCGAGGATCATACTATTCCGGCAGCAATCAGGTACAATTTAAGACCCAGGAAGGAATAGGAGTGCAGGTCTGGTACTGATGTCAATCTGTGCCCACTGGAAACCTACAAGTGTGGGGTTCATATTGGGGTTAGCCTTGCACCTGTGCAAAATCAGCGTGTCGTGATCCCTGCGTACACCAGGAGGTAACAGGGTATCTAAGGACTGAAGAAAACCTGGAGTTGCATCCACTTGATGCTCAAATCGAATTAAAAACAATGAAGTGATTTTACCTTTTTGCTATCAAAAACTATGGACAAAGGAAGATCGAATAGTAATATTGACATTTTGTACGATTTTAGTAGTAAGACTTTCTGCCATTTTCTGGTTCCTTGAACATGATTCTCTGCATCTTCTAAAGATACTTCTTCCCAATGACACTGAAGCTACTAGCAAGTTCCCTTATACCCCTCATTTCTTAACCCATATTCATCATCTCTTGGACGTGTTACAAAGATATGGTTACAGTCATTATTAATATGTACAGGTTTTGGATGAAGTTCAAAAAGCTATTAATAGAACAAAGTGTTGGCTTTGTTCACATGTTCCGCAGAGTGGTGATGATGTAGGGATACCCTATTATGCAGTCTCCCATTTAATAGATCATTATTGTGTGCTGTACTTTCTTTATCTCATAGTAGGTTGATAAATGATTGGGATGGAGCATGAGTTCCTCCTAGTAGGATAATGCTTAACACTACTATTAAAAGCCCTGAAATATGTAATAGCATCCTTATTAGCAATCGCTCCAGTCTTAAAATGGTGTCTAACCTCCCATGGAGATCCTATGCTTCTTATATGAATGTTATTCCAGGTAACCCATATGATAGGAGAACCTCTGTTTGCTATAGGCAGAGATATATATAATATGCAATCCTTTGATACTATTGTTGATTATATCAATCATACTAATTCCATCTTCCTCATGGGAATTGGTATTATGTTTGTGAGGACAGGAAAGTAAATAAGTGTCTATTTGAGGAGCCTATTTGGGTTGGGTATCCCTCACGTGGACCTAAGCGCCCTTCTTAGTTACTGAATGTTGGCTTTTATGGTCGCATGAAGTTCTGTAACAACGGAGTTCCCTTGGCTCCTCAACTCCATTTTGTTTTTATGAACACAAAAACTTTTTGTTACTTCAAATTGTAGTCATGCGCCCTTGTGCTGCGAAAAAAAGGAGACAATTGACCCTTCTTCTCCGTATTCTGTGAAAATGTGACTTTTATTTAAACATATTGAGTATGTCTTATGGTGCCCTTTGTGATAACACGTGTTTCGACGTTCTCAACGTCTTTCTCAAATCAGGGCTGATCGTGTTACATTTGCAAAATATTCAATCCATTTTCAAAAGCAATAAACAACAAACAGATTTAGTTGTGTCAGAGTACCATATGAAATTCACATATTCATTCCATAAAAGTATTCATTCAGATGGCCATTTTGGGAGGGGCAAAAGGTAGGAGTTTTAGGGATGGTTGAGAAACAATACAATAAATGAACAGAAATTGAAGAGACACAAATGAATATGACAAAATGAAAATAAAAAAAGAAGAAAAGAAAAACAAATCACATGGTTAATAATTGCTAACCCGTTCTACTTCATTCAACAATTCCTAATAGGTTTGTAAGTGTAGCACATTGTTTAATTACGCTACTTACATAATGTTGTTGATTCAAAGTTCATTTTAAGTTTTTAGTTTATCACAAGTCATGGGTTAAATCCCTGAAATAGAGAAAAAAACAAAAAATGTGAATAATGGCCGCCCGGGTTTGTGCGACTTTTTAATTAGCTAACATTATGTTCAAGTCTTGTTGTGACTAATCCACAGTTTTTTTTAAAATTATAACTGGTAGCTGTCCGTTTAATCATATCTCGTTGTGGATTCCAATTTGTTTAAGATTGTGCCAAGCGAACAAACCGCGTTTTTGTTGTTATTAATCTTGGTCTTATTTAAATATACGTGTGGTTTCACACTGCACTACTTTCGCTATATTTATATATATGCCAGCATCGTCTTTGGGTCTCATGTCATCACGAGGACCCACGTGGAAACCATTCATGCTGAAAAAGCCCCCTAGGAACCCCCACTTGTATGCTTACCTTGAAAAGTCCTAGTACGCTTTTCGCTGTGTGTCTGTTATTATTGTTTACACGATCACTTTGTCCTACTACTCTTTCTACTTTAGTGATAATGTTTGCTATTCAGAATAAGAACGTACTTTGTGTTTTAGAGTATTTCTTATGAATAACATGGTATCATTAACTTATTAGACATATTTGGAGTCAGGTGACATTATTAGAAATAAGTAATGGAATCTCGGAGCATTACGTTCTTTTTATGCAGTTACTCCAAAAATCAGTATTTGTCTCTATTGTAACTTAAATGACTTTTATGTCCTATGTAACTACACAGTATGAAAATGTAGGGGTCGGTTTATGAGAAAAACTATCACTATTTTCGCGTCCCTTGTGGTCCTTTTTCTATTTTCATTCTCGCAGACATATTTTGGGCAAAAAAGGGGGTTAGTCAGCATGATGGTTACGTTGTCTTCCCAACGCTGAATACTGCAGATGAGTTTAATTTTGTTTCAAACTATTTTTTAATATGAGTTTATGTTAGAGCTGATCTTTAGTTAAAAGAAAAGCACGTTGGTGTAATCATGACATTATAATTACTTAAAATCACTCTAAATGGAACATCTAAAAAATACAAAGAATATGTCTCCCTTTAGGTGAATCATATTACAGCATGTTATTAAACACTGACAGATTCCTTGTTCAAAAAACATTAAAGAAATGAGGCCATATCGTGGTCTGAATTCAGGCCATTTCGACGGCGCGAAATTTGCAAATTAATTTGGCTTCTTCCTGCCTGAGTTTCACTTCTTTATTTCCTCCTCTTGGTCCTAAGGTCCCTTTTTTAAGACCAATGATTCTCAGTTGTTTCTTGTCTATGCATTGATGTTTTTTTGCCAGTGTTGGGCTAAGGGTAAATTAATGTCTTGACTTCCAGTGGTTGATCGATGTTCCCTTATTCTGGTAGTAAGTTCTCTTATGGTACTGCCTATATAGATTTCCTCACAGTAGCAAATTATTGCATATACCACAAACGTTGTCTTGCAGTTAATGTGATCAACAATTGTTTGGGTTATACCATATTTGTCTCTGAAAGTCACTGTATTGTTTAAAGCATGTTTGCACATGGTGCATGTGCCACATTTCCGAAAGCCAGTTGGCAGTGGTGGAAGCCATGTTGTGGGGATTTCTTTTTTCACATCCGGAAGAAAAGAAGGGCTCAAAATGTTTTTGATAGTTTTAGCTCGTCTATAGATTAGTGTTGGATAGTCTCATATATATTTCTTCACATTTGGGTCTAGTTGTAATAAGTGCCAGTTCTTCCTCAAAAATGTTCTCAACACTTTGTTATCAGCACAATAGTTGGTAATGAAACTGATTTCTTCTCTTTCCGCTGGTTTGGGTTTAGTTGTAAACGGTACTTTCTCTGTTTATTTTTGACGCTTTCTCCTGTGCTTGCGCTATTATTTTCTTTCTATAGCCTCTTGTTTTGAATCTACTGGTTAATAGTTTACATTCATCTTCAAAACTCCTCTGTTCGGTGCAATATTTTTATTTAATGGTCAATTTTTCAAGCAAACCCGGGGGTAGCTATGGGGATAAAATATGCCCCAGCCCTTGCAAATCTGACAATGGCAATGTACGAAAACTATCAAAAACATTTTGAGCCCTTCTTTCCTTCCAGATGTGAAAAAAGAAATCCCCACAACATGGCTTCCACCACTGCCAACTGGCTTTCGGAAATGTGGCCCGTGCACGATGTGCAAACATGCTTTAAACAATACAGTGACTTTCAGAGACAAATATGGTTTAACCCAAAGGATTGATGATCACATTAACTACAAGACAAAGTTTGTGGTATATGCAATAATTTGCTACTGTGAGGAAATCTATATAGGCAGTACCATATGAGAATTTAGGACCAGAATAAGGGAACATCTATCAACCATTGGAAGTCAAGACATTAATTTACCCTTTGCCCAACACTAGCAAAAAAACATCAATGCATAGACAAGAAACAACAGAGAATCATTGGTCTTAAAAAAGGGACCTTAGGACCAAGAGAAGGAAATAATGAAGTGAAACTCAGGCAGGAAGAAGCCAAATTAATTTGCAAATTTCGCGCCGTCGAAAGGGGCCTGAATTCGGACCATGAGATGGCCTCATTTCTTTAATGTTATTTAAACAAGGAATCTGTCAGTGTTTAATAACATGCTGTAATATGATTCACCTAAAGGGAGACATATTCTTTGTATTTTTTAGATGTTCCATTTAGAGTGCTTTTAAGTAATTATAATGTCATGATTACACCAACGTGCTTTTCTTTTAACTAAAGATCAGCTCTAACATAAACTCATATTAAAAAATAGTTTGAAACAAAATTAAACTCATCTGCAGTATTCAACGTTGGGAAGACAACATAACCATCATGCTGAATAACCCCCTTTTTTGCCCAAAATATGTCTGCGAGAATGAAAATAGAAAAAGGACCACAAGGGACGCGTAAATAGTGATAGTGTTTCTCATAAACCGACCCCTAAATTTTCATACTGTGTAGTTACATAGGACATAAAAGTCATTTAAGTTACAATAGAGACAAATACTGATTTTTGGAGTAACTGCATAAAAAGAACGTAATGCTCCGAGATTCCATTACTTATTTCTAATAATGTCACCTGACTCCAAATATGTCTAATAAGTTAATGATACCGTGTTATTCATAAGAAACGCTCCAAAACACAAAGTACGTTCTTATTCTGAATAGCAAACATGATCACTAAAGTAGAAAGAGTAGTAGGACAAAGTGATCGTGTAAACAATAATAACAGACACACGGCGAAAAGCGTACTAGGACTTTTCAAGGTAAGCATACAAGTGGGGGTTCCTAGGGGGCTTTTTCAGCATGAATGGTTTCCACGTGGGTCCTCGTGATGACATGAGACCCAAAGACGATGCTGGCATATATATAAATATAGCGAAAGTAGTGCAGTGTGAAACCACACGTATATTTAAATAAGACCAAGATTAATAACAACAAAAACGCGGTTTGTTCGCTTGGCACAATCTTAAACAAATTGGAATCCACAACGAGATGTGATTAAACGGACAGCTACCAGTTATAATTTTAAAAAAAACTGTGGATTAGTCACAACAAGACTTGAACATAATGTTAGCTCATTAAAAAGTCGCACAAACCCGGGCGGCCATTATTCACATTTTTTGTTTTTTTCTCTATTTCAGGGATTTAACCCATGACTTGTGATAAACTAAAAACTTAAAATGAACTTTGAATCAACAACATTATGTAAGTAGCGTAATTAAACAATGTGCCACACTTACAAACCTATTAGGAATTCTTGAATGAAGTAGAACGGGTTAGCAATTATTAACCATGTGATTTGTTTTTCTTTTCTTCTTTTTCTATTTTCATTTTGTCATATTCATTTGTGTCTCTTCAATTTCTGTTCATTTATTGTATTGTTTCTCAACCATCCCTAACACTCCTACCTTTTGCCCCTCCCAAAATGGCCATCTGAATGAATACTTTTATGGAATGAATATGTGAATTTCATATGGTACTCTGACACAACTAAATCTGTTTGTTGTTTATTGCTTTTGAAAATGGATTGAACATTTTGCAAATGTAAAACGATCAGCCCTGATTTGAGAAAGACGTTGCGAACGTCGAAACACGTGTTATCACAAAGGGCACCATAAGACATGCTCAATATGTTTAAATAAAAGTCGAATTTTCACAGAATACGGAGAACAAGGGTCAATTGTCTGCTTTTTCTCACAGCACAAGGGCGCATGACTACAATTTCAAGTAACAAAAAGTTTTTTTGTTCAAGCAAATAAGTGGTCGAAGAAGGGTTGGACAGGCATATGTTACCTTGCTAATATATTTCATGGAGTTTATGTCGCTTTCACAGATATTTACCAGCATGTAAAATTGTAGAGAGGGAAAGAGAAGTGGATCAGACTGATACTGATGTCAAGGTAGCAGCAGATTTTAGGAAAGGAATAATACCATTGTTAGGGGTTGCTCTTAACTCTAGAATCATTCATAGACTCAGTAGAGTGGTAGAAAGTATGTTGAAGGAGACTGCAAATATATTTGTGAATTTAACAACGGAACATAATGCTATTAGAGTGGTGGCACTTAAAAATAGGATGGTGTTGGACATTCTCACGGCTGCGAAAGGAAGGGTTTGTAAATTAGTTTGCTCTTCATGCTGTACTTACCTACCTGATAGCGCTAGAGATATCTTTGATGCTATTGATCAATTACATATGTTGGGAGAAGCATTGCATTATGAGGTTGGACAGGCGAACAGTTAGTCCCAATGGTTTTGGAGTCTGCTAAAGGATTGGGGATGGAAATTACTGTCTATATTATTAGTGGTCTTTGGGCTAATGTTAGGTTGTTGTTGTTGTCTTCCGTGTAATCCAGTATGTTCTTCCTTTTTATCTCAGAGTTGTGTTAGGATAGTATAAAGAATAAAGCTCCTCCCCAAAACTAGTTATACAATTAATACTATGATGATGGAAGAAATGCAAATTCAGAATTTAATGGATATAGATATTGAAAGTCTCACCGATTCGGGAGAAAAATACTTAGCTTAGGCTAAAAGGAGGGTTTGTTAGAATATAATAATAATATGCATCTTTCTTAACCCTAAGCTAACCCGTTTTTTGCAATCAAAATCCTGTTCTTTTAGTAATATTTAAAATGGGGTCACATTTGTCAGTCATTGAGTAGAAACAAAACAGAAATGAGTTCATGGCTTCCTCTGTCAGTCATTACAAGAAAAGACTGGGTCCGTGAAGCGGACATGTTTAAGCTGCCTGGCCTTCACCTATAAACCTAGATTAAATAACATTTAAGGACAGGTCCTCCTATTCTGCGAAGTAGGTTAGGCTGTTCCAATATGGCCCTATTGTCTTCTTTAAATGCTATGTAATCACTAACTGCACCAAGCAGAGGTTAGTTATGTATTGAGTCATAGAGTTCAGCCCTTCCACTTTGTTAAACGCACAAAAGGTATCTTTTTAAGGTTGTACAAATAAGGTGACCATTGTTGGAATGGAGGGCAAGGGGATTCTATATTTAAGGCCTCAAACATAAGTCACCGTCCATGAACTGGCAGAAAGAGCTTGTAATTAAAGACATTAATAAAGTGGTATAACAATAAAATCTGTTAAATATGCAATTTGTTCTGCCTTCTGGGGATTAGGGCATTATTATGTATGTAATCTGAACCTATTTGTGTTGTTATTGCTTGCAAATAAATAACACAATTATCTATGCTAATGCAGGCTTCATTTATTGTATAAAAGGAGAAGCTGTGTACTTTTCAGGCACTTCACTTCTCCACTCTCCATGAACTACTGGTCGTGGATGAACCTGAAATTCGCTCAAGTGTATGATATGCGCAAAATAAATCTTACCTTGAAAATTTGAAACTCTGTCTCAGATACTCTACTTTGTTTGATTTATATTTCTTAGAAGTCTCACCTGCACTGTAACATACTCGACCAGCACTCTGCAACACTCTGCTATAAGCTGAGTATTTCAGGAAGGGTGCCGCCTCCGGATGCTGGAAGGTGTAGAAAGACTTCTACCAGTAGAGAAAACTGCAGCATAACACCCACCTGCACTGTAATGTAACACACTCGAACAGCACTCTGCCACGCTCCGCTCCAAGCTGAGTATTTCAGGAAGGGTGCCCTCTCCCGATGCTGGAACGTGTAGAAACACTTTCACCAGTAGAGAAACCCACAGCATGACACCCACCTGCACTGTAACACCCTCGAACACCACTTAACGTGTCTTCTTACATTAGCAACACTGCAATATTGGGAAGAACTAACTTGGTTGTGTTTTTATAGTGGCAATTCTGGTCATGGCCGTCACAAGGAGAGCTCGGGGGGGGCAAACTGCCCCAAGCCTTGCGCTGAAGGGGGGGCTTGCGGCTGCCTGGGTCATGAGGTGTCATTTTGTGCAAGGTGTGAGAGAACTGAGAAGCTGCAATTTCAAAACAAAAGTGAAATGCATCTGATCTGCATCACACAGCATGGGAAAGGGGGTCTGACTCTGCCCTGTGCATTCAAGACTGTTAATGACAAGCTGATACTTGGCAAAATGGGGAAAGTAAGCAGAGCGGCCAGAGAACAGAATGATTTATGGCGATGCATTTGCTTTTACTGCGCGAAGCCAGGATAGCTGAAGAGGTGAATTAGGTCAAACAACTCCGCTTTGAAGCATTTAATTATTACAGGCAGAAGCTGATAAGCACAGGGAAAATGTTGAGTTGTATTTCACTTCATGGCCCAGGGTCAGGGATGTGTGAGCTCGCCGGCTCAGCCCAAGGCCAGACCCAGCAGCCAATTGGTGACCCTGACTGCTCCAGAGTTCCACCAGGCTGCCACTGCCAGTCATGCACATTGGGTCTGTCTAGGAGCTTGCTGGGTGTGGTGCCACACTTGAGCAGAGCACATACTGCCTGGGAGCCTTGGCCTGGAGAGAGACACCAGTGTGATTGGAGCAGGCAAGCCTGGATGCTAGTAGTCGACTCAACAGGCGACGAGCGGTGTCAGCCCTTTGCTTTTTGGAGCTGCCTCTCACCCTCACCTGCTGCCCTGCTGCTGCTTGGCCGTAGTGACTCCAGCCCCTGAGCCACAAGGCCCTAGCTGCCAAGGGTAGTGGAGCCGCCCACGACGCATTCGAGGAGGGAGACGACTCACTCATCATCATCTGACAAGTAAGTAACTAAATGCTGCCGCGGACCGCTGCTCCTGTTGGTGTTTTAAAAATGTGGAATATACACATTATCATATATGTCTGATTTGGGCATGCTGTGTTATCTGCGGCAGGCAGATAACATATCATGCACAAATCAAATGTATATGATAATGTAAATAATCTGCCACTCCCCACCCCAGCGTGCTGAATCAGAAGGACTGGGGGTGGAGGGAAGGGGGGCATGGAGCAGGCCCAAACACAGGAAATGGTTGCGGATATCAAGATCACAGCAGACACAATGCTGCTGTTGGATGGACACAAACACAGGGCACACACTCAGTACTGGGTCGGGTCCAGCCGGACAACTTCCAAATGCTACATTTATTTCCGTTGGCGCTCATGATAATATCCCGTAATTACTAATGAGAATCTAGTCCTGTGCACTAGGTGGACAATCCCAACGAGCAAGAAAGTCCCTTTGTTTTGCCCTGCTGTGTCCATGGTTAATAAATCAAACTTGCGAGATGGGATTGCTTTATCTGAATAGCCAAGATGATGCCTCGGATTGTTCGTCACTTTCCACCGATCTCTCTAGGTACCGCAATCTGAAACGTGGGGTTGGTTGTTAGCACTGATGTTTTCCGTAGACTACCTGCGCAGTGACAAATTAAATGCAAAATATGCTTAAACGTGTTTGACATTGTGTTCAAGCTGATAAGAAACCTCTGACAACACCATATCGCTGCAGGATGTATTTATTGACTTTGCCTCATTTCTGTTTCTTAACACCGTCAGAGAATAAAAACTAGATAGCATTGTAGTTGGCAGTAGGTTTACATAAAAGGTTGCAACTGTAAAGGGAGTGGGCACAAGAAAAAGATTTCTGGTTCGTACAAAGCTGAACACTTGAGTTCAATGCTTGTCTTTGCTATGGTTTTTGCCTATCACTGTTGGATTTTTTGGTAACGTCGGGTGTGATTTGACTGGCCAATGCCTGCCTCCACTGCTGCTCGGCTCCCAGCACAGCGGCTCGGATAAGGCAACTTAATCTAAAGTAATTTCCATGGTGCCTCCCAGTATCAAAGATTGATGATGCTCCTTGCAATGTCCTTTTTCTGTGAAGTCATTTCTGTGGTGCAATTAGGAGGTTTGCATGTATTTTGCCACAGACGGCTGGACAGAGCTCTAATAGATGAGTTTCCTGCATGATGCATCTGTAATGATTCTGCAGTTTTTTTTTTTTTGTTGTGTGTTGAAATGCCATCTGCCACTAATGTTACCAAAAATGTAGATTGGGGCACGGGTGGGCGGTTTGGGGCCATGAAGGAGACCATATGGAATTGCACGCACTGCATTTGGGGGAAAGTAGGCCATTCCAGCTACCTGCCCCTCCACGTAAAAAACAAATCCCCCTGAGATCTTTGACCCGTTCTATCAAGCAGTAACATCAAACCTGTCAGTGTTATTTCTAAGCAGTTTGAGAGCTAATGGCTTAATTGCAACTATTAATGTGCTACTGGTGAAATAAAAATGGCTTTACATATGATGCCTTCAGCTACTTGACTTATATTTCTTCCTTGAACTGAATTTCTGTTAAAAACAAACAAGGACAAAGCCAACAGTTGTGTGTAGTGTATAGGTATTGTTATATATGAAGCAACTCTATAATTAGGCTTTATTTAAATAACAGTATGATATATTAACATATGCTCTGGAGTGCATCACAGAGATGCAGATAAGACACAGTGTGATTAAATGATCTGCCCAGGATCACACACTTTGGTTAAATGGTGAAACCGGGATGTGGAAAATGTAAGCAACTGAGCACATATTCACAGGTTTAGTTGATATCAATATGTATTTCTAATAAGCCCTTGAAGATAATGCATTCACTACTTTCAACAGTGCCAAATGCTTTGCTTTGATATGTCTGTCTTGACTATGACAATGCTCTCTTTTTAGGGCTCCCCTTTTCAAGTCTCTCCCAAATACAACCTTTTCACAACTCACATGCTAGACTTATTGCAGGCCTGAATAAACATGGCTGCATTAACCCAATTCATACTAAATTACAATGGCTTGAGGAGGTTTTCTCTGTCTTTTGGAGCAATTTTTGTAATGGAGGCACTGGAGGAAAGCATAGGGATTGGGTGACCTGCCATACACATTGCTATGACAAACATGGAGACTGTGCAGTTGCTGCCTATGTAGGATTTTTAAAAGCATTGTTCAACATTTGATGATTGGAGGTGGAACATTGAAGGGAGGGAACACGGCACACCTCTCTCCTAGGCAGGTCCGTCACAAGGGTAGGACTGGGGCAAATAATTGTCTTGGGCACCAATGAAAAAGTGGCCATAGTCGCAAATTGCAGTTCATTCCTTTTGTGACAGACTGTTTGAATAGTACCCAAGGGGGAGTTCTTTGATAAAATATGATGCAAATTGTGCAATTTAAACAATATGTATCCAGCCACAATGGTCAAAACTACTAGCTGTACAGTAAATTAACTCATCAAACTATCCCAGCCCAGAGAGGTGCAGTGCTCAGTCTTCACACTGAGTTTTTATTACTACTCAATAACCAAAACTATTGCTCATTTTTCGGCATACCTGTACTTTTTAAGTTGAAATGTCAGCTGGGCTAATTAGCCCTTCATCTTTCTGAGGTTGAAAAATGAGGTACCATCCAATAATACCTACTTTTACTTTTTCATGGCTTAGAAATTGTTTCAGAAATGTTGCTTAGCCAATACCCAATACTGCAACGTCCTTATGACAAAAGATGTACTTTCTCCAAGAATGGATGAATATTTTACTTTTCAATATCTATTTCCATTTGCCTTTCATGTAGAATTATTTGCCAGGGAGGACATGGGTTGTACATGTGATATCAGAAGAAAGCATGAAAGTGGGTCTGTGAAAAGACAAAGAAAATTTCAATGTGAAAAGGCCCTAACAGAAGGAAGAAGGACTCTACTTTAATTTGGTATCACAAAGACTGCAAAGAAGGCACCTATCTCCCAAGCAGAGGAGCAGATACCAGAAGCTGTTCAATAACATGAGGAAGAGAGGATCCACCAGGATAGTGTAAAACAACCTGCAGTTGAAGTTCAGGAACCTACATGTTCAACTAATCGCCTTCCATTGGCCCAATTGTCCGAATTGCAACCTCATCCTCAATTACAACTTGACAGTGGTACAGAAGAATGTCTTAACATAGTGGTTGCTGCTGTACAATTAAGACAAACAGCCACAAACATTTCTTTTGATCCAGGAACATGGAGAGAGATTCTTACACAAGGTGAAATTGACTTTCTCGTTAAAGAAGGACCACCCGTGATTAAGGCTAGTGGTCTCCCAAGAGATGGTGTTGGTAGAAAGTTTCCTAAAACTGTACTTTTCAATGTTCACCCCAATGGTGAACAATGCTTTCAAAACTATCTGTGCTGGAGTGAGAAGAAACAAGCTTTATTTTGTTTTCCATGTCGCTTGTTTTCCAACGAACATCCTGCACAAAGAACAAGCTTGTGTCTTCCAGAAGGATACATGGTTTGCGGATTTAGTGCTTATAAAAAACTACGTGAAACAATAGAACTACATGAGCAAAGCAAATCCCATTTTTTTAAATTTCTAAAGTGGCAAAATAGACGGGGCAGTTTAAAGGGAAAAGGCATTGATGCTGCTATGCAAACTGCAATGGTTTCTGAGGTCCAGAAATGAAAAGGATTGCTGGAACGTTACCTTGATGTGACTCTCTTTTTAGTGCGCAAGAACCTGTCATTTAGAAGCAGTAGTTCTTTAAATGGTAGTCTGGAAAACAGAAACTTTCTTGGTCTTCTGGAACTTTTAGGAAAGTATGACAATTTATTAGGAGACCATTTTTAAAAAAATTCAGGAGTCTCAGGAAGCTGGAGAAAAGACAGTACATTATCTTTCAGGCACTTCTCAAAATAAATTTTTATGACTGTGCAGTGAACAAGTCAGCAGAGAAATCATGAAAAGAGTAGCAAAAGCAAAGTATTATGCATTGATCTATGATGCTACTCCAGACATAAGCTACATGGAGCAAACAACCATCATTTTGAGATACACAGAATATGACATGCCCTCAAAAAGTTGGACAATTGAGGAATGATTCATTGAGTTTCTGGAGAATGAAAAGAAGACCGGTGTTGAGAGTGCCTCATTCTTGTGCTCTGTTTTAGAGAAACACAAAGTTAATCTTGAGCACAGGGGTATGACAATGGGTCAAACATGGCTGGAATTTACAAAGGCGTTCAGGCTGAAATTCTTTGTAAAAACAAATGAGCACTTTTCTCTCCTTGTGCAGCGCATTGTCTCAACCTCTGTGGAAATATGTTCTGAATGTATGACATATTTTGGAAGCATCCAAAAGTTATATACACTTTTCAGCTGTAGTCTGGCAAGATGGAAAATTGTTAATGAAGAAATGAAGATTACTTTCAAGTCACAGTCTCAAACTAGGTAGAGGGAAAGACTTGATGCTGTAAAACCAGTTGTCAAACACTTGCCATCTGTTATTAAAGCACTTGAGAGAGTTCAGGCAGAAATCAATTTAACACAAGATGAAAAGGCTGAAGCAAAATCACTGCAGTTTCTTCATTTCCTTCAATCTTGATGTCCTGCATATGTGTTACGCTCACCTGGTCTCTGCGGAGACGGGGAACGGTTGCAGCCCTCCCGAGGGTGAAATCGCTCGGGTCTGACTTCGCCCTCTGCGCTTATGTGGTGATTGGTGGTAATAGGTGATGCTGCTCAGGACTGCTTCTGTGTGGAGAATAGGAGGCGTGAGTATTCCAGCTTGTGCGCCTGATCCCCTTCCAGACCCCTTCTCCCAACTCGTGGTACCCGTGGGATGCGCTGTCCCTGGAAAGCTCACCTGTTAATTGGTTTTGGCGAGCACTCCGTCCTGCTGCTTCTGGCAGGGGCGCTTGTATGATCTGGACCGAGTTTCTTCACTGGTCCCTTGCACGTGGTAGTCCAGTCCTGCCGCGACTAAGCCACTATACTTCAGATAAGTGTTCCTGTTTGTCTTTGTCTTTCCTCATCTGTTTCTGTTGTATTGTAAAGTTTGTTGTCTTGTATTGCTGTCCGTTACACTTTTGGTGTTTCCTCGCTTGTTTTCTTCCCTTGCAGGTGATGTTGCCGGCCCGGCAGAAGCTGCAGAGCTCGAGGCGACAGCTGGAGGGAATGAGAAACGAAGCTGCAGCTGGTAAGTTGTTAACAGGGGGCGCACGGGGTTCAAATGCGACGCGGCCCTAGGACGGATGATCTAACCTTTATCTTTCTTCTTCTTCACAGGGTCCGAGTTCATGGATGCAGAGTGCGGTACAGCAGCATCGGGTTCAAGATCACTGGATGTCAGGAGATGAGTCTGCAGATGAAGCGATAAAGCACCGGTTTCCTGGAGGTGAGTATGCAGGAGAACGCTTGGTTTCAAAGGTAAGTAAACTGGTGCAAGTGGCGGTGAGCGTCATGTAGCACATGAGTGCACAGTAATGCAAAGCACCAGCCTTAAGGATGGAGTAGCTTATATAACTGAGCTTCTGAAGCCATGCCCACCAGGTTCAGCCTGCCTGCCACACCCTGCCACACCCTGCCACACCTGATGAGTCAACATATGAAGACCAGGCCTAGGGAGCCACACCCAATGAGTCAGCACATGAGGATGTTCTCTGGAATAAAAGCTTTCAGCTCCTGGAAACTTCTTGTAAAATAAAAGCACTCCTGCACTGAAATAAAGTGTTCCTGCTCACATCTCTATATGAGCCTGGTGCCAAAGGCGCCAGGACTGAGTCCAGCCAGGGCCCCTGTGTTTATAGGTCCCAAAGGGACATCATTGAGTCAAGTGATCCATTGCCCCCATCACTAAATGGTGTGGTTTTTTTGTTCTGGGACCTGTGGCCATGGCAATATGGTTTAAAATTCTTCTGGCTATAGATCATGTGAACAGAGTGTTACAGCAAAAGCAGCTCACCCTTTGCAAGTCAGTGCAGCTATGTAAGCAACTTGTGTCTGATCTTAGAAATCTTCATGATTCATGGCCGAAAATACTGCATGAAGCAACATTAATTGCAACAAATTTAAACATCCCAACAGAATTTCCAGCTCGACCGATAAAGAAACGGAAAACAATGTTTGATGAAACACCAGAAGAGCCATTGCCGCCTGGAGACAGTCTTGAAACACTCGAAGAAACCACTTTCCGCAGAAATGTCTTCTACGGAGTGGTTGATAATTTGGTTGAAGAAATAAGCAAGCACTCAAAGTCCGCAGAACAGATTTATAACACATTTTGTGGATTGTGGAACTTTGACCAAATGGGTCCAGAATATATTCACAGCAAAGCCACCAATTTGCTAGAATTTTTATAAGGAGGATTTCTCTGAAAAGCTCATAAATGAACTTACCCATCTGTGCAGTGTGGGGAAAACACTTCTGAACCTCAAAGATTGTACAGAACCTGACCCTCTACATTTATTGAACACAATATACAATGAAAATGTGGAAAATGTATTTCCACAGCTGTCTATAGGACTTCTGATTTTTCTAACAATCCCAGTTAGTGTTTCTACAGGGGAACATTCCTTTAGAAAACTGTCATTAATCAAGAACTACCTACGATCAACAATGGGCCAAGAGAGATTAAATAGCCTCTTTATTTTGTTAGTTGAAAATGCACTGGCTTCCAAAATTGACTAGAAAAGAATTATGTCTTCATTTACAGAGAAGAAAGTTTTAAAGTGGAAGTTGTAGTGAAAGCTGGGTGGCATGTGTTCATATATTACATTTTTGACCGATATATCGAGTTGTAATTCAAGTTACTTCAGAAAGTATGTTCTAAAAATAAAATGCATGCAAATGTATATTTAATGCATATGATACAATACCAAGTCTGGAATAATAAACCATTCTTCAGCTTAGAAACATGGCTTTGCTTTAGTTGATTTGCAGTCATAAAAATAGACCATATTTGAGTTCTTCCACAAATAACTCAAGTAGAGATTTCTCACATCACTTATTTACGGTGCCACTGGCCAAGTGCAAAAAATGAAGGGGCCTCACCAAATGTTTTGCCCCGGGCCTCTCCTTCACCCGGTGACAGCCCTGATTCAGTATATATTGTGGGCAGAGGCCTCCTGAAAATGCATAGGAAAATGGTGCTGTGTGCTGTTTGTGACCTGGCATTGCTTGGTTTTTTCATGTATTACCCTATATTCCCTCACCGAATTGATTCAACACTCTCACAGATTATCATACCAAGTAAATACTGCATACTTCCTCTGTTCATCCTTAATCTTTGCTTCCATATTCCCATTTGAAACAGTCTACTTTTGACTCTTTTACACCTGGCCGCTTGGTTGAGCAATTAACTGGGCTTGCATTGACTGACTCAAAATAAACCTGTGAATAAAAAGGCTTAGGCTTATTTCCAGTCAGTAAATGCAAGCCAAGCAAATTAGCTTCCATGTTTCAAGGGTCTGCTTGAGCACATTGAAGTAATGGCGGGACACAGGTAAGGGTACACCAACGGGCTTCATTGAAGTCACGGACTCCATGGCCGCACCACCAGCGAGCCCCACAAACTGACAAAGGCACCTAGAACCCTGGCCACAAAACACAGGCCAGAGTTCCATTACAACACTTCCCTTCCCCCTAATAATCACACAAAGCAAACAACTGTCAACAGAAGGAGGAGGGAAAAGAAGAAAAGAAGAAATAAACAAGGCAAAATGACATTCCGTGTGTCCCAAATACCCAAATACTTTGGAACACCAATGAAAAACTGTGAAATGCTTGGGGAGTGTAAACCCAAAACTTAACCTAATACTCTAACCACATACACTAACCACACACACTTTTCTAGACATAGTCTCTCATTCTAACTGGAGGTACCCGAATCCTCAACAGACGACCCCATTACCACTGCGACCGCACTCTTGTGCGACCCCACACTCTTCCTCACTTGGGCCCTGGCCCAAATGCTCCACACTCGGAAACAGCCCCTCACTCCTCGACTCCTCAGGTCCAGCCGCAGAGGTGCCCACGCATAGCTTCACAGTAAACCTGCTCAAATGAGGTTCCAGGGAAGATTCATGCCGAAGCGGTGGCACACGGTTGTACCTCTCAACACAATAACTCTTTTCCGACTCCACCTCGTTCCATCGTCCAAAACCACATAACCTGCCCCCACCCTCACCACCATGCGGGGTGACATTAATGCACTCTTGCCCTTGAACACAAACTTGGCATTCTTCAAACACCTCTGATCCCCAACCCTGACATCCAAGGGCTTCCATCCTCCCTGTTGCGCCCTCAACCGTTCCTGTGTGGCACGTACCTTTTCCAATACCTCTGACATGTTCACTTCAGTGAAAACCCCCACTACAAAGGGCAGCCTTTTGACCCTGCTTCCTTCCCCTCATGAGTTCAAATGGGGATTTACTGGTAAAGGATGACGGCATCCGTCAATACGCTGTTAAGGCCTCTGAGACCACATCCTGCCAGCACAAACCATTGGCGATGCCCAATTGAATGGCCCCCTTCACAGAACCATTCATCCTTTCAATTAAACCGTTTGCAGATGGGTTATACAGAGCCATCCTGTGATGCCTAATACCATTCCAATTAAAAAACACCTGCATGTGATGCGACACAAACTGCACACCATTGTCGGTGACAATACTCGCGGTATGCCCTTCCTGCCGAACACCTTTTTAATAAACCCAAGGGTCTTTTCCATCGTCACTGTCTCAAAGGCGTTGGCCTCCACCCACTGCAACGTGTATTTCACCAACACAACCACAAACCTCAAACCACCCTTGAGACAATTCATGGGATCCATGATGTCCAACCCCACCTTTGACCACACCTCATTTGGAACATCAACCAACTAGGCGGGTTTCGGGCACACAACTCTACTCTTATCACTCACGGTGCATGCCACACACTCCTTCACAACAATCTCCACCTCATTGTCCATCCCTGGCCACCAATACAACTCCTGCAAACTTCTATTGCTAAGAGATCTGTCCAGATGCCCCTTGTGTGCCAAACCGACATACATTGCTCTAAGACTGATGGGAAGCCCCAACTGATCGTTTCTCGTGATGCCCACGTCAGTTCACTTAACACCTGCATGTACGCTCTCCCTTCTTCTCTGGCACTCACAGTCTTCCACCCACCGCGCAAACCGTCCTTAATCCAAGCCAACTCAGAGTCTTTAGCGATTCCCTTTCCCACTCATTTTTGTCCACGGCGGGAAGCACACAATCAACCTGGGTGCTAATATCACACTCTGCATGGTCCTCTGGCACCACCACCGGCAAACGTAACAAACAATCTGCCACCACATTCCTGACACCTGGAATGTACCCTATCTTTAAGTTGAATTCCTGTATGTCCACCATCCACCTTGCTATCCCTGGGGATACAGAGCCCACCCCCTTAGTGGTAAGTACATAAGTGAGGCGCTTGTGGTCCTTCCTAATGACATACAGAATGCCCCACAGGCATGTCCTGAAGTGCTTCAAGGCCCAGGAGGCTGCAAGGAGGAAGCGTCTCCCTCTCGATCACAGCATCATTTCTCTCAGCGTCCCTAAGCGCCCTAAATGCGAACGTGATTGTCCTGACCCTTCCGTCTTGCCATTGTTCAAAATTCCCCTATACCAACTTCACTTGCATCAAGAGTCAGAACGGTTCTATTCTTCGTGTGAAATGAACTCAAGGATGGAGCTGTCATGGTCATGAAGTCAGGGGCACAGGCATGCAGGGGTCGCATGCACAGGAGACCTGGGTGGACACTTTCCTGGCACCTTTGGCACCAGGCTCATGAACAAAAGTAAACAAGAAAATCAATTTAACACCAAAAAGCTTTTATTATGGACATAGCACTTCAGATGCATTAACCTTGAACATTCCATCCATTAAGCAGGATGCATTAACCTTGAACATTCCATCCATTAAGCAGCCCCAAGTGTATTCTTGGGTGTGGCTGCTAATGGATTGCCTTTGCACATGCTCACTCTCTAGGAGTGGCAGGGTGTGGCTGGTGGGCCGGCACTAATGGGCGTGCCCATGATCTCAGCTACGTAAGCTGCCCTGATCCTCAAGACAGACGCTTTGCGTTATTCTGCACTTGCAAGCAGCGTAACGCTCACCGTCACCTGAGGTCAGATTTACCTTTGAAGATCCTGCTTCCTGGGCATCCTGCTTCCTGACAGTATACTTACAAACTGGGGGAAGCTGTTCTTACCTGTACATCTCTTCGGCGAACCAAGTATTCATCTTTACACTTTCCGGAACACCAAAATCTTCATCTTGGCAGTGCATCACGACACGCTCCATCGTCAACAGTAGCATCTGCAAGGAAAAACAGAAGACAAGGTTAGACATCGGAAACACAGTCAGTTTAAGGTTAAACCATCACTTACCTGCTGTCCAACATTGTGGTAGCATCCATCTTCCGTCTGGCCACGTCTCGCGTCTCACAGCTGCATTGAGGCCGCATTTCCATCTATGGAAAGAAAACAGAAGAGAGACATTATTGCGGGTATAAATAGGAGCAACATATAAAGACATTAAACAGAATGAACAGCATCACAAGAGCTCAAGAAAGACTTACCAATCATAAGGAGAAGAATAGTCACAGCTGTACTGGACTAATCCTTATCAGGGATCAGTGAAGGAACTAGATCCCATTCGACGCGCCCCTGCCAGAAGTAGCAGGACGGAGAGCTCATCTTCCATAATTCACAGGTGAGCTTTATGGGCCGGCGTATGCTCACAGAAACCGTACTTTGGGGTAAAGGGTTAGAGAGGTACAACAATCACAGATTGGCGCACTCACACACTCTTTTCTCCACACAGGAGCAGTATCATCACGTATCACTGCTCATAGCTTTTCTACTGAGGGAGAGGCCTGAAGGGGGTGATTCAAGTTCAGGGAGGGCTGCAACCGTGCCCCAACACCTCCGCAGAGACCAGATGAGCTTGACAGGAGCACAGTCGACATCCTTTTTCACCTGGACAAACTCTGCCTGGCATTTTTGTGGCCACTCGAATTTGGCATTCTTTTTCAACAAGGCACGAATGCATACGGTTTGCTCAACATATAAGGGTATAAACTTGACGTAGTACTCCGTCATTCCCAAAAATGATTTGAGTTGGCCTTTATTCACCGGGGAGGGCGCCTCCCTCATTATCCTAACCAAACCTTCTCTAGGTTTTATGCCAACTGGCAATGAGAGTGTGTCCTAAATACATGTCACTGGGAGCACACACCTGACACTATGACAACTTCACTGTCAAACCCCTTTGCGCTAGGATCTGCCTGACAGGATGCACCCTATCATCGTGCTCCTCCTTGTTTTTACCCATCAACCGTTGGAAAACCACAGACGCAGATGGCAGTCCAAATGGCATGCGGCAAAACCTGTTTGCCCCAAAAGGGGTAACAAATGAAGTGTAGATTAATCTGGTGGTACGCCGATGAGATATCAAAAGTGGAGAACCACTCCACTCATCCCATGGTCAACAACAATTCATTAATATTTGGAAGGGGGTGACGATCCACCCAGATAGTGGCGTTGAGCTCCCTAAGGTCCACACACATCCTTAAACTCTGTTCTGTTTCCCCACCAAAACTACAGGCAACAACCACACCGAACCCTCAATTTCCTCAATTATCCCCGTCTCCTTCAGTTTCTGCAAATCCTTCATCAGCCCTTCTCTGGCCAACACTGGAACGCTTCTGACCTTGTGTGCCTTGCGCACCGCCCCCTCTTGAGCACAATTTTGTCGGAGAACCTCCACAACATTCCAAACGCATCTGTAAACACTGTGGATTATTTGTTACTCAAATGTTCTGCTGACATTTTGCCATACGCCTGATCCTCCCACACTTAAAACTGGCCAAGACGTATTTCTATATCTAGGGCTGCTTGTTCGTCCCATCCCAAAACACTCGGCCCCTTGTGTGCAACATACAATTTACCTTCTGTGCTGCACCCCTTGAATTCAATCCTAGCCCATTCATACTCCAACACCTTAATGGGTACTTGGCCATACGCACTAGGATTTATGTCCGGGGCATTAAGGGTAGAGACCTCCTTCCCAAAACACTCTTTGAACACCTCCGGAGAGATCATGGTATAAGGCGATTCGGAATCCACCAACATTTCCAGTCACACACCGTTCACAATCAAAATGTCCCATGGCCCCTTCTTGACCAGTCCCTCAACATGTAGTTATGACACCTTCCCTCACACCACTTGTATGGGCTACAACATTGTCTGTACCGGCATCCGCCTCAACCAACCTGACACATGTTTACCTTGCATGCTTCCCTCCTCTCCGTTCAACCTGCACATCCTGGCGTAATTCCCCTTTGCCCACACCAGCCACTCCTTTGCACTGGTGGGATGACTCGGTCAACCACATTTCTTACACACTTGTTTCATCCCCCACACCCTGTTAATTCTTTCTGCTCTATCTGTTAGCTTGGCCATCAAACTTTTCAATCCTGCTTTTAACGTTGCTGCTACCATTCTTGGGTACCAATATAGCTTGGACTGACTCTCCTTGACTGGTCGTGCCTGTCCTCTCCGTGACCACTTGCATGCTGGTGCGTGACTCCTCTATGACTCTCGCAATTTCAATGACCTTGTCCAGAGGAGGGTCTCTGTCTATCCACAATCTTTCTGTAACCTTGGAATTGCTTGTCCTCATCAATGATCTGGTCCCTGATGTATTCTTCATGTATTCAAGTAAACTTGCAAGTGGCAATGAGAGTACTTAAAGCTGTAACATGTACATTGATGCTTTCCCATAATCCCTGTGCTCTGGAGAAAAAGGATACCGTTCAAGTACCACATTGGGTCTCTTTCTGAATCAAACCTTCAATTTCTTGAGCAATGCTTCATATACACTCACTACTCTTTCCCTTTCGCCACCACCTGGGATGTATACCTCTTTACCGGGCAAATGACTAAACACCCTGAGTCCTTCAGTGTCCAGAAAATGTTGTAGTGCCGCCTCCTTCTCATCCTCGCTGTGTCTAGCAATACCAGCTGCCCTCAACTATACTTTGAATGCATCCCACAAGACATGAGGGTCGAATGGAGACATAAAAAACACGGGGGAAGACTGGCGTTGCTCTGCTGCATGGCTGCAAAATGTGATGCTGGGGAGTAGTGTAATTTAGGTTTACAGTTCCATTGTTGCCATGCACCGCCTCGTGCCTTATGACCTCTCACCCCTGTTGCAGAGCCTGACTTGCTGCACCACAGTACCTTACGACCTGTCACCTAGGACACCACTGCTGTTGCAGAGCACGACTTGCTGCACCACAGTACCTTATGATCTGTCGCAGCTGCACTGCTGGAAAAAATACCTCCACTTGGCTCAATAGAGGCCGGCAAGAAAACGCAAGTTGAAGGGGGGTTGCTAGGCAACTAAAATGGCTGCCGGCTCCGCTGACTTTGCTGGGTCAATTCCTCTAGCATATGTCTGAATGGCAGTGCAATGTTTGCGCGCCCGCCTGCCCCTCCAACGGGTTGGACACGCAGATGGGGAGTCAGGGATTAACTCCCACATGTGGAATCGCTTGGTCCTCCGGACTCTGGTGCGGCACCCACAGCAGACAGACGCCGGGATGGGGGTAAACTGCGGGCTGTCCGTAACACTCTCTGCAGGAAAATGGCCCACACGGTCTTCTGTGGGAGCTCTGAAGCCAGCTCCTCACGGGTGGACAGGATCCGTCACCTGCGGCCGATCCTCGTCGCCAGTGAAGTAATGGCGGGACACGGGTATGGGTACACAAACAGGCTTTATTGAAGCCACAGACCCCGTGGCCGCACCACCACCGAGCCTCCCCCCCCAACTGACAAAGGCACCTAGAACCCTGGCAACAGAACCTAGGCCAGAGTTCCATTACAACACACATCCCGAGCCCATCAGACAGTCTACACCACTATAGCACTACTGGCCTATGACTTTGAAACTGATTAACGAATATGTTCTTACTAATACGGACATAATATAACTCATATTACTAATTCTGCACTATCCCTTCAATCTACCTTTTGGATCAACATACACGAGCATTACCTCTTTCTCTGCACCCTTCTCGTTTTTCTCCAAAGCTCTCTTTAGTCATCTAATCCTGTAACCTCTTTACCCCACCCCACCCTCTTTCCCTTTCCTCCACGTTTCATGTCTGGATAGATAACCCGGGTGGCCCATAATGCCAAGACTTGTCTCCGTGCTTTGATGTAACTACGGTCGTGATTTGGCACCGTGTACATTCTTTCTAACATAACAAACTCAACCTACTGTACATTTGAATGGCTTTTTATCCGATATTTCATAGAAGTGTACTATTAAACGAACCATTCTAACACATTATTTCCAAAAACGTCTTCCCTCACCCCAAGCCTACCTTGGTTGGTTTTTACTCCCTTGCTGTGCTCAGTAACTCGGTGCGGTGAAGGCAAGCTTTGTGAGTTATAAATATGTGGTTTAAAAATAATAGCACTATGACGTGCAGTAGGAAAAACGAAAACACACGTGCCATATACGTTTCTAAAGGGTTAAATGATTCCTTTGTTGAGGAATTCCTTCATCTGAGACAACGTACTATGCGGAGCTGTGGCTACGCAAAACGAGCCTGGCATGTGACATCAAAAGTAGCCCCTGCTGTGTCATATTGTTGCAGGCATACAGTAGGACTGAGCAGGAAGATGCCTCTTCCCGGATTGCAACAGTAAGCCTTCCCCCCACTGGCTGCCTTCTCACTCCTCTGCTTGTTGTTTACCGTGCCAGGGTTTCAGAGCATACCAAGCCCAAAGGAAGCAGAAGCAGACGCACGTATGCCAGAGGGGAACGGCGCAGCTGGAGGAGGGCTGCCAGGGCTCTGCTGCATTCATTGTTTCCAAACTGCAGACGGAGAAGGAAGGGCGAGAGAGGAGCGGCGGGAGAAGGAAGCGGGGGAACCGCACAGGATCTGGTGCGGGCACACATCCTTAACAGACATGCCTCCCTCATGAAGGTTCAACCCTGGGCCGAGGCTCCGTGCTGCGAAAACGGGAGCAAAAGAATTGACAAGGACCGTGTGGGGAGAGAGGAGAAAGTGCAGAAAAGACGGGCGGGAAGAGCTCCCATTTCCAGTAAGTCACCGGTGGCCCACGCAAATGCATGGCTTTCTTTGGTGTAACAGCGAAAATCAGTGCATGCCACAAACGGCGCTTTTTACTGTTTCTGACTGAAGTTGAATGTGGTATTTCCTAAGGATTCGTGTCCCGTACAAGCGCTATGCAGTCTGGGCAGCAAGCAAATACGGCTCCTGGAAAGCGCTCGCGGGTCTTTGTCGTGCACACACACAGCACAGAAAAAAAAGACCATTGTTTTGTGAACTGTACACGCAAAAACCTGCCTTGCTGCTTTGTTCGCAGATATATAGTTCAACGGCAGGGGGTCCGGGGGGCAAGTAGGCACAGTGTAAAAGGGAATGCACAGCGTGGGTGTCATTGTGCGCCGTGATTTCATGCCCCCCTGCTGCGGGTTCCCTTTTGTTTCCTGTTCGGATGGTTTACAGTGGCACGCGGCACGGGAGGCCTTCCGACGGAGCAGTGTAAACAGAGTCTGTCCGACCTGCTTTTTTCCGTCTGTTCTTTTTTTTTTTTGCTGAATAGAGGACGGGGGTTATTTTTATATGAAAAATACATACATTCAGGTCGTTGGTGAGAGGACTATGCCCGTAAATATGTTGTGTTGGACCCCCCCCCCACTCCATCATAATAGCAGTAAAAGGTCACTGGACCCACGTGCGTTTTCCTCAGGAAAGATGCAACCCACATCTTCTTTATATGTTTCACGCCTCCAACGTGGGTGGAGTCACATGCAGTGGATGGCGATCGCATTAAGGGGCACTTTGCTGGATGCTAAAGTCTTGCTGGGAGGGCGATTCCATTGGAGCCTATGGCATGCGTACAGTTTGTTAGAAGAGGGAAATGAGCCCACATCCTAAATAAGGGTGAGTGGGCAGGTAGGCTTCTTGGTTGGCCCCAAATGTTGGAATGTATTAGGATTGAACCTCAATAGGAAGCATGGCTAGTGGTATGTAACCCCCCCCCCCCCCCCTCCCGCTGCCGGTGTAGTGGAATCAGCAACATTCACCTTACATTTCGCTTAGGCCTTTTTTGCTGTAAAAATGTTATTCTGTGTGTCAAAACCGCTGCCTGGAAGCCCAAAATAACCGCCGCGGATTCATATGGCTCTCATTAATATTTTGCGGCGTTATGTGCGGAATCCCTTTTTTACTGCACAAAAATGGGCAATTGGCAACTGCCCCAAAAAAGAGGAAGTCATTGTTGGAAGGCGGATGTCCATTAAATGTCACTATCTACTCACTCGTCTCATTTCTGCTTTGGCCCAGTCCTACCTGCCTCCCTTCACAAATCATGCTTTGCAGGGCTTCTGTCTGGTTTATGCTATTTACCCCTAATAGTGTCCTGTGTATATCTCGGGAGGATAGCTCAGGGGCAACGTGCTTGCCTTGTAAGCAGATTATAAATAACCTATCATATCATATATATCCTAATTCCTATAGGTAAATCATGCAGTCCCGGCACACCTATGGACACAGACACCTTTTCTGATGGCCTACATTAGAAGTAAATGCATGCAAATGTATGTGACGCCATACTGCACAACTCACATTCATTTTACTCCTCCTATCCACCCGGATACCCACCATAAACTTCAGTGGGATACCCCCCCCCCCGAGCAAAGATCCAACATTATCTCCATTAACTTCAATGGGACCATACACCAAAAATAATCTGACTTTGCCCACCCGAGTTGACCCCACGGGTTTGCAGCTATTGTGAATCATGTGTTCCCAGTGCTTTGCTGTTATCATGTTATTTGTATTAAGTTTATTTGTAAAGCGCAGCCAGGCCAGAGGGCATCCGGGCGCATAATCTTGCATACACAGTTACAGTACATTACAATAAGGGTCAGTGACAAGAAATTCAAGCTCCCCCAGTTTACAAGCAGATGCGGCGGAACAGAATTCTCGTAGAGAAATCATGAATACAATAATGTACAGACAAAGGCAATGAAGAAAAGCAGGTAACTAGACAAGATATATAGACATCATTAATAAAGTAAGCAGGTAAATAGACAAAGTATACCAGAAAGCAGAGCGACCCTGAGGTTAGGCCAGACCTTGTATGAAGTGCTTCATGAGTTCTGCGTGAGGAGCCAGGATTTGGTTTTATTCTTGAGGGTTTGAAAAGAAGGCTCAGTTCTGATGGGAACAGGAAGGGAGTTCCAGAGCTTCGAGGCTAGGACAGGGAAGCTCACTCCTCCGGCTTTTTGGAGTTTATATCTGGGCAAAATGAGGCTGTGAATTTGTGGCGTTCTAGTGGGTCATGTGGAGGTATGGAGAGTGTGACAGGTGGAGAGGTAGGGTGGGGCCTTGTTGCTCAGGCATTTATGAGTCAAGGCTAGTGTTTTCAAGGCGATTCTTTGTTTTACTGGGAGCCAGCGTAGATCAGATCTGACATTGGAAATATGGGAGTGCCTAGGGATATTGAGGGCTGCCCTGATGGCATTGTTCTGGGTTGTTTGCAGTTTGTTATTGTTAGTAGGTTGAGCTCCCACCTTTCTTTTGGACCCTTTCCTTTTTATTTCAGTGTAAATCATACATATGTTTTTTTCATCTGCCTAGCCCCAATACAGTCATTAAAGAATGCAGACTCACTTTGGGGTCCGTCTGCAGTCACTGATGGAAATGGCCATTTTTGTTTTACTGTGCGATCCCACTCGCCACATGGGGCGAGGGGGCTGGCTGGGGGGTGGGGCGTTTGTTCTCACACCTCCCCCTCGGCCTCACATAAACATTTGCCTCTCAGAAGACTAATCATGAACACATGGCACATAACCAAAAGGAGCAGTGTTAGAAGGTGCACACCATTGGTTGAAGTGGGTGGGAGCGGTGCTTCTATACTTTTTTTTAATTACGTTTTACTGTTCCTATATTTTTATTTAAAAACATCTTCTGGAATGGTTTCGTTTTAAAATAAAAGTGTAGGAAGAAGTTGAGAATATTCCCCTTAAACAGCAGGCGCATATGTTTGGGGGTTTATATTGTACGTGGGTGGCAGGGGGCGTGGGGATGTGATTTGTGGGACCAGGGGCAGGCCAGTTGGGAACATAGTTCCACTACTTCTTTTCTTACACTTCGACCACTGGACAACTTTTAAAGCGAAAAAGCTAAACTTTAATATCTCCATATTGCCTGTTTTCCTGCAAAGTACAATCTCGCGTACAATCTCGCGAGTTCATTGTCCTCCTGACCAGCTGCTGAAGGGATCTTGTGGATAAGTGTCTCGCCGCTCATCAAAACGATCGCGGTTCTAGCTCGCCGCTCATCAAAACGATCGCGGTTCTAGTCCCGGCTGAGTTAGTGCTTCGTCGTTAAAAGCTGTCCTAGGGCACAGAAGTAAACAAACGGTGCAAATTGGTTTCCCAGAACCGAGATTGGTGCAGTCATTTTCTATTGGATCCCTGATCTTGGAAAGACCGACTCAATAGCAGGAAATGAAATTGTGATATGATGAGCAGGAGCTAAATGCAGCTCCTGGGTTTTGGGCATCACCCGGTAGGCAGGAGATACCTCTGGAAAACTAGGCGCTAGTACACAGTGCACTGCACATCTAACTTGCAAATGAGATGCAAACACTGTATTTCGGGCCATGATGTTTGGTCTTTGAGTCCTTATTCGGCTTTTTTTTTTCAAATTCCCAAACACACAGAGTTAGTATCACATATGTGCGTTTGTATGGTGAGAGTTGACCTGTGAAGCCAGACAAAGCGCTTTGTAACTATTGGCATAGCTAACGAGGCTCTACACTAGAAGCAGGAGCTCAATAGCTCCCATCAATTTCGAACGTTGCAGCAGCCAGCACTGGCTGCACCGATTAACGACCACGGCTCCTAAGTGCCGAACGATGAAGTGTTAATGTTTTTTTGCAATTTCCGGCAGAAGGGACATATTTCCCAATCATGTATGTGATAGAACAGGTATTCTTTTGATATCTTTTTTTTCGAGCTGTATTTATGGGGAAAGTATGTGCCATGACATGTGCCGTTTGTGAAAAGCTCCTTCCATGCCGTGTATGGACTGGATTCCCGCTGCTGGAGCTGCTGTGGAACACATGGCCACCTCCTGCCATCTTAGCCTGGGAACGCGTGTGTGTGTCTCCAGGGGGGGCGCAGCAGCGCTTCACCGTCAAAGGACAAGCGAGAGCCTGAAGGGGGTTCACGACGTGCGCTCGCGTTTCCCACAGCAGGGAACGACACACCGTTCCCAAAAGCTGTTTGACATTTAAACGGAAAAAGACACGCGACAACAGCCACGTGGGAGTGATTAAAAGAGCAAACGAGTTGTTCTGCTGAATTGGGGACGTGAGGGAGGTTTTTGTTTGCACTCAAAGCGGCAGTACTTAAAAGTTATACTCAAATGTAACATATTCTCTCCCTTGGCCCGTTGCATAAGGTTTAATTGTGTTTCGTTTTTTTGTAGGGAATATGATGCATTCCTCTTAAAAGATGATACAGTCTTCCTGCCCTCTTAGCTAAACCACCGACCTCACGGTTAATACTAATCTCAGCTCACGAAATCCGCTTTTTCACGTATTTATTCTTTCTCGGTTGGGTGCCCACCTGCATGACGCCAAGTCAATGGCCATAAAACTGGGTTTGAAAATCCTCACACAGAACGATGTCACTAAAGAGAGATGGTAATATAATACTAATAATAAGGACTTTTTGTATAGAACAGATAAGGCCGGGTTTCTCCCACTTCTAAGCACTAAAACAATTGATATCAAGATGCATTTTTTTAGTGGCTTTCAGGACATTAGATCAGGGGTCTCCAACCTTTCCGTTGGCAAGAGCTACTTGTAGTTAATGGCCAATAGGTGGGTGCTACTAGGGTGGTGATAGCCATGAGTATTAGAATTTCGACCAAGATGTTGGGACGCTGCCCAAGCCCTTCAAGCCCAGATGCAGCCCCTCCTCTCACTGTGCACACAGCTTTTGACTGTTTAATTTACAGGAAGAGGAGTGGGGTGGGGTGGGGCAGGGGAAAAGTCCCAGGGACTTCAGACACCAAACTAAACGCACAGTGCTCATTTTGGGGTCTGATCAAAGAGCTACTGGGAAGCCGCAGGCGAGCTACCAGTAGCTCACGATCTACTGGTTGGAGGCCACTGCATTAGATGGTCTGTATCGTGCCATTGATGCATTGAAGGATAATTCAGTAGTATCCCGTGCCAGGTCCTCCTGGCTTTTTGCATTTGAAATGGGGGGGGAGGACACAGATGGGGATGGGGGTTGTGTGCTTCACATATTTTTTATCTCATAACTCAAGGAAACAGAAGATAAAAAGCCCTTGACAAGCACCTTAAGGCTGACTCCTTGCTAGAGGGGGTCAGCGAGAGAAGATGAGAAGATGAGAAGAGGTTATGTGTTCATACATAGATGTCTTATCGAGCTGGCATCCCACCACATGTGGCACTGTCTGCACAGCAATTCATTACAAATCTGTATAAAAGTTGGATCGTACTACCTGTTAATATCTAAACATATTGTCTAAAACAATTGTTTTGTTTGCAGTTCTAAAAGACCTCCAGAAATAATCCAAGTCTTCACGATCTATCATAGTACCTTGCAAAAGTATTCATGTACAGACCTAAGTACATGTATATTCCAAAAGAAAGCATTGTATGCACAGTATAAACAATGGGTTTAGTTATGGTTATTCATTAGTGTGGGCTGTTAGGTGGTATTGGACTACAGATAGGGAGAAATGGCATATGGGGAGGGACACATCTTGAAGGTGTTGTTTGGTTATTTGCCCACCAATTGACTGTCCATGGCCATGCTAATCCCTATGGCCCTGCCCACCCAGTTCCTGCCCCTCCCGCCCAAAACACCTCCTAATGGGAACTCTTTGAGCTGGCTTTAATCAAGCCTTACCATCAAACTGCACTCAAAGTGACTGCCCGTGTTTTCTCAAAGCATTCTTCTGAGAGTTCATGAATTAATTGAGGTTGTAAATGCGCTACTAGAGTAATAAAAATGTCTAAACCTGATCCGCCTTTAGCCACTCGATTTCTAAGCACTATGCTTGTCCTTGAATGAAGTCCTGTAAAAAATAAGCCCTGGCAAAGCCACCATTTTTGGCTTGTGTATAGGTATTAGGCATTTGCCAGGCACTGTTGTTAGGTGCCCAGGAGGTGCCCCTTTTTCCACCTGCTACCATCAATGGGCAGTTAATACCACTATGGCAGTGCCTGGCTAATGCCTTTCCCATGTCTACACAAAAGCCCAAACTGTTGGCATTGTCAATGCTTGTTTTTCGGTCGCAAACACTGCTCAGAGGCAATGCAGAACATGTTTTGTACCACTGGAAAAAAAATGCTCATTTGTCTTACAAAGAACAAATAGTGCTTATCCTAACTCATGTGGCTGGTAAAAAAGGCAGAATAATGGCAACGAAAAGGCGTGTGCCAGAAAACATGTCAATAAGAGCTCCCGTGCCACTACAGTGGAATAATCCGGGGGAGTGGTGAACAGCCCTTTCTTAAGTTTTGTGCCAGCAGAGTCATAGCATCACAATTGCTGCACTCCAGTGTATAATATTCAGAATTCCTGTGCCACTGCTTCCCATCAACATTACATTGCCCGCAAACAGTGGAGTTACAACAATTAGTAATAACCAGCCTTACAAATAGGAGGCTTGCTAGCCACTTCCTCTTGTTATAAATAGGCAAAAACTCCCAACAAAGCAATAGAGAGTAAACATACTCATTTCTAATGTAATTTCCCTTTCTACTGCCTGAACAATCATCCAACTCCAAACATCCAATAATATGGAGCAAATTCTATTGGAGTCCTGCGTGTAACCCTGTCCCTCGAAGGGAAATGACTGGGTACAGAATGAAGCTTACAATTGCTTTGCCCACCCTTCCTAAACCCACCCTAAACAAATTGGAGCTCAACTCCCCCCTCTCCTACCTCCCCTCTCTCTCCCTTCCCTTTCCCTCCTCCAACTCATCACCACCACTCCCCCCTTTTCCCCTTCAGCTAATTGCTCTTTTCACTGTTTTGTTGAATGGTTCATATTGTAATTTTGCTTCTACCGTTATATTGTTTATGTTTTATGTGCTAAATTGTTCCACTGTACAGCGCCTTGGTGTAAGGCGCTTTATAAATCAATAAATACAAATACCTAACTCAGGTTCCTTACAGAGCCCATTTAAAATGCCATGCAGGTCTGCCTTCTGTACACACACTTATTTTCACAGTGCAACCTGGATTGCTTAGAACAACTCCTCCTCCCTAACATTCTTGGGTAGGATTGAACAAGTACTCCCTCAAACATTTGTAGGAGAGGATTACCATAGTATACTGAAAACATGCAACATCCGAAGGTTGTATGAAACGCTTTGTAGATTTCTGAATATTTGAATATCTGTTGCCAAAATGCTGTGTCGTGACTGCGGCACTATATCTACAGAACTATGATACTTTGCTGGTCAAGCAAATTATATAACAGTATTTCTCTCCCCGTATAAGGGCACTGTTAGCGCTGTTGAAGTAGGAGAGGCTGTGCATAAAATGCACCTACCCACAGATCCTTAGGGACCGATTCATGGAATATTTGCACGGTTCAATGTGAATTTGCACTGCTGAAAAGTGACTTTGCACTGCCGACACAAACCCTGATTCATGGACCTGTGTAAAGTGTATTTTTGGCGGGCAAAACAAAGCCATTTGGTACTGCAATAATGACTATATGCTGACTTTGGCCGGACAAAATACACTTTGCATAGTTCCATGAATTAGGTTTTTTGTCGGAGGTGCAAAGTCACTTTTCAGCAGTGCAAAGTCACTTTGAACAGTGCAAATATTTCATGAATCCGGGCCTTAGACGGCAAGTCAGTAGGTTTATGAGGTCACCCTCGAACAGTGTGGGTAATGTTAACAGTTCTAGAACAGAATATCCAGACTCCTTAGCATAATTTAGCTTTTGTAACAGAGAAAGAAAATGGCCAGTAATTCTTGCTACATTAGCCTTTTAAATGCTTGAGTAGGGTGTCATTGGGCCTCATTACGAGGTGGGCGGTAAGGGTCACTTTGAACAGACACATATTTCATGAATCCGGGCCTTAGACGGCAAGTCAGTAGGTTTATGAGGTCACCCTCGAACAGTGTGGGTAATGTTAACAGTTCTAGAACAGAATATCCAGACTCGTTAGCATAATTTAGCTTTTGTAACAGAGAAAGAAAATGGCCAGTAATTCCTGCTACATTAGCCTTTTAAATGCTTGAGTAGGGTGTCATTGGGCCTCATTACGAGGTGGGCGGTAAGGGATTACCGGCACCGGTAAGGACACCAGTGCCGGTAATCCCTTACCACCCTATTCCGAGGTCCCTTAGCGGGGTCCCTTCCTCAATGCCTGGTTTTACCAGGCTTTATGGAAGGGACTCGTAAGAGACTTCAGAGCTAATAACGGGCCCGCTAATAGCTCCATCCACATTCCCTTTAAACCCTATGGGGGCTCGAATGGGAATTGGGAATGGTTTCCGGAATGGGGACTTACCGGGTCCTCCAAGGTCGGAATGACCCTGTAAATCCCTATTCCGGGAACATTGACCCGGAATGCGGTAAGAGGGTAGCCATGTCTCTGATAGCGCCATGGCTACCTCCTACCTCGTAATGAGGCCCATTGTCTGTGTGCACTGCTAACGCTCTTCTAAAGGCTGCCCGGAGGGAAGATGGGCAAGCGCGCAGCTTAGAGGGAAATACTCAATTATCGTGCGATCGATGGTGGCACACATGCCTAGTGTTGTTGTTAATGCTATTTTGACATGTGACGGGAAAACTCTAGTGGTCAAGTAGATTTTTGAAGACCACAAGAAAAAGGCTGGGGTCACCAGGAAGGCAAGACAATACTCGTAGAGGGTCAGTAGACAGATGTCCCTGCGTCACCCCTAGAATTTGCTCCTAATGAAGATTGTTTGAATGGATACCTCACGAATTAAGCACTAGCTTCAGACATACGGCCAACCCGCAGCTCACAGGTTCAAACCCAGTCACCTGTATATCCTTTGGGAGTTCATGAAATAAGCACCATTAAAAAAATTGGTAATCATAGCAAATGTTCTTGCAAGTTTTAAAAGCCAGCGCCATTTCACGTGAAGCGCTGCGCGAGATCACAAACTATTATTCTAACCGTGTAATCGAGACCACATGGCCTGATGGAGGCTGAAACAACCCAAAAGCCAGTAGGCCGAGTGATGGCCCGGTTGGGTTGGTACATTTTTAGGGATAAGCTTTGAGATGAGGAGGATGGGGAAATGATGCAACAAGAATGATACAGTTTGTGCTTTGTGCTGATGAAATGTGGTCATTCTATTTGAAAAGAAACCAACCAGTATATTATAAAGTTCTTAGAAAAAGCGACACTTTAAAGATTCTCCATAAAGTCTAGGCAACAATCAATAAGACATTTTCCATTCCACTTTTTAAAGCAAATTATTCGTCTGGAGACTGGGACCTTCCTAGCGTCTTTTATGATTTGTAATGAAAGAAATGGGTGATGTGCTACTAAACTCCAAGTCACAACTTTTTGGGAGAAATGGTTCAAGACTTTTGAGAAACTATAAACAGAATTTGTAATACCGCAGTCTGCGATTTATAAATAAATTGACTTTGTTCTTTTTTATGTAATGCGGTGGTGCCATAGCATTCTAAGGCATCCTCACTGGTGAAGCTAGGGTTTTTTCGGTTTCTGATAGTATGGGTCTGCAAACTTGGAACTGGCCCTTTTAATCAAATAATTTCCCCCGAAAGGCCGCTTTTACAGAACAGCAGCCTTTTGGGAAAAACCTCATGTGCAGTTACTGTCATGTGGTGACAGAGCAGGAGTAATCTTTGCCACGCTGGCCGATGAGGTGAGGCAAGAAATTGGGGATACATTTGGGAGGGGGAATGTATGTATTTGTGTGTGTGTTTGTGTAGTGCATTCGTGTGGCAGGGGTGGGTCGGGGGACCTGGGATTGCCGGGGTGTCCCCCGCTGGACAAGCGACAGGCCGTGGGCGGAGGAGGGTGGGGGAGGGAGCAAGGGTTGTGGGTGTGTGTCCCGGATTGGAAGCGGCGAGGAGAGGGCCTTGCCAAGGGGATGTAATTTCCCCACAGTGCCGAAACCAGGCCCAGTGAAGTCAGAACACCACAAACTTTGGGTCTGCAGATGTTTTAGACTAAAGCTCCCATTAATCTCCGTAATAGTAAAGCTAAATGCACTAGAGAGCCGTAGATGTGTGCTTATGGCACAAAGAAATATCCTACCGCTCAGAGCCAGAGCACCATGGCTGAGAATGGGGAAGATCTGCCCACGCTGCTTGGAATGTGTGGAAGATTTAATTCATTTTTTACAGTTTGCAGGTTTTTTTAATTAATTTAAGGAAACAGTGGCTGTGGCCACATTTTATCAGGAACAGTACAAGGACAAGTGCAAGGGCTACGAGCTTTTTTATGACTTATAATGATGAAAGTGTCATATCGGATGCAGCCAATTTTATCAAGTTTGCTTTTGAAGAAATGTATGGAAGGAGTGTTGTAACATAGGCCCTCATTACTAGTCTGCTGGTAACGCCGTCGGTGTTACCAGCGGGCTACCAGCAGACTTGCTTTGCCGTTACTGACACCTGATTTTCCGGTGTTAGCGGGATATTATGGGTGCCGGCAACGGAGGTAAGTCCCCATTCCATGGAGTCCCAATGGACTCCATGGAATGTGCTTGCTCCTATACCCGGCACCGGTAGTAGCGGTGCCAGTGATAGGGGCAATTCTCTGCCAGTAGGGGTCTGAACTCCCGGGAGATCAGGCCTGCCGGTAGTTTACTGCTCCTACCGGCAGACTCAGAGTGAGCCTGTCCGGAAAAAATATTAGAACTGGTAGTGCCAGCATTATTCCCAGGATCTTATCACGACTGGCTTACTCCTAATGAGGGCCATAGTCTTTCTTCGACTTTTATACATGCCTGTTTAAATCTTCTGAATGTATTTTATAATTGGCTTGCACTGCTGGCTCTACTATGTCTGTGTTGTCTACTTTCAATATTTTTCTTTTAAACTTGTCAATAGATTGTTTTCCGAATACACTTTGAATCCCCTATTAATCTCTGCCAACATAGTCAGTGCTGTGGAATGGGAGCCATGGGAGCTGTTGTGAAGTGGAGCTGGTCATGGACATCGCACCAGCTCCATTAGCGGTACTATGGGACACCAGTACTGTGCAGGCCCAGTGCCTCAGAGAATCGATAGATGGGGGCTGGTCATGGACATACCACCAGCCCCCTGAGGTACTTCAGGACACCAGCACCTCAGGAGCCCCTTGCCTCACAGGAGTGCTGGGGGAAACACCCATTCTTGGAGGGGGTAGGGGCAAGCGTTACCCCCACCTGTGAACCATGGCAGCCTCTCCTGCAGGAGGGCCCCATGGCACTCTGGCCTGCAGGCCTCAGTAAGAGAGAGACTCAGTCAGACATTCTGTTTCAGAGTTTGCAGCCGTTAATAATAACGTGCCTGCTGGGCTCCCTTTTATTAACTTGCGCCATGACGTAGTCATGGCCCCATCTTAAAAGGGCAATACAGTTGGGAGGGACACACCCCCTTAAAGGGGCAACACATACAGGAGGCCCACTCTGTAACAGTAACCATAGTGTAAAACATCTGGAGAGCCAAAGGTTCCAGAGCTTTAACATATCTATAAGACTTTCAGGTGGCATCTCGTGTGGTATTCATGCTTTGGCAGATGTTTGCAAGCAGAGGACAGCACCGAGCATATGTTTGTTGTGCGCAAACTCTTAAAAGAACTTTGAAAGTGTATTTTTAAGTTATTGGCTAGAAGTTTGGATCGACCACTAACAGTGTCTTCAAATCTAATTTTGTTTAATCTTCTAACAGGACAGGAGACTCCTGTTTGGACCATTCATTTTTATTCATAGCACTTTGTGTTGCCAGATTCAGGTAGCATGACAATGGATGGATAGGGAGTGCCGACCCTTTGGTGGTAGGGCTAATTGATTGAAAGGAGCATATTCACCTCTAGGTGGTATTACACACAATTATATGATATTTGATGGTTATTTGTAAATTATATTAATTGTAGGGCTTAAGGCCTTTCTTTATGTATCTGTGTGAAATAATGTGCATATAATCAGTATCAAGTTATATGGTGGTTGGCCTCTCTGTATTTTATGCTGGCAAAAGATCCATGAATGATTCGCTGTGCCCACACAAGTATTTAATGATGTTGCAGAGAAAAAGAGAAAAGACTGGGTTTCCCCGCACCTACAAAAATGAAAGCTTAGCAAAATAGATGCTTCTATGTGTCTAGATCTTCTCAGGGTATCCATGATGAGGAGGCGTATTAGAAGGAAGAAAAGAATTTTAAACTAGCAGTTATACCAGCAAAAGAAAATATGTTTAATGACAGGATAGCTAATGCACAATTAGAGACCAAAGAACTCTTAATTTTTTTTGCGGGTACTACAATATCCATTTAAGAAGAATTCCGATGTTCCTGTTAAAGACGCTGCCTGTTGCACATCGGTTCGGGAAGCTATGTTAGTGAAGCTGATCAGATTAAAGACAATATTGAAGTCAACAAGAAGACTATTGGTCCAGCTCTAAATGCGTATGATGTGGTTGAACCTTTAGAAAGAGTGCAAGACCTTGAGTTTTAATTTTAAAAACTTTATTTTGATTTTAAACTGGTATACAACAATTACGCCCACATTAGGGCGAGTTCATCGTGCAATGACCCAGAGCCCCCTTCTCCCCCCCCAAACTCTTCTCTCTCTCAGTTCATTAAGTTATAATGCTTGATTCATCCTCCTTGTATATCGATTAGCACGCTGGCTTGGATGTTAGGAAAGGTCAGACCCAGCGTCCTGGGGGCTGTGTTGTTCCAATGTGGAAGCCTGATCTTCGTCTGCTTCGTTTATTAGGAATGTAATCATATTGTGCGTGTTGGGATAGTGTCTTAATGAAATCGGATTCTATGTCTTGACAGTAGAGAATGTCTTTCCGCCAGTTTGTGACCGTCGGCACTGGACCCCGGCCCCATGACATGGCGACTCTTCTGCACACTAGGGTTAACAGAAGTCCAGCCAGTTTCCTCACAGCTGGTGCCAGGTGGTTAGTTAGGCCTAGCAAGGCTATCGCCGGGATCGGCCGTGTTTCCTCTCCTATGATTGATGTTGTCATTTGAAGGACCTGAGTCCAGAACGGTGTCAGTTGCGGGCAGTCCCACACTAGATGCATGAAATCAACTGTATGGCATCCACATCTATCACATTTTGCGGGTGTTTCTGGTTGTTGTTTGTTCTTTTTAGCGGTGGTGATGTATGTTTGGTGGAGGAAATTAAAGTGGATTTGCTTGAGGCAAGAATTGAGGGCGATTTTTGCGTTTGACACAGAATAAATGTCCAATCTTCATCTGGTAGAGTGAGTTGGAGGGAGTTTTCCCATCTTGCTTTCGTGCGTGGGTTAGCTGGCACAGTGTCTGTTAGGATGGATTTGTAGATGGATGAGACTAGTCTGCCCTCGCTCTTTGCTTGGATCATGTTGTGTAGTAGTTGCCAGGTAGGGGGTTGCTGCGGGAATAGAGCTTGGAACGTGTATCGAGTTCTAAAGTACAGGAACTTGTCTAGGGGGGTGTCACCGCCTTTCTCTGTTGCTTGTTGGGGTGTGATGAAGGTTCCTCCACTGAACAGGTCGCCTAGGGTGCTTATTTGTAACTTCTCTGCCCATTGATGGAATACTTTTTCGGAAGTCAGGGGAATCCCGGGTATGAATTTTACACTAATGAAATGTGCTGTGTACCAGTGGCTGAGGAACTGCGCCTGGGCTGCCCAGAAATAGCGTTCAAGGTCAGGGAGAGCTAGTCCTCCGTTGGATACTGGGAGTGTGAGTGTTGGGTATGCGACCCTGGCTGGTTTGCCTGCCCATATTAACTCGAGGACTAGGCTTTCCACTTTCTTTATAAAGGATTTGGGGATCAAAATGGGGATGTTAGTGAAGAGGTATAGTAGTTTCGGTAGAATCACCATTCTGACAAGTGAGGCTCTTCCCCACAGTGTAAGCGGGAGCGCTTGCCTTCGGTGCACTTTCTCTTGTAGTGTTTTCAATACCCCCTCGTAGTTGTCTCAGAATACCTTGAGGTAGTTCATTGACATTAGTATGCCCAGATATTGCACCCGAGAGGTCTCCCATGTGAAGTGGTAGTCATCGGTAAATGCTCTGGTCTCTGGAGTGAGTGGGAAGATAATAGATTTAGACTGGTTGATTTTTAGACTGGATACTGCTCCAAACTTGATCACCTCCCTCATCACTGGGTTTAGGTTTTCGTTGGAGTTACGGATGAATAATGCTATATTGTCCACATAAAGGGATATGATTAGCCTGTGGGGGCCGAAACTGAGCCCTCTGTGGAGTTGTCGGGCTCAGAGGTTCAACACCAGGGGCTCCATTATCAATGCAAAAATCAGCACCGACAGTGGACACCCCTGTCTGGTACCTCGTTGCAGCTGAATTGCGGAGTTCCTTGCCGAGCCCACTAGTATGTTTGCTTGGGGTTTTTTATATAACAGGGAGGTTAATCTGATGAATCGTGAACCTAGCCCCATCTGGGTGAACACTGCGAATAGGAAGGGCCATTCCACCGAATCAAAGGCCTTTTCGGCATCTAGCAGTACCGCAACGGCCTGATGAGAGGGGTCAAGGGCTCCGATAATTCCAAATAGCCTTCTGATGCCAAATGTTGTATTGCGGCCTGATCAGCAAGCACGAGGGCGGGCATCAGTGGTAGCAATCTGTTCCTAAGTATTTTTGCTAGAATCTTGTTGTCAAGATTTAGAAGGGATATGGGCCTGTAGGAAGCGCAGTCTTCTGGGGGTTTGCCCGCTTTGTGTAATAATATTATATTGGCCTCGCGGGAGGACTGTGGAAGGCAACCTGTGTCCAGTGCCTCAGCGTACACCTCTGCTAGAAGGGGGGAAAGGGTGTGGGCAAATGCTTTATATAATTCTCCCGTTAGGCCGTCGGGCCCGGGAGCTTTTGTGTTTGGAAGGGTTTTGATCGCTTCAATTATCTCGTCAGGGGTGATGGATTCATTAAGGGGTTCGCGTAGCTCCCTGACTACCCAGAAGAGTTCAGTGTCATTGAGGTAGCTTTTTAAGGAGTCGATGTCTGGGTTGTGTTGCGAGGAGTATAGGTTTTGGTAAAAGATTTTTAATTTGTTTGCTATTTCTTCGTCAGTGTGCACCAGCGTGCCCTGTCTGGTCTGTATTCTTTCGACTGTCGTCAATTTCCTGTCGGCGTTCAGAAGCCTTGCGCGGAGTGCACCTGGCTTTTAGCCTTCTCCGTATTGACGGACTTGGCTGTTCCTTCTTAAGAATTTTACCTCCCGTTCAGCCGCGGATCTGAATGTTTCTAGCTCCTCTCTGAGTGCTGCTTGGGAGCGTGGGTCGTTTGCGTTTGAGATTTTGAGTTCAAGGTGCTTTAGTCGTTCTTCGTTGGAGGATAGTTCTGTTCGGATCAGTTTGAGGAGGCCGTTTTCTTTAGCCAGGCAGACGCCTCATACAAAGCATTTCAGTGTTTCCCAGATTGTGCTGATCGAGTTTACAGTGCCTAGATTTGTTTCCAAAAAAGATGTAATTTCATGTCGGAGCTCCGAGGCGAACACCTGATCTTGCAGTGACCCGGGTTTGAACCGCCAGTGCAGTAGGTGCGATTTGGTGATTGCCGAGTTGCAGACAAGGGTTACCGGGTAGTGATCCGAGAGCGTCCGAGGAAGGATTTGACATGGCCCCCATTGGAGTGGGCCCTTGGCTGAGATGAATAGGTAATCAAGTCTAGAGCTGGTGTTATGTACTGCTGAGTGGAACGTGAAATTGCATAGCTCCCAGTTGCTGTGTCTCCATGTGTCTACGAGATCGTAGGCTCTGCATATTTCGTGTATCTGGCGGCTGGCTTTGGACCTGGTCGGCGACGAGGCCTGCGACTTGTCCTTTAAGGGGTCTAGGGTGGTGTTCAGGTCGCCTCCCCAGATGATCGTTGTGGAGGAGACTCTGAGTTTAATTTTATATCTGTATCTGAATTTGAGCTGGCGATGATTATTGCCAATCTCAAACCAACCAGTTGCAAAGGAGATCCTTGTCCTGCTATGATAATAAAGGCATGTTCTCCGATCCTGATTGGTACTCCTTGTAAATTTGTGAATGCCTCTTTTTGCGGAGAACTATGTTCTAGCTGTGCTCAAGAATGCCTGGATCACATCTTTATTAAAAAAGCCAGGACTTTGCCCAGTCACCACAAATTACCAGCCTATCACAAACACCCCGTTTCTTTTAAAAACGTAGATCGTGTGGTTAATTTTCAAATCTAGGCATACTTGAATGAACACATAATTTTAAACAAATGGCAGTCAGGTTTTAAGCAAGGGCATGGCATGGAAACAGCGTTGCTTGATCTGAAAGCGAGACTACTTCAGATTATGGACAAAGGTCAAACTGCTCTGCTTATGCTGCTGTATCTTTTTCCAGCTTTTGGAATGGTTGACCATACTTTGTTGGTCGCCAGGTTAAAAGAAGTAGCTCATTTTTCGGACAATGCTGCCCTTTGGATTTCCTCTTTTTTGAACAACTAATGGTGCAAGGTTTGTAGTAAGGAAGCAGAAGCTCAACCTGTGCTCTTGGCGTTTGGCGTGCCACAGGGTGTGTGTCTATCACCCTCTTTATATAATATTTGCATGGTTCTCTTTTTTAATCTTTTAGAAAAGAATGGTGTAGGTTTGACAAATTATGCTGATGACACGCAATGTGTCATCTCTCTATCTGGTATCCACACAGACGAGGAAAGAACAATCAACAAAGTGTATGAACCTATACAAACATGGATGGTAGGAAATGGCCTGGCACTTAATAAAGAAAAAAACAGACCTGATGGTAGTAGGTACTGAGAATAAAATAAGAAGTCTAGGCACCGATTTTAATATTTCCTTTAGTGGCAGGGTGTGATTTCGGGGCAAAAAAGAAATTGGAAACTCTAGGGATAATCCTAGATCAGAATCTTAATATGCGGGCTCAAGTAAGTAGCCTGGTTGACTCCACTGCCTATTACATAAAGTTGTTAGCACAACTTCGGCTATACATTTCTCAAGAAAATTGCGAGATGATGGCGAGGGCCATATTGGGGTTTAAAATTGTAGTAGCTTATTAGTAGGTATAGCTAAATCAGACTGCACTAGAATGCAAGTTATACAGAATAGCGCAGTAAGGGTAATCACTGGACTAAAAAGGAGGGATCACATTTCAGATGCTAAACACAACTTGCATTGTATTCCTGTCGAAGCAAGGATACTTTTTTAGTCTATTATTGATCCCCGATAAATGTGTGATGGGTTCTAGCCCTCATTACTCCAGCGAGGAATTGACTAACAAATCTAGTGTAAGGACACTTAGATCCAATAACACTGATCAGCTAAAAATACCTTCCTGAAATCTGACTAGCGCCATGAAATGTTCATTCTTTCTGGCTACACCAAAGGCATGGAATGCTATTCCTCCAGACCTAAGAGCATTAAGATGTTCAGAAAAAAGTTGAAGACTGTTGTTCAGATGATGACTGCGGCTTAGGATAGACATGTTCCTGTGCTCCCCTCCTGTCTGATTTTTGTATTTGGTTTCGTAGTTGTATCTGTCTTGGTCCGTGTTGGTTCTGTGTCATGGGTTTTCTGTTGGCGCCCGTGAGCCTCAGTGTCATTTGGTGTGCATTAGAAATGTATTAAAATAAAGTAAAGTTGCATATATCGCTAGGTTTTAGCGTGGGAATCCGCTGAGTTTTTGGCCATAGCGTATGAACCCTTACATTCAAAATATCACAAAAGCTGAAGACAGTTTTTTAAAATCAGTTTTTTGGGGAAACTTTGCCATCCTTAATAGTGTCGAATTCAAGCATTGGTAGTCTCCACAGTGCTCCTGGTTTCGCCGTCAGACTTGGTAATGAAAAAAGGTTGGACACTTGATACAGATAAACCCTTGATCTGATGACACAACTACATCAAAGACAAAGCTCCATTTGAACCTCAAGGTACGTATTCATGCACCACTTCGGTGGACATCTGCCTCAGGCATGGCAACCCACCCACATGCATCAGAAAGCAGCGACGACCACAAAACATTTTTGGTCTAGCAGAACAGATAATGATTTGCCTCCATAAACTACACTAAAACACAAAGCACAACACCTCTGCCATCAGAATGCAGTGACGAACTGCATCAAAAATGTCAGTCTGGACACATAAAGAGTCTATTGCGCTTGCGCACTCTCCTGACACCTCAGCACCCATCCACATGCCTGACCTTCATGGGTTGCTTACTGGAGCTCGGCCAGCCCACCTAATTCCCTGTCTTGGCCAAATGCCCACATGCATTCTTATCTCTCTGACTATTTCTCAACTCGCTCCTCTCTGCTCATCATGCTAAGCAATCCTCTATTCTTATTCTCCTTGATCTCTCTGCCGCTTTTGACACTGTCGATCACCCACTCCTGCTCAACACTCTTTCCTCCTTCGGGTTCAAAGGCCATGTTCTAAAATGGCTATCCTCTTACCTTTCCGCCCGTTCCTTTGCTGTTTCATGGGGAGGCCAGACCTCGCCTTCCTTCCGTCTAATTTACGGTGTTCCTCAAGGCTCTGTACTGGGCCCTTTCCTCTTCTCTCTCTACACCTCCCTCATTGCCCCTGTTATCTCCTCCTTTGGCATCTCCCATCATTTCTATGCAGACGATACTCAACTCTTTCTCTCTTTCTCCTCCTTCACACCTGACCTCCATCTTAAACTCTCCTCTTGTCTCACAGCCATCAAGAACTGGATGTCCTCCCGCTTTCTTTCTCTCAACACCGATAAAACCGAAGTCCTTTTCTTCCACTCTAATACTCTTCCCCCTCCCTCTCCTTCCCCATTTATCCACTTTCCTCCCTCCGATCTCCCTATCTCCTTCCATGCTCGCAATATAGGCATTCTATTTGACTCCTCTCTCACCTTCTCGCAACACATTTCACTCACCTCCCGCACCTGCCGATAGCACCTCTACAATATTCGCAAACTCCGTCCCTCCCTCACATTCCATGCTACCAAACTTCTAATCTCCTCACTCATCTTTTCCTGCCTCTTCTACTGTTCCTCTCTAATCTTCGGACTTCCCTCTTCTCAGTTTGCCCCTCTTAAATTCATATACCACTCTGCTATTCGTACCCTTTGTCTCCTTACCTCCCGTGACTCCATCTCCTCTTCGCTCTCTCACCTTGGCTGGCTACCTTTCCACTTACAACTAAAATTCCACTTTCTCTGCCTTGTTTTCAAATCCCTCCATGGTCTTGCTCCTCCTTATCTGTCCTTCCTTCTCTCCTTCTACTCCACCTCTCGCTCCCTTCGTTCCTCTGACCACCTCCTTCTCACTGTACCTCCTTCCCCCTGCTCTTCCTCATGGTTCCGCTCCTTCCATCTTCTTGCTCCTCTGCACTGGAACTCTCTCCCCCTCCCAATCCACTCTTCCACTACCCTCACCTCATTTTGCACTTCCCTTAAATCGCTCCTCCTCCATTCCCCACCTTGAAGCTCCCTCCTGGCCTCTCTAATCCCTCCCCCCCTGGTGTTACCCTCTCTTAATTCCTCTCTCCCCTCTCGCATTATGCTCTCTCTCCCTTCCTTCTACACTTATTCAATCCTTCTCCTGCCCCCCCTCAACACTCCGATTGACACTCCACTTCCCCCCCCTCTCAGTTAATTGCTCTTTACACTGCTTTGTGGAATGATTCAAGTTGAAATTTTTGCTCACAGTGTTAACTGTTGTTATTTCTCTGTATTTGTTGTTCCATTGTACAGCACTTTGGTGTAAAGCGCTCAATAAATGAAATCAATCAATCAATTTCCAATACTTTGGACCTCTGCCCCCCAATGGCTTTCCCACTACAAGCGCACTGAGGCCATACTAATGGGATAAAAGCGCTGTACACACGACAAACTACTACTACTACTAGACTAGTTGTACCGCAAATATGATGAGTGACAGCATAACATGTTGGACAGCTTATTCACAGGCCATGTAAAAAGTTCAAAGATCCGCAGCGATGGTGATCCACAACACCAAAAATCCAATTCAAGTGATGTCACAATACAGGTGGTGCCACACCTGAGAACTCTGTGCAGAGTGTCCAATTAACTTTGGAGAACTACTCATTCATTGGGACACTGGAAGCAAAGCCCTGGTAAATGACGCTCAGCACATCATAAGTGCACCATGTGCGTGTATGACTCTGATGAATGCAAAATCAGCAGGAGGCGTGTCACTGGCACAATGCAGCATCTCCTTGCAGAGACAAGGCACCTTTGCAACAGTGAATTCAAGTCCGATAACATGCCTGAACACTGGGTACGAAATGGAGTAGAACAGTTTCTTCATGTGTTGTTTGTACGCAGTTTATGCAGTTTAAGCAGTTATGCAGTTGTGCTTGTGGTCGGGAATGAATTTCTGACATATAGAAATATTCTTCTCCAGATTCACTAATTCCGTGGTTTCCTGCAATGCTCATTATTGTGCACGAAAAGCTGCTTCTCTGCAGGTGCTCCCCTCATTTCCCAGAGTGGGACTGTTGTCCTCTCTTCCTTTTATCCCCCCTTCCCTTCGTGCCAGTTGCCACATCCTCACATTAAGGAACTCAGAACACTACGGGCTCCAACCTTGGTGATAAAGTGAATGCAGACCTGTGATTGGGTGGCTTTGCAGACCTCAAAGTGCAAATGGAACTACATATGCAATGACCACATTGAATGAGTTATTTTTTGTGCTTTTTTTATCATGGCAGAGAAAGCACGGTCCGGGTATCGAATCTGTGCTACTCTGCATGGTTTTAATTCCAGATTGGATTTTAAATGGAGAAACACTAATTAATTATACTTGTTTTAGTGATCATTTTATTTAGTCTTTTAAATCGTATAATGTCCCTGCACCTTATTTGACTAAGCACCCTTGACAGGCTTTTAGAAATTATGTTTTAAGATTTAAATTTAATTTGTTTTTAACTGGTGATGTGGTTTCAGCAAGATCTCGTATTGCCAAGGCAATTCGATTATGTCGGTATTGTAATACGACCATAGAAACCCTGAAACCTTTATGTATGGTGTGTTGCGTTTTAATGGATATCGGTGAAAAATAAATGTGCTAGATTTGCTCATTGTGCAGAAGATGTTTCTACTGATCTGTTCTGGGTCCGGATTTTAAATGCTAAGGAGATCTCTCTGACTATTGCTGTAATTGAATTTGTAAAATAAGTTGTATGAAAATATCTTTGTATGATGCTTTTATGTTGTTGAATGTGTAAAAAAAGTTTCTGTTTTTAACTGTATGAAACAATAGGTACATTGATGGTTTTGTTTGCAAGACAAGTGTGTTGCCCATGTTGCTTCATTCATGAACCATCCCAGCCTGGTTCATGAATGAAGCACTTTCAACTCTGTTTAATGCACACCACTTTCCATCTGGCAATGATTATAGCTTGGTGCCCGGGTGCACACTCTGCCTACAGGGAGAGATCAGACAGACCCGTGAGGCTCAGAAAGCGGCCAATGAACATACTTGAAAGCTCCTATGGCAGGGGACCATGCTATGCACCCTGCTGCTGGCGGGTTCTGTGCCTCGCTTGTTAGTCAGTCCTGGTTTTAAACCCCTTAGGTCTGCTCTCAAGTAGTGTAGCCGGTCTGTAACGAGAAAGTCTTTCCGCTATATTTGCTGCCTAAAAATACAAATCTGAGGCCTGAGCTAGTGCCGGTATCGCCTGTAAGTTTTATGGGGCCTTTTCTCGTGTTATGCGGCCTGCTTGAAGTCATCAATTCCGCCTGGGTTTCAGTTGTTCTCAGCTGTATTCTCTGCATAAAAAAAACCATTGTAATGCCTGTACGGATGACGTTAGGGCTTGTCCCAAGATGTGAATGCCTTTTCCCTTCCATGTCCTAGAGGGGAAATCCAACAGTTCTTTCCCTGCCCCGCTGAAGTCTTCATGTTAGTGCAGTCTCCTTTCCCAAATTTTTGGCAAAGAGTTAAGTGTTGTTCTCTGTTAAACCCGCCCATCTTGTCCCGTCAGGCTGCCAATTACCATCTTAGCATCACAACTGGGCACCTATTTATTTGAAGTGGGCCCCCTGTACGATAAGTACTTGTATTCTTTTGTAGAGGTCTATTGAGCTAAAATGTACTGAACAAGCAAGAAAGTGGGATAATCAGAATTGTGGCATCCTTGTGGCCTCCTAAAGAAGGTATGCACTGGCATAGAAAAGGCACAGGGAATCGACAGGGTAGTTAGGAAGGTTAGACTCCGTGAAACTCACAGGTCTATAGCTTCTATGGAAGCACAGCTCCCGACCGCCCAATTATTATTCAAGACTGGGTAGGGAAACGTTAGGGAGGCTTGAAGGGAGAAAGTTAGAGAAGGCACTCAACTGCTTCACAGATAGCTTTGCACTATGTAAACCCAGGCCCACATATAGCACATACATTGGTTAAGACAGTGGGCCTCATTATAAGTTCGTAAATAACGTGTACCAGCACTTTTCTGGACTATTAGTTGGCCAGCAAAGAGAGCTTTTAACCACATGTGCTGTATGTGGTGCAGTGAGTGTGACTGCACTGGGCGAAGATGGCAGCTCAGTGTTACGTCACAATTGTATGATGATATGCATGTTCCCCCTCCAATGGCTGAAGCTGGGCCGGTCCTCGCATTGCAACAGGAAGCTCAAGTTTCATGATGCGCAGTTGAAGTAAAGATACTGAGTGTGCATCATAGACAAAAATAATAGCAGAGATCACACACGCCTGTGTGATTCATGCATGCTGTTGCCCCCGAATGTACTCTCCAGCATATGTGGTCACCTTGTGGCCCCTGTGTCTACTATGCAGTCTCTGCATAGCCCAATCCAAAAACTTGATACAAAACCATAGCAACCTCAGCCAATGACTAGGGCTAACACAAATACACACATGTCTAAGGCACTGTACAAACATCTGAGTGAGCCCAGTAGATGTGAGAGCAGACCGGGAGAAGTGGGGCACGTCCTTTGCGCCTCCCTGCGGAGACAGGGAGACTGCCGCTTGGTACAAGGTGAGCACTTTGCTAGAGGAGCTACTTGATTTTCAGGCTTTGGTACAAGGGTGTGTAGCCTCCCAGAGTTTTACGAGAGACATGAACAGTGCAGTTCTGAGGATCCATGGGCCTATGAGAGCCCTGAGCACTTAAGTGAAGAGAAACAATAGGTGTATGACTGACCTAGAAGGTAATACCTAGAAATTAGAGGCTGATGAGAGACCTGAATCAGTGAATACTGAGTACTCTGGGGTTTATAAGAGACCAGAAAAAATGAAGGCCACAATGCTGAATGCTGAGAAACCTGAGCTATGTGAGCGGCCTGAACAAGGGGATGCTGAGATCCCTAGGTTCTATTGGAGACCTGATCAAGGGAACGGTGAGCGAGAAACATGAGGTATGTGAGAGACATGAACAAAGGAATGCTCAGAACCCTGAGGCCCATGAAAGACTTAAACCAGTGACTGCTGAGAGATCCAAGGTCCAGGAGAGAGAGGCTTAATCAGTTGAATTCTGAGATAGCTGATGTCTGTGGCAGATCTGAACAAGTGATCCTTGGATGTCTGAGGCCAAGGAGAGACCTTAGTTATGAAAACTGGCAAACATGAGGTCTAGAGAGACCTGCCCCGAATACTAAGAAGCAAGAGGTCTGAAGGAGACCTATCTGGTAGCTTCAAGCAGCAGAGGTTGGGGAGAAACCCAGCACTACAGCGGTGAGCACTGAAGGTATGCCCATTTCAAGCTGGTAGACATAGAGACAGGGACAAAGCTTAATCGAGAGTCTGAGAATCCAGAGACCTGGAAGAGGCCTAGAAGTGCATAATGAAAGCAGGAAGACCAAAAATGGGCCCAGACTGTGAGAACAACCTGGAAGAACCTTCCCAAGAGAGAGTGCCTTTTTGTGTTTAGAATATGGCTTGACATTTCACAATAGGGTTTATGAACTCTTATGTTGGCCAAGATGCAGAACATTTTGCGTATTAGCTTAGGGTTAGCCAGGAAGCTAAGCACATTTTAAGAACAAGTTAGATCTTTCTGTTGGCCATCGCTTTCAACATTGATATATAGACTAGGATGTCCCTGGAGTGATGAGGTTTCTTTTGACTAGGTAAAGAACTTGATGATTGATGATTTTGCGTATCTTCACTGGATTTATTGGATGCTTGGGGACTATCATACTTTTGTTGTTTCATCCTTAACATGGTTTTCATTTGGTGTTTCCTTATTTTTAGAGCTTTCTCCTGCACCTTTAGGAGTTTAGTAAAACCCCTTCCTTGTCTTAACACAGACTGAACGTACTTGTTATTTTGCATCACAAGTGTCATTGCTCACCCTTTGTACAGAGAAGGGAAAAAGCCTCTAGTTAGAAGCAGGAAACACGCCTTTGATGAGAAGCAGGGACAAACCTCTGGCTAGGAGCATGGAACATAACTGCAGTGAGTAGCAGAGAACATGCATCTGGTGAGAAGCAGGGAACACATCTCTTGAGGAACAGGGAACACATCTCTTGAGGAACAGGGAACACACCTCTATTGTGCAGCAGGGAACATGCCACTAGAGAGGAGCAGGGAACATGCCTTTAGTGAGGAAAAGGTAACAGGTTTATAGTGAGTAGTAGGGGACACACTTCTGGTGAGGAGCAGGGGACATGCCTCTAGTGAGGAGCAGCGACCAATCTTCTAGTAAGGAACAGGTAACATGTCTCTTGAGGAACGGGGAAAAATCCCCTGGTGAGGATTAGCGAACAAACGTCTAGGAAGAAGCAGGGAACACATCTCTAGTGGGGATCAGGATACGTGCCTCTGTTGAAGAGCATTACTGGGCCTAGGGTGCGGAGCGGGGATGATCCTTAGATGAAGAACAGTGGTGGGCCTGGATATAGTATGTCAATAAGGGGCAAAGTAGGGATGGGCCACAGTTGAGGCGCAGGGAGAAGCCCTGGGTGAGGAGTAGGGATGGGCCTTAGGAGAGGATCACGGGTGCGCCATGAGCCGGGTTGTACCTCAGGTAAATAGAAAAGATGGGTGTCTGTTGAGAAACGGCATTCAAGGATCAGGAGTTGGACTTTGCTGAAGAACCGGGAGAAGTAATTTGCCTTGTGTGAGGAAGAAGGATGGCCCACAATTCAGGAGGAGGGCCATGCCTTAGGCAAGAAGATGGGATGGGCCTTGTTGGAGGAGCAGGAATGGACCTCAGTTGCAAAGCAGGTTGTTGGCCTCAGGTGAATAACGGGTATTGGGCCTGTGTCGAGGAGAGGAAAGCCTCCTAGAAATAATGTTTTCTAAGGATACTTTGGACAGGGAGAGTGGTTAAGAGTGCCATGTGCTGTGTGATGCTGTCACAGTGAGCTGATTGCGATGTTAGCTGCTACATCCGTTCTGAAGGATTATGAAAAGATTATCAAGCGTACATTATATACAGATTATGCTTAGTACTATATATGGTATAGAATACCCTATAAAGTATGTTATAATGATATTGCAAGTGGATGTATGTGATTTCTTCGAATATATTTCTCCTACTGGACATTTCATCGAATACATTTCACCGTAAAACCAAATCTTCTTTTTAATTTTTTTATCATTGTTTTTTTAATGTTAGGGGAGACCCCCGGCACACCCTCATCCCTCCCTACCCTAACTTATACCCTTACTGCACACCCTTCCTATTATGTGTTACACATATACCATTTCTCCTACCTTTTTCTGTGAAATATATTCCGTGAAATCTCATTTGGAGAAATGGTATTCGAAGTAATCTACAGTAACAATTGCAAGTCGCTAAGGAGTTCCATAACCAATGCAAGAATGAAAACATAGGACGAGTTCCTTTATAACAAGGATGTCCAACATACGGCCCGCGGGCCACAATGCAGCCCCCCAAGCCATTTCATGTGGCCCGCGAGGCTGTACAGAAAACATTGAACAAATAAATAAATAAACTGGGCCAAATAAACCGGGCTGTGGCGGAGGACTGTTACTGCCTCTGCCACGGCCCGGTTTATTTATTTATTTGTTCAATGTTTGTCGGGTCCATGGACCCAATTAATTTATTTATTTCTGCAATATTGGGTCCGACCAACATTGCAGAAATAAATAAATTAATCGGGTCCGTGGACCCGACAAACATTGAACAAATAAATAAATAAACCGGGCCGCGGCCTGTAACTGCAGTTACAGGCCAGGGCTCGGATCAGGGGCGCCAAGTATGGGGGTGCTCCGCCTCCCCCACCCCCCGGCCCGGGGAGAAGACACCAGTATGGATGGCCCTTTGTTCCATCCATACTGTGTCTCTCTCTGGCGGCCTGGGTAAAAGCCGGGTAAAAAAATAAATGATGTTTAAAAATTGAGGGACGGATGCAAAGCAAGATGCTCTTGTTTTGCATCTGTCCCTCAATTTCTAAAAATCGTTTTGGTTTGGGTATACTTCTACATCTATGTGCACGGATGTAGACGTATACCCAACCCAAAACGATTTTTAGAAATGGAGGCACAGATGCAAAGCAAGTCTGTCCCTCAATTTCTAAAAATCGTTTTGGGTTGGGTGTATTTGTACATCTGTGCACCCCTCTTGGCAAAAAGAGGGGTGCACAGATGTAGAGGTACACCCAACCCAAAACGATTTTTAGAAATGGAGGCACAGATGCAAAGCAAGTCTGTCTCTCAATTTCTAAAAATCGTTTTGGGTTGGCTGTATTTGTACATCTGTGCACCCCTCTTGACAAGAGGGATTTACACATGTAGAGATACATCCAACCCAAAACGATTTTTAGAAATCGAGGCATAGATGCAAAGCAAGTCTGTCCCCCAATTTCTAAAAATCGTTTTGGGTTGGGTGTATTTGTACATCTGTGCACCCCTCTTGCATTGCATCTGCGGAGGGAGGTGGCAGGGAGAGGGCAAATGAGACTGTTCGCATGTCTCCGAGTGTGTACGTGATGAGGGTGAATGCTATGCTATGGGCAGGGAACGGAGGCGTTGAGGGAGGTAACTCCCCTGAATTCTAAGGAAGGTAACAGCGTGGGAGAGGGAGGGAGTGTGGGGTGAGGTGGGATCACCTTGTTGGGGGGTTTAGCAGGGTGGGTGGGCAGTAGAATGTGATAATTCGGCCTTTTGACCACACAAATCAGCCGAAATAAATCAGTCTTTTTTTGTATTTGTTCTTCAAAATGCAGAATTATCGCACAGAACCCAGTATGGACCTTGCCATACTGTTGACCTTGTTCGGTGTAATAGCATTCAATGGGACAGTACTTGCAGGGCCTAATGGTGCAGAGCTAATGGACTTCTATATTTTTAAAGAGACAGTAACAACACTTCTCAGCAGGGCTGTGTAATCTATTTTCTACTAGAGCTGCCATATTTGAAATGGGGCAATGCTGGTACCCCTCAGTTAGCTTGCTAAACAGGGCTACTATGCTTTTGTTGAGGCAATGCTAGTTCATCTTAGTGGGGCTGCTACACTTTTGATGGGACAACATCAGCACTTCTCAGTTGAGCTGCTACACTCTTATTGACAAGGCCCACTTCTCAGCAGATTTATTTATTTTTATTGGTTATTTATAATGCGCATAATATACCCAGAGGGATCGAACCTGTGTTGCTCCATGTCGTCTTGCTTCCAAGGCGAGCACGTTGCCCCTGAGCTATCCTCCCGAGACTCTGAAGATCTGAAGTACATCTAATGATACAGAACCAGAACTGTTGAGAAAGTCTAACATCATCTTCATCATCATCATCAGAATAAATCAACACTGTTGTGGTTATACAAGAGCTAATATATTTAAAGGGATGGAATTACTCAGAATGTAGCAGCACTATTCAATAACCCAAAGTGCTTAAGCATAGTTAATGTGAAAATACGACACTTTTCACCATTGGGACAGTACTACCTTGGCCAGAGTTTCACACTGAAGAAGTGAGCAAGTGATCCGGGGTCTGCAGCCCACACACACGCATGGGATTCTCATGCACCCACTTGCGAGATTTGCACCAAATTTGTGAGATTGTGCTCCAAGGTAGGAGACACATGCACAGTCTTTGCTCTGAGGTTTGACACACTCACAGGATGGGATGGCATTTCGTTCTCCCATCCTAGTTGTGTTGCTCTGCCTTTTGAGGGCTACTACAACCTGGATGATTATAGAGGGGTGGAGCAGGGGCAGTATTGGCCTACTGGAATGCAACTGGAAGGCTTAAACCTCCTCCTTACTTGACTTTAGTATATGCAGTACATGCTAGCGAATGTTTCCGCTGTTCTGCAACCCCCCCCCTCACACCAAGTTGGCGACTACATGCAAATGCGGTCATATAACTGCTGGTGATGTCACTTCCTATATTTGGGCACCCCCCGGGAAATTCATAAGTCGGCTCCCCTGCCCGATTTATTTATTTGTTCAATGTTTGTCGGGTCCGTGGACACGATTAATTTTTTTCTGCAATGTTGGGTCCGACCAATAAACCGGGCCGTGGCAGAGGACCTTTACTGCCTCGGGTGCCCCCTGGAATTGGTTTATGCTTCTTTCATTACCACAGAAGTAATGAATGTGTATCACAGAGATAAGCTCGCATATGTATTGGGCACACTGCACATGCTCAGGCAGCATCTTTCATGCTTTGTAGAGGACAATGCTGGCCTAAATTGGGAACAGCCAGCATAGACATGTTGCTACAGAGGCATCATTTGGGTACAACCAGCATGCCAATGTGTTACATCAGTGACAATGCTTTGTTATACTGTGGACTCATTGATCATTAAAATGTGTTGTGGTCTACAATGTTCTTGTCTGCTGTTGGTGACATGGAATGTACATGTTCCCCTTTAGAGCTGATTGTAAACTTATGGCTGTTTGGTCACTTTTCCTGCTGTAAAATGCACAATTTCAGCCCCATATTTGGAAAGAAAATCTTGGGGTGGGGGGCCTTCAAACCCTCCCTAGATCGTTATAGCTCCCTCGCTATGCTCAGTCGCCCCACTATTTCAGAGAAATATCGACGCATACACACTGGAAGAAATCACAAGAAACTAACTTTTGATCACTGCCCCGTCACCAAAAGCTATCTTTGGGACTGCATGGCTAGGCCTGTGATGCTATTGTGTCAAACGCCATCGCTTTTGAATATACTGCTTTGGGTGAGGGTGTTCACTTTTGGCTCGCCGGGCCACCGGGTGACAAAAAGTTAATGCTTTGGCCCCACATTCAAAAATGTTGGACAAGCCTGCTTTATAAGTTCACAGGACTCTGAGGTGACTTGAAATATCCTTCCTATGTATGGTTGAGGGTATTGTATCCCTCATAATTCACGGTTACTCCGTCATCCCCTTTAATACGGGGTCCTGGGCTCTGTGGGATGCCAAAAATCTTCTAGTTCTTGATATGCGAAATATATGTAAAATCTACTCTGTTGGAAAAACACACTAACAATGTATTGAACTCAAATATATTAAGCAGTCCAATAAAAGTCCATTTAAAATCAGTGCAATTAGTAAATGTCTCCATGTTAACTAATGATGATGAATTCTGGGATCTGAAAAAATGATCATCCATAGCCTCCTTTAGCATTCACCGCTGGCCCTGGGAGCAAGCATTGTGACTTCACAACTCAAAGGTAATAAATGAGGATAGTTGAATAGTGGCGCTGTGTACTCACTGTAGGTAAGATGGAATGTCTCCTATATGGGATGAAGTTTCCCCTACTATAGATTATAATGAAGTTTCAAGTCAGTAAAGAGTTCTTTGACCAAATAGTTGAACAAGGCCAAAGGTTAAGTTCCTTTCTAAGGTCACTCACCACCAAAGTGACTTGCAATATCATTGTAAGGCACAGTAGGGCGTACATTATTCTTTATGATATGTGGTAGCATCATCATCCTCTTTAATACTTGACCTCGCTGTGATGCAAAAGATCTTCTAGTTGTTGTAATGTAGAACACATGTAGAATCATTTTGCTTGGGAAAAAATACACTATTATGCAGCTTGTAGAGCCTTGCAAACAAACATTTTAGGCAGATTAATAAAAAAGCATTTGATATTCAGCATTGCGGCTTAGTGGTGACATGCAGATGGCTTCCTGTGCTAACTCCCAGCAGTGCATCGAATGAATGCACAATATGAATATCTCCTTGCTTATCAACTGATGACTCTGATCTGACAAAGGAAACGAGTTCAGAAGAATGGAAGATGAAAAGGTAGGCAGAGCTTTCATTCATGTATTTAGTGGAACTTGGGATTCTGCTGACAGAGCTGCCTTTCACAGTGTGCAGACTGGCAGCAGGCAGTGTGAGTGACACCATGGCTCAAATGTATCATACTATGTAGAGGCTTTCATTTACAGATATTGCAGGCTTCCGTGCATTGCAAGGACATTATGTACAGGTTGTTCTATAGATATTGCAGGCTTCCGTGCATTGCAAGGACATTATGTAAAGGTTTTTAGATAGATATTGCAGGCTTCCGTGCATTGCAAGGACATTATGTACAGGTTGTTCTATAGATATTGCAGGCTTCCGTGCATTGCAAGGACATTATGTAAAGGTTTTTAGATAGATATTGCAGGCTTCCGTGCATTGCAAGGACATTATGTACAGGTTGTTCTATAGATATTGCAGGCTTCCGTGCATTGCAAGGACATTATGTAAAGGTTTTTAGATAGATATTGCAGGCTTCCGTGCATTGCAAGGACATTATGTACAGGTTGTTCTATAGATATTGCAGGCTTCCGTGCATTGCAAGGACATTATGTAAAGGTTTTTAGATAGATATTGCAGGCTTCCGTGCATTTTGTGGACATTATATACAGGTTTTTATACAGACATTGCAGGCTTCTGTGCATTGTAAGGGCATTATGTATAGGTTTTTATATAGATAGTGCAGGCTTCGGCTTCCGTGCATCGTAAGAACATTATGCACAGGTTGTTATATGGATATTGCAGGCTTCCGTGCATCGCAAGGACATTATGTACAGGCATTTATACATATCGCAGGCTTCTGTGTACTATTTATAAATGATTTATTCTGCAAGCCTCCACTGCTCATTTCTTTTAAGCTGAACATAAAGTAAAAGCCACATTGTTTCTGCTGGAGTTTCAACTGCTCAATGCACCTAATTGCTGTAGCAACACACACACCGAATAGCTGAATGCACACTTGCTTTTGTGGGTTCCTCGAGGCTGAAACATTTATTTTTTCCTTCTGGTTTCACATTTGAATTCTTCCGGGATCTGTTTTTAATTTAATGGCCTTTGTGTTTGCTGAATTTATTTTCGCTGTAAACGCTCCCTCCCCCCCCCGCTGATATTTTGTTGTGAATGCTAGAACATCACAGCCATATCAAGTTGCATGTTCTCGCTCTGCACCAGTTTAGTGATGGAAATCATTCGCACTAAAATGACATATCGCGTTACCCCGCGTACCAGGAATTCATATGCCACATGCTCTGCTGCCGGTTGAATACCTTCACTTCATGCATCAGATGTGTTTTCTGAAACCGCACAGCCTGTATGGGGCCAGGAAAACTCCCGCTGCAGTCAGCACTTTCCAACTTTCTGTTAGTACAGAGAACAATGCGTGGCGTTAATAATTATTGCAGGGACGCGTTCTTCTTACGACGGCAAAGCTGCTGCTCCTCCCAAGACGCGGGTCAGGCATCTGAGTTGAAACATAGCCTGTGTATTGTTTCTTTACGTTTGAGCCCATACTCCCCAGTAATGATGGCACAAATTAGTGCCAGGGTCTAACAAATATTGACAAAGCCAATAGCGCAGGCTTTATAAATGTAGATGTTCTTTGTCCTGCAGAGCAGGCTTTAGAAAAAGAATAATACCATTGAAATGCAGCACACAAGTGAAAACACATTAATGTACGCAGCAGCAGGGAAAGTAAACATGCTTTTAAAAGCATCATTCACAAATCTCTTCTAATTAGACAGCTTCACTTAGTCATACAAAATGGCTGACGCATTATAGGAACTTCCACCAGGTTGCACCTTTTCTGTGTTGCAGAGCATCTGACTAGAAGCAGGGCCCTTCTCTGATATGCATCTGTCTTCCAAGAGCTCTGGCAGAGTGCTAGAGCTTTCTGAGCAAGACCTAAAATGGGAAGAAATTGGTCGTCTTAGTACCATATCCATTAATTGTGCGCCCAGATTTTATTTGGAATGATGTGCTGACAAACCGTCGACTGTTTTCGTTTTTGGATGAATGTAGTTCACCCACCTCTGATCAGCAGCCATAGAAACCACTGCTGCTTGCTGTGCTGTTCTTTTTTCCCGAAACTTCCTTTTCTGGCCATTAATAGTTCTGGGCATAGTATGCCATTGAGTGCATTCCAGGTTGTGTTTTATTCCTGGCACAAAGCGCCCATTATATTTGAAACACTGTGACATATTTTCAACATAGTGTTTCAGTCAGACATCTAACTGGTGAGATATCCCTGGTGGGCCTGGCACAGATACCTGAAGGACACAGGTTCATATCATTGCAGCATCAGACTATCACCCTGACATAGTTGATCAAATAAGAAGCATTGTCCGGTGTCATTGAACCCATTATACAAGTGCTTAGGCTTAGAGACAATGCTTTTTGTAGTGCATGCTTTAGTAGAAGCCCCTTAATCCCTTGTACCAGCCCTCCCCCTGGACTCCCATCTCCTTTCTGTAGAGCACTTGCCCTCCCGGTTGTATACTAATTGACCTTCTCACAATTGACCTCGGGAGAATTGACCTCGGGAGAATTGACCTAATTTAGAAGGTCAATTAGGACATATATGCGGGGGGTAACCACCCGCAACCCCACCACGTAATCCAAAACCACCCGAAACCCCCACCCAATTCCCTTATATTATTTATAATCCAAAACCAACCCAATACATTTATAAAATAACTAAAATAATATAAAGGTCAATTGTGCAGAAGGTAAATTAGGACCACTATAATTAGGTCAATTGTGCAAAAGGTCAATTGTAAAAGGTCATTTTGGGTAATACCGCCCTCCCACCTTTACAAAGTAATTCCGAGGTGTCTTCAAAACTCATCTACAGGGATCAAAACTAAGATGGGATAAGCAGGAGCTAACCACAGCTCCTGGGTATCCAGCATTAACCAGTGAGCAGGAGCTACGATTGGGAAACAAGGAGCCCGTACATAGCGTTCCACAAATCTAACTTTCACACAAGATGCAAAGATATCATTTTGCCCATTATTTATGACCCCTTATTCTTGAAGTGTCGTAAAGATGTATCCTGATGTTTATTTATAGATTGTTCCAAACACACAGAGTTAAATGTTTTGTTTGGCATCAGTTGACGTGGGGAGCCAAAAGTAGCTCCTGGTAGCTGTTGAAGCTAACCAGGCACTTCTAGGCTACAAGGAGGATCTAAATAGCTCCCAGCTCCCCTCAATTTCGAACCCTGCATCTATAAAGAATACTTCCCAGGCATCCCGTTCAACTTCGGAATATCACAATCACCCCATCTTCATTCCACATCAACCCAAGTCCCTGTCAATCGAATACACTATGCCAGATGTTTTGGGCTATGACTGCCACGATCCCTCACCATTGATTATGCCATATCAGAGTTGTAGGCCAAACATCTGTCGAGTCAATTGTTGCAGTCCTCTGTGCAATGCTCGAGGCACCACAGAGGCGGATGAACAGAATGGCCAGCATGTTCTTGTTATGAGGTTCTTCATACTGGCATTCCACTGTGAACTGTTGCCTGTTTTGTTAGTCTTGTAATACCCTGACATGACTTTGGAGTAGGCCACAGGTTCAAATCCCAGCACGAGTGACATCAGCAATTCTAACTCCTGTGCTGAATTTCTCTCAGGCAGGTTGGCAACAGGGAGATGCCAAGCGTATTGCAAGAAGTACCCAGGCAATAGAGTGTGCATAAATGGCACAGTGTGAGTCCAGAAGAAACAGAAACAAACAGTAATGAAAAGAATGGAGCGGTGGGGAGGTAATCTGCATGGTGTGAGAGCAATCCAAGAGGAGGCCTTTGGAATGAGGGAAACACCAAGGACTGAGAGGGAGTTGGAGCACATGGGACTTTCAGAGAAATCTCTTATCACGCAGCAAGACAGAATACTCCACCAATGGACTCCTGCAAACCAACCGACAGTGCAAGGTATTGACGCAAGCGAAGGCGATCAGATTCTGCATCAAGTGTAGACCATGATTGCCGCTTGAAGTCTAGATAGAAGCCCACTATCTCCTACATTTGCAGACATAGCTGCAAAGCCAACATCTATGAGCAGAGCTCATATAAAAGAACCACGACATGGTTTGCTTACCCATAGCGACCTTTTCTCCCCGAATGGTATGCCAAATACTGGTGTAGTGCGGACAAGGCAGAGACAGATAGACACGTTGGCTATGCATGCCAGGTTTGCCCACCACCTCCTGCAAGATTTACATGTACATGTAAGATTTGTGTCAACTGGCTTACACATATGTGAAATGATACTAGCGCTCCGACTGCAAGTCCCATTTTTATTTATTTATTCTATTTTATTTATTGCAATTCTTGTATATCGTTTGGCCTCAGGGCGCACACAAAAGAATACAAGACCAACGACAAGAAGGGGCAAAAGATTGGAAAGAAAATCAGAGTCTGGTAAATCGAGAGGTCAGAGCGAGGAGCAAAAGATTGACACCATGCGCTCTGGGATGTTCCAAAGGCCCTGATTCACAGAACGTTTTCCTATGGGATTGCGCCATTATAAAACACTTCCATGAATCAGGCCTAAAGTGTGTAGCGGAGGCAGTATCTTAGCCAAAATGCGCGAATCAGATCAGTCTTAAGTGACAGAAAACAGAAAGCACACCGGGCAGATGACGTGCGACCTGTCGGGGCAAGATATAGCACGCAAAGTTCAGGATGAATGAGAGGGGCCTGTTAGTAAAGGACATTTCTTCACTTTCCTTACTATTGCGATGCAATTTGATCCTAGAGTATGATGCAGCAACAGCAGACCACATCCCCCAGAATAGCAATTGTGTTTGCCACAGATGTCAAAATGAGTTGCTTGGGCTATGTGCATTTGCAATTCAACAAATAGCGTGCATGCCGTTCAGCAGCAGGCCGGCAGGACGTACCTTATCGCTGATGAATGCTTCCAAAAGTAGAGCATTTCTGCAATTAGTGCTTGAGGTTTTCCAGGTTTGAGGTTTGTGGAAAATGTCTAACATTTCAGCTACTCGGAACATACAGGGCCTGATTCACAGAACGTTTTCCTATAGCTGTGCGCCATTATGAATCAGACCATAGGATGCCAATGGTCTTGTGCATTTAGGGCTCACGTCAAGGTTACATGCGGGTGGGCTGAGACCCCCCACCTTTTTTCAGAGGACATCTTGATATGCTAATTTCTGGTGACACCACATTCAATTGGTATGCTAATGAGTCCCCCACCTTCTGTTTTTAGGATTTGACCGCTGTGCGCATGGTTATGAAGCCGATGAGTTGTCACTTCTGTATTTCTCATCCAAGCATACATGCACTCTTTCTAAAGTCACAAGATGCCTGCAACAGAGCTTCTGTTAATAATTTTAGTGGGAAGTCACAGAGTTGCATGCATAAGTTCATTTTTGTGGCGGTCAACATATGGCAATGCTTAACATTATGTGGCAACAGAAAGAGGAATCAATAATTAGCTAAAAAGACATAATTCTCCTGCCTTCTCGGTTTTCAAGTGTGAGAACAAAATGGAAGACAAAGTAGTGATTCCAAAATTCCATTTGCAAAACTTGGCGTGACATACTCCAGGAGAGGTTCAGGGAAAATGGAAATGTAATTAGCATGTTGAAGAATACTTCTGCCGCTCACAAGTGGAACTCGTACTTTAAACACAGTGCGATGTATATTGTTTTGTTTTTAAATTATTTTTATTGTTTGAAGCATGGACCTAGCACGAGAGCAGCGGAGCGCAGTGTGTATAGCCAGCATTTGGGCTGACATCTTTTAACATTAGGCAAGTGGTGTGAGCTCTGTGCATCAGTATGTGCGTCCATTAGAATTAGTCCTTGGTCAGGTGTTGTTGAAAGAGCCATGTTTTGAGAGATTTGCGAAATTGGAGAATTGTGGGGGAATTCTGGGCTGACACTGGGATCGAGTTCCAGATGGTGGGTGCATGACAAGAGAAGGATTCTTTAAAGATGAGTTGTGATTCAAGTCGGTTGGTCAATTTGCTGTGCGAGGAGCGTATGCCACCAGATATGTATAGATTATCCGCCATGTACGCTGGAGTGCTACTTGTGACTGCATTGTAGATGATATATGTAGTCTTGAACAGTATCCTGGCTTGTAGTGGAAGCCAATGTAGTTGGTGTAGGATGGGGGGTAATTGGGTCAAATTTCCATGCTCCTTTAATAAGACGTGCTGCAGCGTGGTTGACTGCTTTTAGGGGAGCTAAGTGAGCAACTTGGAGGTCTGCCAGGAGAGCATATCTCCCATCAATGTGCAAGGCCACAAGGGCCTGCACTACGGTCCGGAAGTCCTGCGGCAGGATGAAGTGTTTGATTTTTCAAAGGGTAGAGAATCTGAGGAAGGCCATTTAGGCTTTCTTGGCTATGTGTTTCTGAGAGGACAGATTGCTGTCAATGGTGAAGCTTAAGAATTTTGCTGAGTCTGAGAGTTGTGGATCAAATCCTTGTAGGCGCATATCATTGAGTCGTTGTTGGACAAGTTGTTTTTTAGCGGGCGGAACAATGAGGACAAATTCAACATTGGATGGGTTTAGTTTGAGGTAGACAGTCGACATCCAGGACTGGATGATGGCTAGGTAATCGCAGAGATGAATAATGTCCTGCGCGCTATTGACTCTCATGGACAAATGAGTATCGTATTGGTGAGTGGCTTTATTGGGATCTTTGAGAGGAGTGTCCAAAGGCTCCATGTTAAGGGTAACAATGATTGGTAAGAGGACAGAGCCATGGGGGACTCTGCAGGAGACCTGAAGTCGGTTAGAACCTAACAAGTTTATTAGAACAGCCTGCTGTCTGCCCGGGAGTTAGGAGGGAAACCAATTCAGGACAGTGCCAGCAAATCCCATCATGTTAGCAAGGAGGGAGAGAAGGATGCAGTGGTCAACAGTGTCAAATACAGCCAAGAGATCAGAGAGGACAAGGAGGCATGCGTCGCCCTTATCTATGATTTGGAGGGAATCATCCACCACCAAATGGTGGCTGTCTCAATGGTACAGTTGGGGCGGAACCCTGGCTGCCATTTAGAAGGAGCAAATGTTCGATTCTTGCAAGTAGTTTGTGTAGCAACTACTATTTCCAAGATTTTGCTAATAAAGGGGAGGTTCGTAATGGGCCGGCAGTTGGCTTGGTCATCTGGATCTAGGGTTGTTTTTTTCAAAAGCGGTCATATGAGACCAATCTTGAGGGTGTCCAGGAATGATCCTTCTGCGAGGGAGGCATTGATAATGCTGAGGAGTGCATTGAGCCTGTCAATTGTTTAATGATGGATGCTGGAATTATATCATCAGAGTAAGATGTAGGTTTGAGGGAGGCAATCATTTTTAGGATATCCGGAGGAAAGAGATTTTGGTCCAGATTGCAGTGCGCGTGCCGGGGTCAAGGGGATGCTAATGCTGTGAGAGCCTGATTCAATGGTCTCTCAGACTTTGTCTATTTTTTCCAATGAAAAATGTGTTGATTCCATGCATTGTTCTTGAGTTGCTGGTGCCTCAGGGTCGGGTGAGGGTTTGGTACAATGCTTTACTACTTGAAAGAGGACTTTGCTCCTGTTGGAGGCTGCCACAATGGTAGTGGAGTAGTAAACAGCTTTGGCCTCAGTAGTCAGAATCCTATGGTTCGCGCAGAGAGATTTGAGGTTGGTGAGGTCTCCTGAGTTATGTTTTTTGCACCCGTTTCTCTAGGGCTCTGAGCGTTTGTGGGAGGCTTACTCGGGGGTACACCATGGGGGGCGAGAGGTGGTTTGGTCTTTTGCCGGCTGGATTTTAGGGGGGGCGTCAGTGTCCACCAGTTTTATAGCAGAGTTGCTGAATAATTCCAGAAGGCCCTGTGCTGAGGAAGTCTGCAAAGATTGCTTCCAGTTCATTGACTGGGAAGATTTTGAAAGAGCGGCGTTGAGTGAGGGAGCATTTAGCCTGGCCTTTGTGAGCCATAGTCGAGTGGGTGACTTGTAATAGGATGGCGGTGTGGTTAGACCAGTTAAGTGGGATAGGGTGTGCAAAAGTGAGGCAGTGGGATGATGTAAAGACTAAGTCTATGGTGTTGCCTTTGTTGTGCGTGGGGAAGAGCACAATTTGCTTAAGGCCCATTGAAGTGGTGAGTGCGAAAAGCGTGCTTCGAGTGTGATTGTCAGCCTGTGAGTCTGGGATGTTAAAATCACTGAGAAAGACATTATTTGAATGTTCTAATTTGGCAGAGGAGAGTATTTTGGAGATATCTGCAATGAAAGAGTCGCTCCAGTGAGGTGGTCTGTAGATGAGGTGGAAGATGATGGATTCCTTGTGCGATAGAGGGAACCGGCAGGCAAGTGATTCAAACGAGCTTGATCTGGGAGAGGGGAGGATGGAGCATGGCCAACTACTTCAGTGGATGATTGCCTCCTGCCCTTTCTGGGTGGTCGGCATGTTGTATGCAGTAGCCTTGGGGTAGGACGACATTGAAAACATGTGCAGAGGATGGGGTAAACCATGGTTCAGGGATGAACAGGGTATCAATGTTGTTGTTCAAGATGAGGTCAGCTATCTCTGCAGCGTGATGACTGCTGAGCAAGCATTGATCAACATGAGAGGATGTGTGCTTGGGGTCCATGGGTGTTTGGATGGGGCACAGGCAATATTGAGGTTCGCTAGTCTAGCTTTACGGGGCTGCGCAGGGCATGGTGATGTCTTTTGGTGAGTAGCAGTAGTAGCGATCCGTTTGTAGGTGAAATGCAGCACAGCGCGTCAGGCCCTTGGCCCTCGCCATCACCATGTCTCTCCTCCCTCCACAGCCATTCCCCACTCTCACTAGGGTTCGAATGTTGTGCCAGACCCCTAGATAGCAGAGACCATATCCCTGTGAGATGAGTCTGGGAGTTGGAAGGGGGGACTTTACTCTCCCATTGATAGAGGAAGAAACCTGTCAGTACAAGACATTTTCAGCCTTACTGCGTGAAAGTGGATGGGGCTGGTGTGAGCTTTATCACAGTGGGAAGAAATACCGGCTGGAACAGCTGCAGGGCTGCACCACATTGTGGAGCCCCGAGTGAAGCCAGGATTTGCCCTTCCACAGAGACCTCTGCTCTTTGCCAGAGACTGGCCGTTTTTCTCAGGTTTTAACATTGTTTTTTATGATTAACATTGCTGCCTCCCACTCCCAGGAGCCCGTGTTAATCCCACTGATTTCACTAAAACAGTGGGTGTGATTTCCCATCGGTCACCTTTTCAATGGTTTTTCTATGACTCTTATTTCATTAACGTAATTAGATGATAAAAGTCCACCCCTATAGCCTTTGAATAGTAAGTCTTGCCTTTTGTCCATGTCACCAAAGGGACAGTCTACTCAATATTGTCTGCCTGGAGCTGGCCTACACTTAAGTAGAGACTTGGAAGGCGTGAAAACTTTAGGTGGGTGGAACAACTGAGTGGCAGGGCCTGGTCACATCACCTGCAGCCTACTCAATGCTGTCTGCCTGTAGCTGGCCTACAGTCCTGAAGTAGAGGCTTGGAAGGTGCAATTGTAGGAAAGACTTTGAATTCCTGGCTCCTATCATGTCCTACAATGAGGACACAGGGCACCAGATAGGCACCACAGTAGAAGCAGGGGCTGGGGAGAGAGAAGGGTTTGGGGACAGGGGAATGCCATTTCAAGGTTGACCTCTTAAAAGCTTTGAAAAAATAACAAACATTGCAACTCTCACAAAAAAAACCATAAACTGCCTCTCAGTCTTTCCAAGGTCCCTGGGATGTCAGCACAGTAGTTCAGTGTCTCAACATAGCTCTTATCCTATGGCACTAGAGTACTAGATTCATGCAAAGCAACATCAAGCGTGCCTTCTCCTTTTCCACAAATGCAAGATGCTCTTCATCACATATACCAAAGCCTTGCGCACATATTCTCTCGTGCACAGAGAACGTCGTTGTCAGGAATTTAAGGAACAGTGCAGGGACCAGTTTGGTGCCTGTTGCCATTTCCCACAGGAGAATACCTCTTCCCAGAAAGCGACTACCCCTTTGGAAGGGCAAGCGCAGTCCACTGGAATGGCAGCATGTGCCCAGCGCAGGACGCATTCTGTGAGCCGCCATTTCAGCATAGCAGCAGAGTGCAGTCTTTACGGAACAGGATTCTCTGCTGGTGCAACTGTATAATCAAGTCTGAGCAACCCCAGAATGAACTAATCGTCGCGCCTTGAAACACTTGTGTATAGGCGCGTTATAAATGCTATATCATATCAAGTTTGTCCATCAGTAGTATGGCTAGCTCCTGTGGCCCAAATATTTCAAGTAGCCTCATCCTTCAAGGGTGACACTTATGTATTGTTCTTTAGGACCAGGAAGCAGGCAATTCCAACAAAGCGAACCCAGCCAGCATATCAGTGCAAACTCTGTCTAAGGAGCCTTTTTAAGTAAAGTAACCATTAAACAAATCGCCTAAATTGGGTCTAGCCAGCAAGGTCATTTGCCACAAGTTAAATCCAGCCCTAAACTCATCAAAGGGATAAAGTTAACCATCCTATAATTCCGCATTAATCCAGCTCTTCCATCTCAGAGACCGTGCCTTACGTTTTAGGCTTGGATTGAGCTATGAAATAGGAACAGGATATAATTTCACCTCACTGTCCAGAACTGGCATGAACCAATTTGCCATTCGCCGTAGATATGCTGATGATGTTGTGAACATTTGCGATCTCGTCATCAGTGTTTGACGTACTGAGAAAAGTTCCGGAGTGTGATCACCAGTCTGAATCCAGGCAACTCATTGGGGCCATCCGGCCTAGAACCACTGCAGATCAAGCATGTTTTTACAGGTATCCTGATCTCGGAATCCAAAATCAGTGTGTGGATCAAGCAAATATAGTATTGGTATCCTTTCTCCACTAACAAAACTCCCCAAAAGTCTATGACCCAGGCTGAATTCCTGCTTTGCTATTGATACAAGCAGGCTTGTAAGTGTATCGACGAGTGCAACCATCTCTGTGATATGTATCTGCCTCCTAAGACAGGGTGCAGAATTTGCAGTCGCCAGCGGCTAGTGATTTTCAACTCTTGGCGACGAAGAAATGGCATGCTGTGCCTATGTACACAATTGAGGCAGCGAGTGACTTTTGTAAGGCTGGATAGTAGCTTGCAACTTGCATTTTTTCCCCCCTGCCCTAAGCTAAAATGAATCGGAGCTACACTGTTAAAATCATCTTTAGTCCTGGACCCACCTTAAATGTCACAATAGCGATATCCTTACGTTGTGCACCACTTGGACACCAATGTGTCTAACATATGAGCCTGAGATAGAAATACCCCTCCTGCCTAAACAGGATTTAAGGCAGACCCATGAGGCGAGCCACGGGCATAACTCGGCTAGGTTTCTCCGTTTGCCAGAAGCGATAGGTTACCTATTATCAGCGATTCATAGCGATTTCCGTTCCACATCTGCAAGTCCAGTTCCTCTAATATTGACAAGAACTCGAATAGCAGCAGCCTCGGGTTCCAGCAGCTTCGGGTTCCAGCGCAAGGCTGAAAGCGAGAGAGGACAACATGTCTCTAGGGAGGGCACTGACTCTGCCTGACTCTGCAGGCTTTGCGCGCGGCAGCCATTTTAGCAGCTGTATTCTGTTTACCCTGCATTTGGCACCCAGTCCACTGAACTCATGTCAGAGTTTAATTTTTTAAAGAACACTGTTAATCCTGCCCTGAACCTCTTGGCTCCTGGACTATAGTCTGAAGATTTTCCAACCTTGGCAAAGAGCAGGCGTTTCACGGCAAGTTTCTCAGTGTCTTTGCAGTTGCCTTACCTGGCAATTTCATTTACAAACAATTGCAGGAGACGTGTAATATAATCCAGTGAACGAGGTCACCGGAGGGGGAGGTTTATATAACTTTGAAACCTGTAATCACTCACGCTAATTTATCATTACGTAGCATTGAGAGCAAGCAAGAAGCTCTGTGAAGGGGATGGAGTGGGGGAGAATTGTCCCAACACCCCACCTTTTTTTTAACCTTGCGAGGGCGGGGAGCCTTGTCTTACATTTGTGAAATGTTTCGATATGGCACTTGGGGCCTTTTCGCGGCAATCGTATTCCATTGCTTTAGGACTTTCCGGCCTCTGATCTGTTCCTCTTTATTTGATGTGTTTCATCAATTGTGCATTTTTTTTTCAATCAAAAGATTTTAATTAAAAAGCAGGAAGTTGTGTGAGAAAGTGTTGAATCATTTTTCTGCTGTTTCTGCGCTTTCTGTAATACCTTTTTTTTGCCTTGGCTTCTTGGCCAGAGGCGTAGCCAGGGTTCTCTAACAAGTGGGGCCTGAAGCTAATGTGGTTGGGCCCATCGCAGGGACATTAACATCTGCACATGCCAGAGGCGGTGCTAAGGGGGGGACTAAGGGGGCCATAGCCCCGGGTCTTTTGGTTGTAGCCCCGGATAGAAGCTCAGGGGTTACAACCAAAAAGGCTAGCTAGCCCCCAGTCCTGACAGTCCCAAAATTAGCGTAGCCCTGGATTTTTTCCAGACCTAGCAAAACCCCTGGTACATGCCCACAGAGCACTGCTGAGTGGGCATTTACAGATTTTGGGTGGGCCTACCCCGCCTACACCTCTGGAAACCTCATCATACTTTGCGTTCCTATATAGCAAGCACTACACGCTAGATTCCTCACGCTTCAAAGTTCATCAATAACAGGCATTTGTATCGCCCAGTTTAATGCTTCCGAATGTGTCTACCTCGTGAAGACCAAGGGCTGAGTGAGACCTGCCCTGGGATTGCAACTTGCTAGCTGTAGGCTTGCCCCGTGGGTAGGAGGATGTAACTCGAGAGCTGCCCACCTGGACATTATGCTATGATATGATATGGCATTTATAACCCGCCTACACACAAGTGTTTCAAGGCGCGCAGTAGCAAGCGAGGGGGAACAGAGGGTAGACAGAGACAGCGATCCTACGAGGCCAAGTGTCATTCAGATCGCACACGTGCAGTGGAAGAGGGAAGAGGAAAAGTGCGGAGTGGGAGGGCGTGCAGACAGTGCAGTACACGGGGTAATAGAATAAATAAAAATAAGAGAAGTAGGGCCAGCTGGTGGCAAGTGCAAGGGTAAGTGCAGACATCAGGTGTCAAGTGCTCGTGTGGGTAGCAGTGCATGAAATGACGCCATCGTCCATTCAAACTCTGTTCACGTTTCGCAAGTTTAGGCTTCTCCATAATTTATTTACTTGTAGTGTTGTAAGGCGCAACAGCTCGTGGGTGACTCTGCCAGATGTTTCATATATAAACCAAGTAGGCATTTGAAATACAAAGCTCTCGCGCAAGTACCAGTCTGCATAGTGCACCGCTGCTGAAACGTGCATTGTCCTAAAACAGAGGACTTGGCAGGAATGTAATATACTTGCTCCAGACTGTCCAGGGAGGTAGCCCGATGCTGCATATAACTTCTCTTGAAGACTGAATAAGAAATTAAAGAAAATGGGTGCATAGTATCTGTTGATTTCTCGTTTGCTTACAAAGGAACTGGGTCATGCAATTTTGGTTGGTAAAGGCTTGCTCCAAAAAAGCGGGTTAGGGGTTGGAGGCCCACTTCGAGTGGTGTTAGATGACCCCTCTCAACTCCCTCTTGAACTGCCCTAGAAGTGCATTCAACAAGCTTTGGCCGCGTACTGTCGGTTCCTCGAAGTAAATTACCTCGAAGTAATTTAATACCTGGTTAAGCAGTGTTTTGATTTCACCACAGCTTATTCGCAGCTGTATTTAAGATATTATCTTCCAGAAGAATGCATAGTTATAACAAGGCATCCCTTTAAAAACACAGAGCTGGATTAAAGAGATCCCAGGGTGTGTGTTTAGGGCAAGGAGGGGCGAGCAGTGGGTTGGAATGGCCACATGGACTAGCATGGCCCTGGGAGTTCAAGGGATCGATACCAAAAAAACCTGCAGACTGCGTGTCCCTCCATCTCACTTCTATCTCCACATCTCATGGCAAAGTTTCAGCTTATTGTCAGTGATTACAGTGCCACCTAACAGCTCAAAGTAACACGCACTGGCAATGCCAACACTTTGGGCTTTTGTGTAGGCATGGGAAAGCCACTTGCCAGGCAATGCCATAGTGGTGTTAACTGGTCATTGGTGGTAGCAGCTGCAGAGTGGTGCGAGTACCTGGGCATCTAATAGCAGTGCCTGGCAAATGTCAGTACTTATACACCAGCCAAAACGGTTGGCTTTGTCAATGCTTGTTTTTAACCGGACTTCAGTGAAGGATACGCATAGTGCTTATAAATTGAGTGGCTAAAGGCAGACCTGGTTATGTTTTTTTTTTCTTACAACAGTAGCGCTTGTACAGCTCAAATTAAGTCATTAACTCTCAGAAGGATGCATGAACACTGGCAGGCACATCAAGTGCAACGTTTGATGGTAAGGCTTGATTAAAGCCAGCTCAAAGATTTCCCATGGGGAGGTGTTTTGGGCCGGGAGGGGGAGGAAGTGGGTGGCAATGGCCATAAAGAATACCATGGGCATGGGCAGTCAATGGGTGGGGAAATAACCAAACAACACCTACAAGCATAGTGTCCATTTCTCCCTAGCGGTACTATAATGCAATAGTTTTGGAAAGGTGGCATTTAGTAGCCCAAACAAAAATTGGAGGTCATCTGTACCAGTGACTGAGTTGCTTAGTTTTGGCTGGTGGTCAATCACCCATAGCCTACTGATGTACAGCACTGGTACCCAGGAATGGCAGTATTTTGCACCATGCCATTAACCTAGTACGCAGTGCTCCAGATAAGATTTTGAAGTCAAAATATTTTACTCCCTATTTTTAAACTTTGAGAGTGAATGTGATTTTAAGAGTAAAAATGACTTTTCTCCTTTGCAAGAGAGTAAAATGTATGTGACATCCAGCCGACATGTGCAGAAACTGTATGGAAATCATTACTACGGGGCAGCTTTCTGCATTGTGACAGAATATACCTTTCATTATTTCTCTAAGGTCTGGCCATTTGATCTCTCCTGTATATATTTAAATATTGAAATCTGAAAAACCTAGCCAATTACATAGTAAAGCATACATGGATTGTATTGTGTGTTTTGAGGTTCGATAGCAGAATTGTCTTTTGATATTTAATGAAAGGCCTAATTTTCTGGAGCTATTACCGCCTAATGGTATGCCAATGTTAACATACAACAGTGCAGAGAGGCATGGACTCCATGCCAAATTCTATATCTAATCTAATGGTCAAATGGTTATTTATATAGCGCTTTTGGCAAAGCGCTGTACATAGAACATATTTATCATAATTATCACCAGACCAAAGTCTGTACTTCTTTATCGACCTCGAAAGGATGAAAGGCTGAGTTGGCCTTGCCGGGATTTCGAAGCTGCAACCTATATATCACGCACAGATAGCAGCAAGGAGTGCACAGACGGCTGAGCTATCTTAATAGCTAACATCCTTCAGAGGTCGGTTAACTGAATATCAACTGAGGTATAATGATCACAGTACCTAGATGTTGGAGAAACCATTCATGAAGCGCTACATAAAGTTAAATACCTATCTGGATTATAACAGGGACAGGTTTTGCTGATTTTCTATTTCAATGACCAATGTAACTTTCATTTGTTTGTTTTCGAACACCACTTGCACTTCCTGGAGAGTCAGGTTTTGAATGTTTTAATTGTAGTCTTGAAGATTTGAGAGCCTAGCACACCTGTGATTGGTGTAATGACAATCACTCACCCTCCAGCAAAGAAAAGACTCTGCTCCCAATGACCATTTATAGTAATGTACCCCATTAACTGCAAGGTTGAATTAGACTGTGCATAGTCATCATTTTAAACACTGTTTTTCTATAATTAGAGTGTAAATTGAATTGTAAAAATTATGTGCCTCCGCATGATATTGAACACAGCACCGGAACTCTGAAAAATCCAATTGTGCAATACTGGTTTGCTTTCACTGGAAAAAAAGCATAATTTGTTACAAAATATCAATTCGCAATTGCAACTTAGTTTTCCATCGTATTAATTATACAATCCTAGAATTCTAGGAAATTAAGTATGCACAGTGCTTCTGTTTGCTCGCTCCATAAGCATCAATACAGCAGAAGCTGAATGGAAAGAAACCATTCCTTTTATCACAGTGTGCAGTTTCTTTTTTTGAAAGGCTTCAGAGTAATACATTGTGTTTTAGAGGCGGCTTGCAATTACATCCATGTAGATAAAAATCAAAAGAAGGTTTCTGTCAAGTAACCTGACCTTTGCACTGCCCTGTGCTCTAAACCTATGTGTAAATGTACACAGGAAAATAATAATACTGTTGTATTTACAAGGTTTTCATGCGTAAAAAGGCCTGCTATGCACCTTATCTGGAGGAGGCCTGCTGGTACATCTGCGTAACTAAGGTCTTGATCTGTGTTGGATCCCCTTATGCCTGCAGAACATTGTAACAAGTCAAAAGGTATGTTCTTGGGGGCCTGCCCGTTTATAGCAAACATGAGAACTATGTGGAATTGTCCTGGGAGCCCCTGTACTTCAGATGTTGAAAGACTTCTTCCCCTGAGGGAAAGTCAATGATGGGGTAATTGAGGAAGCAGGATGTGGTCAATGAGTTTTGAAGTCACGGTTCCGCACCGTTGATTGGACACAGAGTGCATTTCATGCCGAAGCAATAAATCATCCAGGTGTTTAAACAAACCATGGCTCAGCAGGCCTCTCTACTGGATTTCCATAGCTCGGTTAGTTTGAATGATCAGGAAATGTACTGCCCCCCACTTCACACCTCCTCATGTCTTATTTAAAGCCAAGCTCGGTATCAGGGCCTTTGAACTTTTTATATGAAAATGGGCCACCACACCTTTGGGGAGGGGCTGCGGGCAAGACTCTGATGAACAAACCTCAACTACTGTTGTGAGTAGTCCTTTATAGTTTCTGTCCCACCCCCTGGCTGTCTGTCTTTATTCTGCTGAACAGAGGCCAATGAGTATGTCCTTTGATAAACAGCAGGCACTCTTCCTCCTTTAATTGCTTTTCCTAGAATGTTTCTAAGGAATAAAGCAACACTTGGGGCTGATGCTGTGCACGTATACCCTAAGGAGACATCAGTCCTCACAAACTAAAGGCTGTGGCACTTTATCGTGTACTTGCCGGCCAAAGATAGACGTCTTTACAATGTCTTTTGTTTTGCTTTAGTCACCCCCAGTAGGACAGGCATGCTCAGATGCGGGTCCTGGGCCTGCTGGGCCTAGAGACCCAAGCTACTCCTCATTGATTATGCCCAATGAGGCTGAAACATGTCTGGAGATACTTGTGGTCTTGAGCAGAAGGGACGTGACCTAGCAGTTCTGGCTGAACTGGCCCTTTTGGGGTGGGTCCAAGCCTGATTTGGTCTTTCCCCTTTGTGTAATGTCTGGGCAGGCCAAGAACAATGGTCTGAAGGGTTGCCCAGAGTGATGCTAGAGGTTAAGATTAATTCTAAACCTGCCAAACATCACCTCTTTTGTTATGCTTCAATGGTCCGGAGGGTTGCCCAGAGCAATGCCAGAGGTTAAGATACATTTTAAACCTTCCAACCATCACCTCTTTTGTTGTACTTCTCAGAGACATGTTTCACCCTGCTTCAGTTTTCATAAGGGAACGAATATGTTTGGGGGATTATTAAAGTTCAAGGTGGCGCTCATTTTATGATCCCCATAAATAACTCTAGGGGAATAACCCATTGGGGGGTTGCATTAGAAAACATCTCTGTTATTATCTATTACACAGCACAGCTGCCTCAGATGAGGTTCCCCAGCTGTAAGCAAGGGGGGCCCCAAAAACCATTTTGAAATGGGCCCCCATGAGCACCCCATATCTTCATCTGGCCCGGTGCACGGTAGAGTGAATTCTTACGATTCCCGCATGGCTGAAGAGGTAGATCACTTCTCTTCCCAGTTCTTACAGTATTTATTGGGTTTGATTAACAAAAAAGTGGAAATGGAAACATTGTTTGAGAGAGGCCGCTCGTTTTGTGTTACGATAAACCACCACTGGACAAACGTGTTCCGAATAATTGATTGGCCGGTGTGTTAGGTGCTCAGAATGGTAACATGACAGAATGATTTTACTGAATCCTATTTCTCCTACTGTATGACATTATGTCATACAGTAGGAGAAATAGTTACATTAAACGGCAGACAATCCAGATTTATAAGGCCGAGAGATTAATAGTTTAGGTCTGCAACTTTGGCACTCTGGGCGTTTTGAACTACAACTTTCATCAGGCCTAGAGACAGTGCTTTAAGTGGGCCGGGGCCTGCTGGGGCCGGGCCCCAGCAATCTCCAAAAAGTGGGGCTGAGCCGAGGCCCTGCCGGGGCCCCTTGTCCCACACAACATTGGCGGGATGCATTATCCCGCTGCGGCTGCAGCCGCGATGGGAGATGCGCCCGCCATTTGATTGTCAGGCGAGCTGACAGAAGTGCCAGCCAGGCACAGTGTTGCTGTGTCTGGCTGGCACTTCCGTCAGTCACTGTAAATTCCTATGGTGACCCCTCGGGTCACCAAAGGAAGTTACTGTCCGTTTGTTTCTCCAGGTCGCCGCTACGCGTTTCACCCTTGGCGAAACTGGGATTCCTATGTTTCTGTATTTATAAAAGATGGGTTGAAAAGTAAACAATTCAATCCATCTTTTATAAAGACTCGGGCTTTGTCCGTCGTCAAAGCTTTATAAAAGATGGCTTGAATTGTGTACTTTTCAACCCATCTTTTATAAACAGAGAAATGTTCAAAAAAAGATGGTTTGAAAAGTACACAAACCATAAGGCACGCACACAAATATATAAATGTTATATATCTGTATGCATACCTTACTGTGGCTTGTGTACTTTTCAAGCCATCTTGAAGTACACAAACCACAGTAAGGCACTCAAACAAATATATAAATGTATTCATTTATATATTTATGTGCGTACCTTAATATGGCTTGTGTACTTTTCAAGCCATCTTTTATAAACATAGAAATATGTTATATATTTCTATGTTTATAAAAGATGGCTTGCATACTACACAAACCATAGTAAAGTAAGCATACAAATATATAAATGCTTACATGCATTTATATATTTATTTGCGTGCCTTACTATGGTCTGTGTACTTTGTTAGGCCACGCCCATCCCACAAGCCACGCCCCCAAAAGAGAGCCCCCCGCTCGAGTTCTTACCCCACTTAAAGCCCTGCCTAGAGAGAATAGCCAATGGTGATCGATCATGGGAGCAGTAATCTAAAACATCTATAGAGCCATTGATTGCAGAACCCTGGGCGGCTCTTCTCCTTTTAGAAGGCTGGTTGACCTTCTCTCAAATCTTTACACGGACTTCTACACGCCTCTTCTTGTTAAAATATCTGCAAAGCCATGTACTGGTTTAAAAAAAAAAATCTTTGGTTCTTTCTAAGTTCTACAACTCTAATGAGGGGCCATGTAAGCTGCAATGTGTATTAGCAACTCACAGATAAACGTCTCAAGCAGGATGTATTAACCTTTGGTAGACCAGTAATTCCCTTTACAAGACCCCCATGGCTAGCTATAGCCTAAGCCAGGGTTTATGGTGTCAGTGGAAAAATAATGAGTTTGTTAATCCTCAAGTGTGATGAAATAAACCGTATAATACATGGCACCCTGCAATATTTCCTTATTACAGAATATTAATGACATCATCACTCACCTTCAATAAGAAAATTACATCACTAGTACAGCTGTAACAGTTTATGGTATGGTTTTGTTTATTTATATAGTGCCTATACACGGGCAAGTGTTTCAAAGCGCTCAAGGAGGGTGGGAACATGGAGAAAAAAACTGTTGCTCAGAGCCCTTGAAATTCTGAGACAATAATAGTCTGCACAGGCAGAGTAAGTGCGTAAAAAGTACATTTAACAGTTTGGGGGACAGCAAATAGGCCTGACGGCGATTCTGCAGTTTAACAGTGCAATTAAGGGGTGAAGACAAGGGAGAACAGAAAGACGATCTTCAGGTGCAGTGCGTGTGGATCGAGCAAGTCCACAGAGGGTCACAAGGACGGGGAGGATCAAGTGCACCCAGTCGGGGTAAGTGCAGAGAGAGTCACTCTCTTGGATTAATTTCTCAAGTGCATTAAGTTTGGGTAGGGTGAAGGGCCCTGAGGCAAGTGTGAGGGAGAACTGGCGGGGGCACCGGGGACCAGTGAGACTCTGAGGTATACCCGGCAGCCAGTTAGCATGCTGTAAGGAAGAGGAGGGAGAGAGGGGGAAAAGCAGAGAACTAGGTCAGCAGGGTAGAGGGAGAGAGAAGGAAGAGGAGAAGAGGAAAGTCTTGAGGAGTTTCTGGGATTTAAGGTGATCCGGCTCAAGACGGAGGGTGGCAGGGAGGCTATTCCAGAGGGAGGCACCTTCTGAGGATAGGGATCTCCCTCCAAATCTGCTTGGAGAACGGGCTCACTCGCAGAAGGTTGTAGGTAGATGAGCGGAGGGCTCAAGAGGGACAGTATTTAGGTAGACAGGGTTGCCGGTAGGTAGGTCCCAAGCCCGAGAAAGCCTTGTGAACAATGCAAAGGATCTTTAATTTGATCCTTGAGCCACAGGGAGCCAGTGAAGAGATTTCAGTGCCTGAGAGATGTGGTTCCCAGGCTTGAGGCCAAGGATAAGTCTTGCGGTTCTGTTCTGGATGAGTTGCAGAGGGCTCAGGGCAGAAGAAGGGAAGTTCAGGAAGATGCTGTTGCAATAGTCGAGCCTGTAGAGAACCAGGGCTCTGGAGACAGTGAGCCTCTGGGGGAAAGTGAGAAAAGGAAGAGTACCTCTGAGGAGGTGAAGCTGATTATTAGACTTTTTAAAGATGTCTGAAATGTGAGAAGGAGAGAGTGGAGTCGAAGATGACCCCAAGGTTTCTTGCTTTGCAGGTGGGGGTGGGTGTGGGCGCAGGACCAAGGGTGGCCGGCCAGAGCGAAAGTGGGAAAGCAGGAGCAGGCGTTCCAATGCAAACAATCTCAGTCTTGGTGGCGTTGAGGCAGAGGTCATTCGCAGCACACCAAGACTGAATAGCGGACAGTCAGATATGTGCGAGGTGGAGGAGGCGGCTGGCGGTAGCCTGAAAGATAGTTGAGTGCCATCCGCGTAGCACTGGACGTTAGAGGTGAAAGTGGTGATCACACGTGCCAGGGCAGCCATATAGATGTTGAAGAACCAGGGGGATAGGTTAGATCCCTAGTGAACACCGCAGGTTGAGAGAGTCATAGTCAAGTGAAAGGCTCTGAGTTCCACCTGGGATGGGCGGTCAAAGAGGAAGGAGATTAACCATGCCAGAGCCTGACCTGTGATTCCCAGGGTGTCAGGAAGGCGTGCAATCAGGATGTCGTGGTTAACCGTGTTGAAGGCAGAGGGGAGGTCAAGGAGAATGAGGACAGAGGGGGTGTTATTGTCAAGATTTGAGTGCAGGTATTCACAGGTGTTCAGAAGAGCAGTTTCCGTGCCTATGGATGCTCTAAAGCCAGATTGAGGGTCGTGGAAGGAACCAATAGATTCAGTGTGGAGGGCCAGCTGAGAGATAGCCAGTTTCTCCAGGAATTTGCCCAAGAAAGGAGTGATTTTTTTAAGAGAGGGTTTTGTAAGCAGAGGGTGCACAAGGGAGTGCTTCAGGGCGGTTGGGAAAGCTGCAGTGGAGAAGGAGAGATTGCAGAGATCAGCCAAGTCTTGGGCGAGGGAGTCTATATGGTCTTTAATGGTTTTGGAGGGGCAAGAGTCCACCTCTTTGGATGAAGCCTTCATAGATCGGACTTGTCTGGTGACCTCATGCAGTGTGACTGGTGAAAGAGAAGAGAGGGTAAGAGGAGGGGGGGCAAGGGAGGCTCTGGTGTTGGTGTATGCTGTGTTGAGGAAGAGAGGGTGGAAAGGATGTCTAGGGTTTTTGATGTGAAGTGTGCAGCCAGGGCTGAGCAAAGGTCCTGGGTGGGTGTGACAGAAAAAGAGGCTGCTTCAGGATTGGCCAGTTCTTTGTAGACTTTAAAAGGTTTGGCCGTGTTCGGGCTTGATTAAAGACTCTTTTCTTGGTGCAGATGCAGAGTCAATAATGCCTTTGAGGGAGGTAGCTGGCCTGTTTGTCAGATGGTTCCAAGAGTTGCACTTTTTGGAAGGCTTCAGTCGGACCCTCATGACAGGGGTAAGAATGTCAAGAGTGTTGGAGATAGCAAGATTGAGGTTAGCGAGGGCTGTGTCAGGGTGGGAGTCAGCCCAAGGAATGGGTGGAGTAGGAGGAGGCAAAAGCAGCCACTGGCACTATTTTCATGGGTCTGGTGACTTTGAAGCCAAGTGGCTGTCTCGTGTGTATAGCTGCAAGAGAAGAGGAGAGCTTCAGGTGTGTTGAGAGAAGTGAGTGGTCAATCCATTTCACTAGAGAAGAGAGCATCCAAGGTGTGGCCTGCGGTGTGTGTGTGGGGCCAGAGGGAAGGATAGAAAGGGCGAGAGCGTCGCAATGGTTGCGGAAAGGATCTGAGGAGTCAGGGGAGTCCAAATGGATGTTAAGATCACCCATCAGAAGGAGTTAAGAGGAGGAGGAAAGTAGAGAGGAGGCCAGGTCAGCCCATTCAGAGAGGAAGAGAGTGGACTTACCTGGTGGCTGATTGAAGGTGGCCTTAATGAGAGAAGATTTTGAGGATAGTGAGAGTCTGGACACTAGGCACTAGAAGGAGGAGTAGGCCTGAGTGGGGATGATGGACACAGATATCCATTCTGGGAAGATAAGCAACACTCCCCCACCTGTCTTCATAGGCCTGGGCACAGAGATGATTTTATAGCTTTCAGGGAGGAGTGTGTCAAAGCTCATGACGGAGCTATCCTTGAACCAGGTCTCTGTTATGGCAAGCACATCAAGATCCATGAGTTCGAGGAGGTTGCGTCAGACAAGTGTTTGACGGCAGAGCGGGTGTTCAGAGTGGCAATGTGGAGCAGCTTGCCCTCTTTGAGAGTCTTTCTCCGGGGGGTATAGGGGACAGTGACCACCCTAGACCGCCCTAGTGGAGGAGGAGGGAACAGAAGGCAAGGGAGCCTGGAAGGAGGGAGGGGTGAGGTTAGAGAGGCGAGGAAGGAGCCTGTTGAAGAGAAGAAGGTTGCGTTGAGGACTCTGAATCATGATGGTACCATTGAGATAGGCCTTAATGCTGACTCTGGAAATGGCTAAGAGGTCAAGGAGAACCTCCCAGCGGGCGTCACCATTAATGGGAGAAGAGGCGAGTCCATAGCTCAGGTGCGTTAACGAAGAGGAGGATGTCAGTGATAGTCTCTCTGGCGGAAGCCGTGACATAGGTGTCTGCAATAGGAAGGCCTGGGTTGGAGCCCAGTATGTCCTTAAGTTTCCTCTGGCCAGATTTAGTGATAGGATAAGGATAGGAGACAGTGAAACAGTTGGAAAGGATAGGAGAGATAGTTAGCAACATGGTTGCCAGGGGACCACTCCGGTGGTGATAGTGCGCGGTACAAATATCCTTTAATATTAACATAGTTGGCTGAAGTGGAGGGGGGAGACACTTATTAGGCTGAAGTACTGATGCACTTGGAGGTATGGGGAGGGAGTGGTGGGGGCACAAAGGAGCGGGGGAGGCAGAGTGAAGCGTGCCCGCTGTCACAGTTGGATTGTAACCAGGTTAGGACCGGGGCATACAATTTTCTCTGGCCCCAATTAAAAAGTGGCCCACAGTTGCAAATGGGGGAGCCTTTTGATCAAATGTGATACAAATTGTGCATTTTAAAGAATATTCATTCAGTAGCACTGGATAAAACTACTAGCCGCATGGTGAAGTAACTTATCATACTGACCCATATGGGCCAAAAAAGTGGCCCAGTTTGACTGAAAAAATTCAGCCCAGACTAGCATTTTGCGCTTTGCCCTATTGCCCTATAGGTCAGTCCGAGCCTGATTGTTGCCACCGGAATGCTTAATTGTAACCTGAGTGGCTTTGCAGATTCCTTTAGTTTATAATACCTTTCAGTGGCCCCCTACAGCCACCAGGAACTGTTCATGATAGCATGTTCATTTTGCAGACTGCTTGAGTTGAACACAGGAGAGCAAGAATCTGGCTGCATCTCACTCTTAAGATATGAATTGTCTAGACTGCTGAAAATAGGTTTCCAACATATTGCGTGCTTCATATCAGTGGTTCTTTTCCAAACAGATTCTACATTTGTTTAAATGTAACAACATCTGGAGCAACTCTTGCATTAAATATTAAATGGGTTGATACCGCAGCCTTGTATTATAAGGAATAAAATACCCCCTGTGGTATCTAAAAAGCATATTGCGAGTATCCTTGGAGTTGCAGGACCTTGCAAAGGACCTCAGCCTTTGACAGCGTTTCTTTATTTGGTCGCAGAACTCCTTGGTGATTTGCAGTATCCTCATTGCATCCCCTGAGGGACTTTATCGCATATATATATTTGTGCCGCTACCTTTCTCATTAACGCATTAGACTGCATTAGGGTAGCCAGATAACCTAATCAATATAACCTCTGTTTACACATGAAGCCAAAAAAACGAGACAACTTTATAATCCAATAAAACAATATTTACTGAAGCTCCTCCCTCTACAACAAGCTCAGGGAAGAGATCAGCAAAAATGCTAAACTACACAAAAGAGACCCATATTTTTAGTTTGGGCTATTAGGTGGCGCTTCAGCCACCTCTAAACCGAAACTATTGCATTAGAGTACAGGTAGGGAGAAATGGCATATGAGGCGGGACACACTGCATGTAGGTGTTGTTTGGTTATTTGCCCACGCACTGACTATCCATGGCCATGCTAATCCCTAAGGCCATTCCGACCTATTTCCTGCCCCTCCCCACCCAACACACCTCCTTCTGGGAACTCTTTGACCTTGCTTTCCCTTACCATCAAACATTGCACTCGAAGTGCCTACCAGCAGTCATCTGAGAGTTAATGACTTAATTGGAGCAGTACAGCTGCAACTGGTGTAATAAAAATGTCTTAACCAGGTCCAACTTCAGTCACTGGATATATAAGCACTTGGCGTGTCCTTCACTGAAGACCGGGTAAAAACAAGCATTGGCAAAGCAAAGGTTTTGGCTTGTGTGTACATATTAGGCATTTGCCCGACACTGCTATTAGATGCCCAGGTACTTGCACCATTTTGCAGCTGCTACCATCAGTGGCCAGCTGATGCCACTATGGCAGTGCCTGGCAAGTGCCATTCTTATGTCTACACAAAAGCCCAAACTGTTGGCATTTCTAATGCTTGTTCCGATTGTCAGCGACAACTCGCTTACGTGACTGACAGAATAATACATTTATAAACAGTCTCTGCGAAGACGGCTAGTTGCAAAGTGAGTCATTAAACAGCAGAAGCTATGCTGCGCCTGCATGTGCATGGTGCAGGATGCTACCTGATGCACTGTGGCCAAGCTTATGAGGAGAGGAAGGTAGTGTTGCCTTACTACGAGCATAAGCCTGGGATCTGGTAAGTAGCAGTGGGGCTGTGCCTTGTTAATTCCAGCCGCATCACCTATATCTATTCGGGAAACTGACTCATAGAGCCTCATTACAACCCTGGCGTTAAGGGGTTAACGGCGCCGTAAAAGGCTGCAGCGCCATTAAACCCTTAACGCCAGATTCCCACTTTACAGTCCAAGGCGCTAAGCGACCTTGGTGCTAATTACGGCACCGTAATTTACGGTGCCGTAATTAGCGCCTTCCCCATCCCCATTGAGCCCTATGGGGCAAAAATGGGAATGGGGAAGGGGCAAAGGTGAATGGGGATTTACCGCCCCGCCAACCTTGGAATGGGGCGGTAAACCACCATCCACCATGGCGGAATCCGGCATGGACCATGGTGCTAATAGCACCATGGTCCAACGCCAGGATTGTAATGAGGCCCATAGAAAGCTGTGAAAGTGGATGAATTTGGGCCTCATTCCGAGTATGGCGGTAAGGGATAGCGTCCACCGGTAACGAGACCGGTGGCGGTATTCCCTTACCGCCATACTCCGAGTTCCCTCTGCGCCCTCGCCCTTAACGCCTGCTTTGAGCAGGTGTTAAAGTCGAGGGCGCAAAGGGGCCTCCGAGCCAATAACGGTGACCGTAATGAACGGTCACCGTTATTTGCATCTTCCCCATTCCCATTTAGCCCTATGGGGGCTCATTTGGGAATGGGGTAGAGCCTTGGTGAATGGGGAATTACCGCCCCGCCAACCTTGGAATGGGGCGGTGATTCCGCCATCCACCAAGGCGCTGCCGGTCCGGGTACGGCGTCAACCAAGGCGTTAATAGCGCCATTGGTTAGCGCCATACTCGGAATGAGGCCCTTTGTGTGTTTTAATGTGATCCCGGAACACATTTTGTGAAAATCCAAGACATTTATTAAAAGTAGTGTGGGGGGGGGGGGAATTGGCGAGAAAGCCGCTATGGCCTTCAGACTCAAAATCCCACTCTGAATAGCTTCTCACAGTGGGTGATGATGCCTGCATTGACAGGGCGCAGGCCCTTCCCACTGAGAAAACCCACAAGAAGATGTAATTCAGTCATTGGCCCTGCAGGCCATCCAGAAAGAGAGAGCTGGCTGACAATTACGCCTGCACAGAAGCACATCTGTCAGAAGGCACGCGGGTCCTCATTGCAGAATGGGCTGTAATGGACCACTTGGCGTTTGGCGGTGCTGAGGCTAGGAGGTTTGTGCCGTTCATTACGTAAACCTTCTTGTTCTCTGTGGAGGCTACTTTCTGTAATTGCACACTGCCTTGCGTAAGTATTATCTCTCGTTTCAGTGGATGGGAAATATTATGTAATAGGGTCCTTAATGTCTGTACACCAATGTATTATTATTATTATGGTATTTATTGAGTATGGACCTATCTTTGAGGAGCAACAGAACACTTTACAGAGGTATACAATACAGATGCATAACGGATCACTTTTCAGAGGTAACAACAGAACAGATATACAGCAGGGGGTAGGATACAGAGGGGCACAGAGGAGGGCTACAGCTGTACTGTGCGGCTGGGACAAGAAGAGCAGTCGGCATCTAGCGAGTCAAGTGTCGCAAGGGGCGACGTCATAACCTAGGTGTTGAGGAGGAGAGATTCCTTGAATAGGTGGGCGTTGAGTTCTTTTCTGAATTGTAGGAGGGTCTGGGCAAGTCTGATGCTGACGGGGAGGAGGATCCATAGTCTTGGGGCCTAAGCAGAGAAGGCTTGTTTTCTGGTCCTTTCCTTTTTGCAGCAGTGGATTTCAAGTCTGCACGTGTCCTGGCTTGTGGTGGTGTGCTGTTCGGCAGAGATGCTGAGTTTCTCTGTGATGTAGCTGCGATACTTGAGGGCGACTGCCTTATAGAAGATGCATCAATACTTGAAGGTGATTCATGCGTGCACTGGGAGCCAGTGAAGGTCGATTATGGCCGGTGTAATGTGGTTGTATCTGCGTAGACACTTGATGAGGCGTGCGGCCGCGTGTAGGACACTTCTCAGGGGCACAAGGGAGGACTACGGAAGGCTTTTGAGGACTGCCTCAGAATCACCGCAGGCACTCAAACCAATTGCTTGCAATCAATACTTCCCGCCATGTGTGACATAACAGAAGGAAGTATAAGTGTGAGCCTTTTATTCTTAGCTTCCATCGACTTCCCCTGTTGCCTGTTCTACTTTTAGGCCACCTGCGGCACCAGAATACTCTCTGTGTTGATTCCTATCGCAATTGCTCCATAGCATCATTTTGGGTGCAAGTCTCTGCCCACTAGCTCCTGCGCCACTTTGCTTAACTGCACAGTTACGACGCATTTTCATGACAGATGTTCCACAAAATGGCGACATGTTTTCCAAACAGTCCGCCTCTAGATACAGTGACAATTTTTGATATCGTACAAAACCCATTAAGGGGTGGTGTAGAGAACAGCATGTGGGGGTGGGGGGCTCAGCGTCGAAGGAATAGATGTCAACATCCTGCAGCACGTCATATTTGATTGCCAACTCAGGCCGCACAACTTTCTTTATTACAGGGCATTGTACCTTTGGACAGGAAGGACGCATTGTTTTTGTCCTCATAGGACCGGCTGGAGGAACAGTATGTGTCGTTCTAGGGTGCATGTTTACCATCCTGAAAAGAGCAATATAAAAAAGACAGATTTTCCACTGTTCAAATAAAACGTTGGTTTCGCTAATTGGTGCTACCAAACAATGTGTTACCAACCATTGCCCTGTAAATATAAGAAATCGGCTTACCGTCATCTCTTTTCTGTTAAAAGCGGCAGTCGGTATGTAGCTATATGGCGGTTGTACAGGCAACCAAATGCCAACCTATAGATTGAATGCTGATTCAGAAACATAATATTCTCACCAGAGAGGAAACGGGCAAGGGAGAAGCACGCCGAGCTGTGTCGAGGTTACAGATAAGATTTTGGACCTGGGTGGACTGGGCAAAATATATGGAAACATGGTTTGGTCGAGGAAACACCTGAAAACCTCTCTCTCGCATGAACTCACCTTCTTATCGTTTTCGACACTCTCACTAAGTACCACTGTTTTTATTTGTCATTTCCAGGAAGCTAAATAGCACCTTTATTTTAGCTCAAGATCCATCCTTGGGGTTCATTATTCCTTCATCCTGTTCTCTGCCAACACTCCACTCATCCAGGTAAACTAACCCAACTATACTCAGTTTAGGCCAAGTGCCAAATTGTTATTAGACAGGCTCTTTTGATCCTAAGAAAACCTTTCCTGAAAACAAATGACCCTTCTACTTAAATAAAGAAGATGAGGGGTTCCAGAGCGTCCGAGCTCCCAGTAATGCAATGCATCCAGCATAACGTGCGTTCTCCTTCCTTACACTGCCACACATTGCTTAGTAATTATCTTGGAGGCCACCTGTGAAATGCAAACATATATAAATACCCACTTAAAAAATCCCCAAACCACACCCTAGCCCTGAGCCCAGCCACGCGCGTTCAGTTTCATCCTTCCCTCCCTTAACTGAAGCTCTCATCAAGCTCATCTCAGGCCCTTATAGACACAATGTGACCTGACCAAGGTCTGGACCAATATCTCACCCACACCATAACCCACATAATTCATAACTCCCTTGACACTGGTGCAGTACCAAAATAGTAAAAGATAAAGGGGCTGATTCATGGAATTTGTGCGCCGAAAAACAGGGATTTGTGCGCCATTCTGCCCGCAAACCCCTGTTTAACAAATGGGGATTTGCAGGCAGAATGGCACCCAAATCCTTGTTTTTCGGCGCACAAATTCCATAAATCAGCCCCTAAATATGTGCTCATCTTCTCTAAAAAGACCTCACTCGACGAGCAACTACTGGCTGGCCTGACCAGCTCAAAATATCAGAAGAGAGGAGCAGTGTTGTGGCACACAGTAATGCACAGTCCATAGACGCACACAGTGAATCTGTCTGCAATGCATTCAATTTGCACAGTTGCAGACAAATCAAGTTGACCCGGTTTAGATGACAACATGGTGGTGAGGGATTACAAGACCTGCCATCCCCTACGTGTGAGCTGAGGTGGTTGCTGATTGGCCCTTTTTCTGTCAGGTGGGTAGTTTCTACCACCTTCGTACTAAAGCATCATTTGATAGACCATGACATGGCGCTGCACTTAGTACAGGGAGAAGCCATAACAGAGTGTGACTGATTTCTTGCTTTCCCTGTTCTTGCTGGCATGCCACTTACCACTGTCTGCCTTCACTTCTTCCTGCAATCTTTTTCTGTGTGGGGTAGCCAGTCTAGCCGAGTCCCTGAGTCTCACTCCAGCCATGGATCACCATGCCACTGCCAGGCCAGGTGGGCTAGCGGCATGATGCGCAGGTTAGACATTGCATGGTCCATTCTGCAATTCACCCAACCTTCTCCAGTGATAACACGGTAAGCTCATTTAGATCCCTCCAGATTGAATAGTTTGTCCTTTGGGTAGACCTAATCCAATAGATAAAACACTGCCAGACAGGCAGTGATCCAGATAAGATTTTGAGATCGGAGAATTTTACTCCCTATTTTTAAACTTTGAGAGTAAATGCAATTTCAAGGGGGTAAACATTCGTTTTCTCCTTCACAAGAGTAAAATGTATGTGTCATCCAGACGACATGTGCAAAAAGTTAACTGTATGAAAATCAATTCTCATGTGACAGCGGTCCACATTGTGACAGAAAAGCAGGTTTTGCTCATGATGAACAAAGCACAAAGTGCAGTACCACACACACACCCTCTCTCGCCAATGGAACAGATGAGAACTACCACTTTAAGCTTCCCTTGCATTTAAAGAATATCATGGTCAGATGCTGGTTGGGCAGTTAGTCTTGCATCCGTCAGAGGTCGGTACCTTGTCGACTGAGGCAATAATATTCACAGTGCTTAGAAGTTGAAGGAAGTCTGTAGGAACCGCTCCATGAATTTAAATACCGGGTAGATCAGCTGGTTTGTTGCAGTCAACCTGTTACCAGATTAGCCAATTGACAAAACGTGCTTCAAGGTATTTTGCATTAGTTTATATAGACAATAAGTCAATATTGTGCTTGCGCTTACTTCACACCATAAACATGCACGTTTGTCTGTTTTCAAATGCAAGTTTTAAGTACCGTGTTTGTTGAAGTCATTTTCCATAAGCATGATTTGTATGCATCTCATCAATTTCCAGAGCATGCGTTGTCTCGGACAGTTATTTATATTACACTTCAGGCAAGAAAAATAATGCACCTGGAGCCAGCCTAGATTGTTGAGACTGTTGTTTACTACTTTCTTTGACTATTTCTGAGATTTGTGAACGTTTGGTGGGTCCCAGCTGCAGGGGATATTTAAATAAATGCAGTGGGTTTCTTTAAACAAGGTGCAGTTTCAACAGCCACACACATCCATATAATGTAACTTTGGGGTGCATTTAAAGGCCCCAAAAAGAAGTACCTTTCACATGAATAGCAAGATGTTAAACACAGAAACAAAAACGGCCTAGCCTTTGTTTTGTTTTACAAGTAAAATTAAAGAGCCATATGGAAAGTGGCCTATCTGCCATTACCAATGGATAAGCAGCATTTTAATTGAAAACAAAAACGGCCCGCACATGTGCGTGCAAATAAAAACGGTTTTAAAAGTAAAAGTGAAAAAATATCACTGCTCACAGAAAAATGTCTGGAAAACAGAACATGATGTGCGGGTTGACCAAAGGCAATGTATGTTATGGTTCACTTACAAAACTCCAGTGACATTTGAATAGCCACTTTGTCTTCATGGAAAATGTCAGCCCAAAAATCCTTTTGCTGGGTGTGGGCAAAACTTTACAAGGACATCTCCCACTTCCAGCCTGGATGTCACATCTCCCATCTCACGATCAACCATAATATAAAAGTCCTATTAAAGGAGTAAAAATTCAGTGTTCTCCAGACCTGCTGGCTCTGAAAGCATGTACTTCAAGAAAAGTCACCCTTGGCTGGAGCACAACTAAGATGTGTGAAAATGGGGGCACCCACTTCAAAGAGCAAGCTTCCAACACAAAGGAGGCTGATAAAGATACTGGCTGACCCAATGAAAACAAATGGCCGAAAGCAGTAGCAGGACCATTTGTCCCACATGAAGATTCACAATTAATTTTAAAAGGACTATTATCATTTAGGCCTTTTTCTCAGCAACCATAAGGTGGCTTGATTTCATTTTTGTACCATTTTTAATGTTATTTCAGGCGATTTTGGGGATTTAAAATTAATCCATGTGCGACTCATGGAACTGTAATGGCTATCTAGGATGTGTTTCTGGCTGATCTGAACATGTTCCAAATGTGAGAGTTGTTGAGCGGGTGGAAAATGAAATTAGTTATATCCTTAATAACTTACATATTCATAACTGTTGTGCTTTTTATGGAAACGGCAGAAAGGTGCCACTTGGCCGTGCTACATGATACAGTTTTGGTGGTCAGCTTATCTAATTCCCCATGATTAGCTGAAACAGTCTGGCAGTTGCTAGTAAAATTATGAAGTTGTGATACCTAACTAGTTTTCTGCCAAAAATTTGAAAGGACGACAAAGGGTGATGGCAAATGGGAATTGCCATATGTTGCTCCAGACCCCTAAACCATTCATGACTTCGAGGTTGGGTTTGGGAGGAGAGAGAAGGGTAACTGTCCAATACTAGTGGCAGGAATTATTGCAGGGTACCTCTCCAAGATTGTAAAATTGGTGGTGCATCGGTGCTGTATAAGGGGGAACTGCACTCGGACAGGAGACAAAGAAACAGGAGAAAGACAGGAGGACACAGAGAAGAGACCGACCACCGGGAAGGCTGCTGAAACTTACCATCTGACAGCTGCAAGGAGACACCAGAGGTGATTTCTGAGGGTGCATCTGAGTGGAGCTGTCTATCTCTAGGAAGGCCTCAAAACTGACTGGGTCGTATGGTGGAGAGCGGGAGGCCATCTTTAAGAGCCTATTATCATTTAGGCCTTTTTCTCAGCAACCATAAGGTGGATTGATTTCATTTTTGTACCATTTTTAATGTTATTTCAGGCGATTTTGGGGATTTAAAATTAATCCATGTGCGACTCGTGGAACTGTAATGGCTATCTAGGACGTGTTTCTGGCTGATCTGAACATGTTCCAAATGTGAGAGTTGTTGAGCGGGTGGAAAATGAAATTAGGTATATCCTTAATAACTTACATATTCATAACTGTTGTGCTTTTTATGGAAACTGCAGAAAGGTGCCACTTGGCCGTGCTACATGATACAGTTTTGGTGGTCAGCTTATCTAATTCCCCATGATTAGCTGAAACAGTCTGGCAGTTGCTAGTAAAATTATGAAGTTGTGATACCTAACTAGTTTTTTGCCAAAAATTTGAAAGGACGACAAAGGGTGATGGCAAATGGGAATTGCCATATGTTGCTCCAGACCCCTAAACCATTCATGACTTCGAGGTGGGTTTGGGAGGAGAGAGAAGGGTAACTGTCCAATACTAGTGGCAGGAATTATTGCAGGGTACCTCTCCAAGATTGTAAAATTGGTGGTGGCATCGGTGCTGTATAAGGGGGAACTGCACTCGGACAGGAGACAAAGAAACAGGAGAAAGACAGGAGGACACAGAGAAGAGACCGACCACCGGGAAGGCTGCTGAAACTTACCATCTGACAGCTGCAAGGAGACACCAGAGGTGATTTCTGAGAGTGCATCTGAGTGGAGCTGTCTATCTCTAGGAAGGCCTCAAAACTGACTGGGTCCTATGGTGGAGAGCGGGAGGCCATCTTTAAGAGTGGAGTGACCAGACCCCTGTCCTATCTTTCCAGAGTGTCCTGAGATGCAGCTGGCTTTGCTGGACCTTAAACAGAGGCTTGCTATGTAAGTAGAACTGAGCACTGGGAAACCAAAAGGTGGGGGAGTCTACTTGCCTTGAATCCTTTCCCTTTATAGTGGGTGGGAGGGGGGCAAAACTGTGTCGATCCTTAGCCTATGTAACCAAAAATATTTACTTAATTAATTTCCCATTTGGCAGAACACTGCGGGGTGAATTTTGTTAAAATCCGAAATTAACAAAGCTAACTTCCTAGTGTGTGCTGAAAACTACAGCCTATGATTTAATTGGGTAATCGTTTTTGGCCAGCTGACCCGACTTCTTTAAAGAAGAGGGGTGTCTTTGTTCTTAAATCAGTCCAACCTTTTTTTCCAGCTTCCCCAACACAGACCTTTCAATAAGGGGGTTCTGAAATCCAAAATTCCCAAAAGCATTCCAATTTTATTGTCTGACTTCCCAACCTAGATCAAAGTAAGAGGGGGAGGTCCTGAAAAACAATGCGATAAATCACCCTGTGTTTATTTTAAACCAAAAGTGTGGGCAAAATTATAATTGCCATATGTATTTTTAGCAATCTTGAAATCCTACTGCTAAACATTCAAGCCTGCAGGAAAATCAAAATTGCACAACATCACCTGATAACTGCCTTCGTTATTGATCAGTGTAATTATTTCAAGAAGTGAAATTTTCAGAAAGTTAAGAATTGTAATTGTGTTGGTTATTACTCTTTTTTGTGATTTATTTATGCTGAGAGAAGTTGATTGTGTTATGCCAGAGAATTGGTTTTTGAAATGTACATGCTTATTCCTATTACTTTTAATTTAAATATATGCCATTATATTTCCTGTACACCGGCCTAGTTCTTGTCTCGTTATCTCAGGGGAGAGGGATCCAAGGGACATGATATGTGTCTGAGATAGGGCTAAATAAAAATCTGTTAAACAGTTTGTTGCAGAACCACTTAAGTGGGGAGGGAAGGAACTCCCCATGTTGAGGGTGGCTTCTTAATAAACTGTCACATAACTTAATGTACAAAATAACAGGATTTGTATTGATAAAAAAGAAATTGATTGACACAAATAGGGTTTCTATTTGTGCAGCAATGTGTGTGAAAAACATGCAGACACTTTATATTTAATATTTTATAAGAAGTTAGAATATTTATTACAAGTTATAAAGATTGAGTTAAATTTGTTGTTAAGGGCTACATGTATTAAATTGTCATTACCAGTAAGGATTACACAGAACGTTTTGTTTTTACTTTTACATGTGGCTTTTAAATGGTCGAATTAGTTGAACTCTGGGTAAACCTGAGATGTTTTTATCTAGGGCTCAGCTCTCAAGACAAGGAATGCAGAGGTCAGCTTTATGTACAACAAGCATCAGCATTAATCAGTGAGTAAGCCGTTAGCAGAGATGAATAAATACAGCTGTAGCTACAGAGAACAAAAGGGTTTGTTTTAAAATACCAAGAAAATAGAGCTATAAGGAAGGTAGATTTGGAAATTAACTCTGATCAGTAGACTTGTAGATTTTATAGGGAAAGCAAAGGCATAGTTTTATTGGCGACAGCAGATGTTGCACTATGAATAAGGATGGCCTGTAAAATGGACCAGCATCAAGCAATTAATTACATTCATTGCGCCATGTGCCATGCGTAGTAAAGTGAACGTTTCTCATGTACGACAATCATTCAAACATTCAGAAACACATCTTTTTTTTACCATTGTATCGTTGCTACACAAATTCGTTATTTAAATTGCTTTTGACAGCAATGAAAAGAATAATGACAAAAAAACAGCATTGTATCACATTGTGGGGCTCATAGTTTCATGAAAAAGGGAAATGCTAGCAAATAGGGAAAGTGTATGCTTAAAAGTAGCAAAGGTTTGGGACTTGGAAAGTCAGGATTCTTGGGGCCAGTAGGACTAGGAGAGTTGCGAACATTCAAACCAAAGTCTGCGGGAGAGCACCCGGAGGAATCAAGGAGAAAAATGGTTAATCATCATCATCAATATACTTTATTCAAAAGGCTGCTAATTTGCAGTCAAACTCTTGCTTGCCTGATTTTGCCTATTTATCACACACAGTGGCCACTCTTCCAATTGTATTTGGTAAGGAAAATCATATGGATCATATGGATCAAGCTGTCGAATGCCCTTTTGAAAATTCCATTGACACTCAACAGCCCAGTCTTTGCAATGGAGAACATTGACTGGTTTGATCTCAAAGCTATTGTACCCACCACTACAAGCGAATGGTCTTTCAGTACACCAAGCAGCCAATGTCTTAAATACTGCAATAGTCAACTCAGTGGCACTCATTTAAGAAGGAGGAAAGTCTGAACCAGATTTTCTGAGATTTTAACCATCGACCAGCCAGTTGCACAGATCCCGGCAGTGGGTGGGTAACCAGTATGCTACAACAATCTCTGCGGCAGTCTCTTAACCAAATGAGCTAGCCAGCCGAGATTCGAAATTACAGACTATCGGTTACATAGTTAATATTTATTCAGCTTTCACCATGAAAAGAACATTACACTTTCAAATTCAATGAAATACAAGGTTTGTAATACAAAATAAATAAGAAATATTTTTAAAAATGTTCTATTTCACCAGTGCAAATATTATATCATGCAAACATTTTTAAAAACAGATATTAACAACAGCTATTTAAACAAACTACATGAACACTTTTCCTATGGTGCATACTTTTAGTGGTTAGTGCAGGGGCTTTGCATGTCTTTATTTGTGGCGTGCCCCTGTACATTTTCCCTAGTGTAGTTAATCTTGTTATCCTCTGCCTTCACTTTCAATATTATTGAATCCGATCCAGTTTTAACTCCTTAATTAAAGTGGTAAAGTTGATAGTGGGCCTTATTATGAGAATGGCAGTATATCAGTAAAATGGCGGTAACAGAATTACTACCACTTAGCTGCCAATTTACCACACAACCACGTGTTTTGGAGGTGAAGTGGAGGATTTCCAGCCAGCACACAACTGGAGGGAAATCCCTCTCTTCGCCTCCATAAATCGCTATATTTATGTGGACGGAATTATTGCATCCGGTTAATCCTTTAAAAAAGCCCCATGGAGCCCTCCGGACTCCAGAAATGGGGGTTTTCACTGCCTTGCCACCACTCGCAATCTTGTGGTCATTTTACGGGACTGAGTGGCGCTAACGGTACGTGATTATGGGGTTATTTCCACAGAGTGACTGCCAAATTACCACCACACTGATAATGACCGGCACTGTTTTCCCAAACCGCTGCCTTTGAACAGGAGAACACAAAGTGAGACAGATTGTCAACGTCATCAAGCTCACCACTGCATTCCCTTCCCCTGATTCTTTCTCCCGGCTCCATGTCCTGTCACGTATCTGAATCACATTCATACGTAAGACTGTCATTACCTTCTTACGTATGGGGATTTCCTGCAAAACAAATGTGCCTCGGTCGCAATTGGATGTTGTTCCTGCAGCCACATTTTCAGAGAACTTAACTTGTGTGTGTGCAACCAGCCACTTCCCCTCCACTCCGCTTCTGCTGACACCCTGATGTCTCCTTTGATGGATCCCATCCATGTGTGTGCAGTGCAGGTGATATAGTTGGTAGCTCAAGGTGTTTAGTGAATTTTGAGTGTGCTGAAACCCTGCATGTCTTCCCACAGAGTTATCCTGCATAATCTAACACATTTCCCAGAGTCGCTTTAGAAGCAGCACCTAGGTGTCTTTAGTACATACAGGGACCTCTGTGGTACCACATGAGCCTCGCCAGACACTGGAAGTGGAAGGCTATTGTGCAGTAAGGCATGCCTCCACCTCCCGCAGCTACCAGCAGTAGTCCGGCAAACTTGTAATGAGTACTAGGGCCTCATAACCAGCATGCCGGTCCGGTAACAACGGTGCCAGTAAGTCTACTGGCACCGTTGTTACCGGACTGGCACACTCCGAGTCTGCGGGCGGCTGCCGCCCCGCCCGCAGACTTTCCAGGAAGCACAGGCACCGTTATTAACGGTGCCGGTGCTTCCCTCATCCCCATTCCCATTGAGTCCTATGGCACGCAAATGGGAATGGGGATTTACATTTTTCCGGCGCCTGACTTCCAGGAACACCGGGGTCGTAATCCCCCAGTGTTTCCGTGGAGCCAAGTGCCGGAAAAAATCACAACTCTGGCGGCAGCCTGCCTGAGGCCCCCAGTGTCCCTTATACTGCATTCCACTTGCTCACACCTTTAACACTCCATCCACCAATCATTAAACTGTGTACCCCAAACAGTGCTGTGAAACCACACTTTTGCAACATTTCTGAGCTTTTTCTGCATAGTTCCTTTTATGCGGAAACACTATATATAATATACTTGGTGCCAGAAATGCGTCTGATGCTTCTAGCTTGGAACAAGTCCTTCTGGACTGCCATATCCCTGCCATACTTCATTATCACACCCTTTACTACTTCGTCTTTACTTCTGCGGTGCCCTTACATTCGGATTGCAGAGATCAGCCACTTTTGTACATTTTTCACCAGGGTGGATAGGTGTGAGGCAGCATTGTAGCATGAATACACGGACACAGAGGGATGAGTACACACACACACCCGGTGCAGAGGCATGAAGCCATACGCTTGAATGACCCCCCTAGCACGAGCTTACCCTTCCAGGCCGCCTATTTTTGGAATTCTCTCCCGATTCACTTGCGAATGGACAAGACATTCCAAATCTTCATGAGAAACACCAAAAAGTGGTTAATCTCAAATGACATTTGACGACCTCTTGTTTCTTACTTCCTGTATGGCTTGACATGCACTGATTCTGCATGCACTGTCTCCTTGCCGGACAATCTTGTAAGCCGATGATTGCACTGTTGATTGGATTGTATTTACCTCTATGTGGAACTGTAACATTTGTATCTCTGTGCAATGCGCCTAGCTACCTACGGGTTTGGTGCGCAATACAAATAAATAAACAAACAAATTTGCGATGCAGGTGGGCATGATGACTCATTATTTTCCTCATCACCCTTCCCCTACCTCATTGCCAGTTTTCTCACTGAAGGTGCTTAGCTGGTTTCCGAAAAAAGCCACCCGTGGATGTGTGCTATTTACTTTATGTCTCGGTTGCGTATAACTCATATTGGAAATAATGACTACAAATGATGGCTGATGAACTAGGCTTGGATTGGTAATCAAACCAAGTATCATTCCTTTGCCATGAACCCTCCAAGATAAACCTTTGGCTTTTTACTGAAACACTCATGGGGACCCATCACTGCAATCCCTGGGATCCGACATTCTAATTTTGAATGGGGGAAAATGATGTATTTACACACAGCTGATTATGGTTATTTTGCGTTCTCTAAAAGCAACACATAGGGCCTCATTGCCAGATTGCCGGTCCAGTAGTAACGGCACCATTAAGCTAACTGCGCCGTTACGAACGGACCGGAAAACTACGAGTTCTGCTCGCGGGTGCCTTTCCGCCCGCCAGGTCTGACCTGGCGGGCATACCAGCACCCGCTAGCAGTGCATGTCGGATGCACGCGCACCATTCACGAATGGTGCCGGTGCATCTGACCTCCCCATTCCCATTGGGCTCAAATGGGAATGAGGAGTAATTATTACCGGCAACCGGCAATAGGGATGTACCGGGTCTGCCGGGGCTGGAATGCGCCGGTACATCCCCATTGCCGGTTGCTGGTAAAAAAACGACTCCGGCGGCAGCCGTGTCGGGTAATTAGGCCAACGTTGTAATGAGGCCCATAATCCATATATCTGGAATGTACGCACACATACAAAGACTGTCCGAATCATGTTCCAAATCTTAAAATGGTTGTTTGATTAAAAGCTATTTCCCAAGTAGGCAGCCTTTGTATGTGCACTTTGCCGGTTCTATGTGATTACAGAGAATATATAACAGAGAATGTTTTTTCAGTGAAAAAAAGAACAGTGAAAAAATATTGAATTTCCTTTTTGGGGGTCACGGGGTCCCCCAAACCCCCTGTTTCTCTATGTGCTTAAACCAACCCGCTTCCCACCCATTTTACCCCCTTACCCCACCCCTATATCTATTTAATTTAAATGTCGATGTTTCTTTCTCTGTTTTTGTTTCTCTGTTATAGCATTCTCTCTTATCACTGGATACCCACGTTGCCCTGTTCCGTGAAAAAGTTACTTTACTCTTGTTCTCTCTGGTTTCCAACACATTGAAAAGGGGCAGCAATCATGGCCAGATTGAATGTGCATTGCAGGATACAATTGGCCAAGAAATAGGACTACCCACGCGCTCTCTCTGAGATAACCAGCGCCAGAAAAGGGATTGACACAGGATGCTAATCTGATCCATAAAGTGGTGTCAGTGGTGACATCACTTTAGAATGTATTGCTGGAGACTGCGCCTCTTTTGTGCAAGCCTTAAGCTGCCCCTTGCTGGCAGCTCTACAATTTCACCAGAAGAATACTGACGGTAAGCGCCAATTGCAGGCCCGGTGAGCAGCAAATTATCCCCAGTGCACCTGTTTTCCACCTGTTTACCTGCTAAAAACCTTTTCAAGCAAATCGTCTCACGAAATCATGATAGTAATAAGAGGCAATTGCTCTAAGCAATTTCTGGTTATGAATATAGAGTGCCTGGGAGGGCCAGAGTCACCTAAAATTATTTCGCGAATACCCCAGAAACATTGAACGGGTGAGGGGTATTTTGAATTTAGTGTTGAATGCTTTCGCTTTCAGACCTGATCAACTCACAACGATGGGGACATTGAATCAAGACTGACTGCTGGCTTTCTTCTGGTCCCTCGTCCCGTGAGCAAATGCAACCAGAGAAGACAATATGCAGGGACATGTGTACAAGCGTTTGCGTGTCCAAGTGTGCATGCATTTGAGCTTTTATGTGTGAGTGCCTGCAGACGACCTGATATGGTTACTGCTTGTCCAGTTTTGATCATCCACAGGGCATGTTTTTTCAAGGATAAGTCTCCACGGGGAACTGATTTTGCAGGGGGATATGTTTTGGTCTCGCCTTATGTGGGGAGAAAATGTCTCGATGATTTTAGCATTGTGTAGATGTCTTGAGGAGATCTTTGTAAGAATAGAGAACAGAGGAGCAATTTTACATTTTAAGAAGTATAAGATGTATGTATTTGTTATTAGAGGTATTTATTTTCTTTTTTCTCTTTTCTTTTTTACTTTTTTCTTTTTTTTCTTTTCTGCATACAATTGTATTTCTTCTTTTTCATTGTATTGATCATTTTAATGGTTGTGAAAGTTTTATTTCAAACCAAAATCACAATAAAAAATAAATACTGTTGGCTCCGTTGTTTGCCATGCCATACTTTAGTGGTGTGAGCCTCATGAAGATTTGGTTTTTCCATTCATTTGTGTGCTACTGTAGGTAATTTGAAGAAGTATGTGCATTACCATATATGAATTTTAGTTTATCATGATACAGCAGCATCTTTCTGATGTCATGGTGCCGTGGTGTTTCATTGAACAGAAATGTAACCTAGATTTTTTGATCACCTGAGTTAGTACAGAATGCGACGTTTCCTGTCTTAAACTGCCTCACTGTCCTTCAGTATTTAGGATTAGGTTTGGTGAGCCCTGAGATGAGGGGGGTGCACCAACATAGTGGGGACACTTTGGAGGCACCCATTCAGAATCAGTTTTTCCAGAAATTGTGCAGCATCACATCCCTACAGAACCTCTGGTAGACCCACCCCCCTGATGTTGCTGTGGCTGGATGATGCTTCCAGGTCCTCAGTCCTTCAGCTCCTGTGCAGGTTTGGAAAAGGAGGCTCACTGCAAATTCACTCTGGTGACTGTTTTCTCCAAGTATTTGCTGCAGGGATCGTCTTCTTCGGGATTAGCCAAGGACTTCTACAGCACGCTGTGCGTTCGGAAATCGACTTGCTCTGCCCCATCTGGCTCTTCGTGGCACCTACTTTCATGCTTTGTGTCGAGCACGGATCTGCTTACTGGAGCTTCATGGACATTCACAGCAGAGCAGTAAGTCTCGATGGCAATGATCCGAAGTACCTGGCAGCGTGCTCAGGACAGGGGCGGAGAGACACACCATGGGCGTCACCAGCAGCACAAGGGATGTGTGGCAATTGGAGGGGCAGCCCATAAACTGTGGTACGCACTGGCAAGGGGCATATTCACTGCAACCGCAGGACCTCCAATGAATATTGACCCAGATTCTCATCTCTTGGATTGTCAGCAGGTCTCTCCCAAGGCTGTAAACGATCCAGTGAACTGGAGCTTAGATGGGACTGTTCTCGATGTCCCCACCACGATAATTGTATTTTTGAAAATGAATTTGATTATGATGTTGGGACCTATACAATATATGTCACACTGCACTTGAAATCACTTACATCATGCCTTTGACACAGTAGATGTCATTGCTACTTGAAACTAATTCTCTTATACTGTTGCCCATTTATTACTTACACAAATACACACACACACACACTTCGAATGAACACAAAGAACAATTACACACAAAGACAACACCTTGGTTTGGGGGTGCTCAATCAGGTATTAAAACGGTGGAAAACCAGGAAAAAGCCACAGGTGGAGAGTTGGTTGAATGCCTTGCAGGCCTTTTCTGGTTTTGAGAGAGTTTTGCTCTGTAGACAGGATCGGGAGGACCTTTATCTGGAGCTATTGGCACTATTTAATGATTTATACGGTTAGTGCTGATTGTTTTGTGTTGTGCTGTGTTCAGGTGGGTCGTTGGGGGCTTGGGTGTGCTGTATGGGCGTGTGTGTATGTGTGTTTGTGGTGTGTATTATTGCTCTATATGTTTCATTTTGTTTATTTTTGGGGAGGGTATGTCTCGGAATGGCTTACATTATGTTTTTGCTGTTAAACAGCATTCCTGATATATTGGGAAATGTTATGAGTTAGTAGGATGTTTTACTACTGTCTGCGGGGGTTTATCCTGATATTACATTGTATTTCATGTGTTTTGTTTGGTTTAATTTCCTTTGTGTGAAAAAGTGTAAATTATGTAAATAAAGAGGTTTACAAAAACAGACAAATATGAAAATGGTCAATAAATAAAAAAATAAACAAAAGAACAGAGAATTCACAGCAAAACGAATTGATAGCGACTAACACAGAGCTATTTCTTGCAGCGCAGTCAGTCAGTCAGTGCTTGGTTGCTTCTTGGAGATGTCTGCTAGTCTTACAAGAGCAATGAATGCGTTAATTAATTAAAAATATCCCCGGTAAGAAGATAAGCAATCTTTAGAAGATTTCGCGACAGCTGATTTTCTGCATCTCTTTACTTCATCTCTCTTTTCTCAATCTCTCCCTTTGCCACTTCCTCTGTCAACTTTTTCCTTTTAGTTTCTCCAATAGTTGTTTTTTCGATTGTTTACCCTCTCATCTGCTTCCACTATCTTTCCTTTCACTTAAAAACAAGTTCTTATCTCACGCTGCCTGCATCGCTCCTTTACAGCGCCTCCTTCTCTCTTACTGTTTTGTGTTCTTGCTCTCACCTGCTTTTACTACTCCTTCTGCCTGAGATTCCCTGTCCCTCTTTGTCTTTCCACTAGGCAGTTGTACGTTCTTTTTTCTTTCTCACCAATTCTTCTTTTTGCTTTCACTCCCTTCCTCTCTTTCTTATTCTTTGTCTATTTCACTCTTGTATCCATCCATCTTACCCACTCACTTTCCATTCACTTCCCCTTTCACCCAGCTCACTTCCCCCTAATTTCCCCCTCACTTCCCACGCACTCTCCCTATCTAATTTATCTCACAGTATGTTTCTTCAGTATTCCCCGCTTTTAGAACCATTTCCCCTTCTCTTCCCTTTCTCTCTTCCAAGATAAGATTTGGAAGTGGAAGAATTTTTCTCCTTATTGTTTAAATTTGGGAGGATATTTTTTTTTAGGGAGTAAAAATGTAAGTCCAATTCCCTATGAGAGTATTTTTATAAGCGAGCAAAAATGTTTTAACTGAAAAACAGAAATGGTTTTGTAATATTTATTTCTTTGCACCTAGTTATTCATGCACATTAAAAGATACATGTTTACTTCTTCCAATCAGGCAGTTAAAATAGTAGTTTCTTCCTGTGGTTCTACGTGCACCACTGTTCCCCAAACATATCCACGGGGCAGTGGGGGTGAAAGCAGCGATGCAAGATTCTACATGCCTTTTTCCTATTTTTTGTTGCAAGTATTTTTACTCCCTATTTTAACTTTTGGGGAGTATTTGCCAATTTGTAGGGAGTAAATGTGGCTGATACACCCCTTATCTGCAGGGCTGCTCTTTCCCTTTCTTTGTCTTTTCCCACCACCTCCTTGGCCTCCTTGCTTCTCCCACATGCTTTTTCCTTTTATTCATAGGTCCTCCTTCTCCAATTCCCTCTCTTTTTCACCCCCTCTCTCTTTCCTCTGCCCGTTCCCCTTTTTTCCCCCTTGAAGCCCTTTCCAACCCCTCTCTTTCTCAGCCTTCCCTCGCCCTTCTGCCATCTGCCGCTTTCACATCATAGGCTCATTTTATTCCTCGGTTGTTTGCTGTCTCGTCCCCTTCCTCTTGCATCTCCCCCTTTCTATCCCCTCACGCTGCTTTGTTCCCTCCTTTCTCTTCCTCTTGCACCAGGTCTGCCGCATGGTCCGGGCTACCTGTGCGGCAGCAGAGCACCTCATGCTAATGTTGGTCTCAAAGCCCCTCATGACTCCATTGCCACCAGAGCCATGATAGGGAGGCTGGCCGAGGTACACCGGCTCATGAACACTGCTCCCCAGCACCTTGCATTTGGGCCCACACAAAACTTTGTTATCATCTGCAAATATAAATTGGAGTCTCTTTACTAGTGGTAAATGGCAGCAGACACAGCTGTTCTTGTACAGTGGAGTGGGGATGATATGGGTCAAGCCCACCTTATAAGTTGGGGGGTTAAGCACTGACAAGTGCATTTGCCTCTTAAAGCCTCCACACAGCTCTACGTGGCTACACTTTGGGGAGGATAACTGAGGGGCAACGTGCTCGCCTTGGAAGCCAGACAACGCTGCTTAGAAACCTCTGGGCATTAAGCGCATTATAAATAACCAATTACAGTTACACAGACCTGCGCACTTGCTCAAGAAAATTAATTGAACAGATCTATGAAATACACCCACCCGCATCTCTCTGTCTGTTGGACATCATGCTCAAAGAAAGCTTTGCTTGCTAAGGGTCTTCGTACGTCTTCATATCATGCAAAATAACCAGCTCCAAACAAGGACAACAAGTAGGTACTCACGCTTTAAGAGGCTATAGGGTTGCTCCATATTTAATATAAATGCTGGTGGCATGACTCCACTGCTTCTTGTGCTATGCGTCTTTAACTCTTCTAGTCACATTTGCAGAACCAGAGAAGATTGCATGGGACGGCCTCACGTTGCAACCTTATGCTTGGAGCCATTCAGGATAGCGAAAATGAAGCTACAATTACACTGTTTTTGCTCAAGATGTTTTTTTATAAGGAATCATATATTTTCAATGTTCATTTATTATCTGATTTGCTGACAACTGGATGTTGATCCAATTCTTTTGTGCTGCGCCCGATGCCCTTATGCAGTGTTCACACAGTATAACATGATTAAAAGTATTAAATCTTGTACATAAAAAAATAAATTGCTTTTAAAGTAAGCACTATAAAAGTGAGAATGAGTGTACGCCTTCAAAGCCGAATATTAAAAGTTTTCCCAAGTGGAGATGAAAAAAGGTTTTTGTGGCTAAATTGCATGGCTCAACTCTACCACTTTGCAAAAGGTGTCTGACTCGGGGAAAATCATATTTTTCTCACAGTGTCTTATCTAACAAAATTCAGAGTCAATAAGAATGATTTCAATAACATTGTACGCTACTAAAAAAAATCTGCATAACTTTTTAAAATTCTTTTGTTAAAGGCCAAATAACAATAGTAAACAAAAAAATAATAACAGTTCAACAGGGTTTTTACACACAGCAAACATTTCAATTCGCAACCTATTAGCCAGGCATGAAAACCACTCACTCCTTGCATTTCCTACATGAACACAGCACGTCCTTTCTTACTTGCCAAGAGTCAATTATCACTTGCCAGTGGCTAGTAGTGAGCCATTCGTATATTGCACGACGCAAACTAATTTTGCCTTTGCTTACTCGTGGCAACTATGGTGCATTCTGCTTACTCGTGGCAACTATGGTGCATTCTGCTTACTCGTGGCAACTAAAGGTGCATTCGTGTATCAACGTCTCATGTCACTCTTTGTAATATAATTTCCTCAGAAGTTCCCCAGCTCATCCACCTCGCCCCTTTCCCCTGTGGACGGACACCCACCATACACAATATACTGAAATACAGTAGCAGTGCTTCTCTTTTACCTACTCTATTTGGCATCTGCTCTTTTTCCCATTCTGAATCCCCTCCATCGCACTCCGCCTCCGCAGAACAGGTTTGCTAGATTGGACATTTCCGCTTCAACCAGTGAACTCATTTTTCTTCACTGGGGGCAAATGCAGGGGGAATGCGAGTAACGGGGTAACATGCTATCATTTGCTCTATCTGAGCATGAGTTTGCCCATCTCGACTTTCACATAGAAACCTTACAGCAAACAATATGAAAAGCCGAAACACATCAGCTAAACAAATCTCATGAAGATGTTTGGACAGCAGGAGTCAATCAGAGAGTCAGCTTTTTTGCTAAAGTACACACATTTTTTGAGTCTGGTTTGGAGACTGGTTTAAAGCTGTTCTTCGATGGGGTTGTTGGGATAAAGTCATTGACCGGGGTTTGAATGTTACCTCCAATTCGATTCCTTACTGCAGCATTGATGGCTTGCAGTAGGTTTAGAACTTTGCTTCTTAAATGGGTGGTGATATCATCGCATAGTGTTTGTTGCAGGGATCTGAGTTTCTTGTTTCATTAATGATTTGGTAAAGTTCTTTCTCTTGAAAAGGTGCGATATTGATTTGTTCTGAGCAGTAACATTTCACGCTTTATATATTTCTGCTTTGAAGTAGTGGATCTATCTTTGGTAGGCAAACTTGTCTTGTGGGTTTTATTGTTTCCGCCATGTTTTTACAAGTATTCGATTTCTTTTTTGCAGTGTTGGTGGGTGGAGTCTAAACCATCTTGCTGAAGTCTTTTTTCTGAGACAGTGTTCCCTATTACAGTGGCGAGGGTGACTAGTGCTTTGATTATCCTGTTTTCTAGGTCCTTTAAAAGTCCTTCAGGTGCTAAGAGTAGTGGTTTGTTGGGGTTGTGTTTGTCTCTTCCACACGATTTTCAAGTTCCTCCAGGTTTGGAGTTTTCCATCTTCTCCTGGCGGTGGTTGTTTGTCATGTATGAGTCTAGATTTGATGCATCGGCATGTTGATAGTACATAACACTATTAGATGATTTCCCCATAGTACTTGAATGGGAGGAGGTGGGTATTAGGCCTTCACAAAAGATTACATTGAGGGTATGGCCTGCAGCTTGTGCCCCCCCATTTGACCATTTGCTTGCTGTAAAAACTGGCAATGTAAGAGCTTGATCTTTTGGGTGCTGACTTTCTTTCCTCTTCGAACCAAATGTTGAAGTCTCAAACGAACGTTAGATGTTTGTATATCGCTATGTTTGAAGTTAGGTCTGCAAAGTTTTCTGCAATGGTTGGGTTGTATGATAGTGGTCTATAAATAAGCAGTACGTAGAGGTTGGTATGCTAGTTTAGTGTGAGGTTGATTAGGAGTCCCTCATAATCCATGTCATGTGAAGTCAATATTTTTAGGTGTAGCTTGTGTGCCACAGTGAACCCTCCTCCTATGTAGCAGGTCGAGTTGACTTGGATGAGTTTGAACTTGGTGGGGATGGTTTAGTGTGCTATTACTTTTTGTCATCTGACAGCCAGGTTTCTGTTATAAAGAGCATGCTGGTTCCTCCTTGGCTAAGAATTTCTCGAGTCTCAGTTCAGTTTTGTGTTTAGGAATGGCGCGTGCATTGATTAGACTACAGTGTATCATGTCTCCTGCTTCTCGATCATATGTTAGTGTTATTGGACGGCCTGTGTTGCTTCCATGTTCTGTGTGGGAGCCGGGGTCTGAGTTGTCAGATAGTAAATTGGTTGTGGAGAGGGTCAACTGCATAGAGTCTTATATTACGTTGTTAAACAGGTTGAACAGGTATACTGGGTGGGTTGTTTATTTCATTTGATTCCAGGAAGAATGTGGCTGTTGGGTGGTCGGTGGTGATGAAGGGAGTGTATATAGATGGGGGTTCTCCTTAAGGTTATGTGGTCTCGGGCTTCCAAATTTGGTGTTCTAAAATTCTGTTCTTTAGTTCATCATGTGAAAGGTTGGCTTTGGTGGGGTATCCAAGGTTCTGGTTCTTCTATACTGTTTCCAGAGTTGTTTCTCGTGCTGTCCACTGTGAGGGGAATGGGGCATGTTGGTACGTGGAGAGGTGGCAGCAAACAAATTGAGTTTTGGACCTGGCTTGCAGTCTTTCTCCTCCAGGGGCACGTGGGTCATTGCTGCTTGGTGTTGTTTATCCAAGCCAGTCAGTGGAATGTTGGGCAGTATTTCTAGTATTGGTGGTGAAGGTTAGTTCCCTTCTGACTCTACTATCCTTATGTGGGTGACTCATAGTCATATGCTTAGGTCTGGGAAATTTAGAGAGTGAACAATATTCTAGCCTGGTTTAACCAAAATCTGGGTCCCAACTATGTCAAAACACAGGACCTGAAATTCCTCCATCCACTTCATTGGTGTTCAGTGGATAATACAGACTGTATCGTCATTGGATGTGGTTCCAGTAGTTTCTCTTTCTTTTTTAACATAATCATACACTCACAGGACACGCCCTAGCTCACTAAGCTTGGAATTGTATTGAATTGAGTCCTTTGCTCCTTTATGTTTTATATTCTCCGTTTTTATTTCTTTGCTGTTTAATCCTGTGTATGTTTTTTGAGACCATTGTGCTCTGTATTTGTGTTATTGATTACTGTATTTGTTTGTTTTGACAGTGTCCTTAAGCCTCAGGGTCAGGGGTGCGCGGTATAAAACAGATCAAATCAAATCTAATGCTGTCAGTGTTTTAGTGCTGTGGGCTATCTCTTACCTGAGAGGGCCTGGGTTCATGGAGCGAGATAATTAAAATGCAGCAGCCTTTTTACTCTAAGGGAGTGTAGGTAAAAAGATACAACAATGCAACGGGCTTTCATCGAGGCCTGCAGGTCAACACAGACTATGCCCTAGAAGACATGCAGCAAGAAGGAGCATGGCATGTGGTAATGTACTGCCACTTATGAGACACATGGGTAAACAAAATGGAAGATCTCACTGTGCCCTCTACAGGATACCTAGAAATGAGTGCAATGCAATGCGCTATCACATCGAACGCCAGGCATGAAACACAAAGGTATATAAACGTAGCACTCAGATGTAAAACAACAGTATTTAAAATAAAAATTTAAAATGGCCTTCCCAGAGACGCCCACATTTGGAAGACAGCAGGGCAAAGTTCACAAGGATGGAATCTGTTCTTATAGTGATGCATACTTGTGAGTGCAACAGAGTGCAATTTAGAAAGAGTGCAGCACTAATGTAGTTTGCTGCCCTTGTTCTTTTGTGTCTAGGGCCACACATTTCACGGCATGATTGTGGAATGAGTGGAGGCATGGAAAAGCCCTAGTGTACATGTATGTTCCACTAGTCATACTATTTGCATTTGATTTTGGCTGCAGTAGCTGCCGCTGAAGTGACACCCTTGTGCCAAAACCTAAAAAGGGGTATCCATTGGCTGCGCCGTACGAGGTCTGGTTTTGCAAATGTAAAGGGTATGCTTTTTTTCTGTAATGTCCCCAGAAATGGAAATGTAGAAGGTTTGATTGCTTTTGTAACACCTGGCACGGCATGCAACACCTTACCTTCTACCGGGGGTTGGAAATTGAGGGGAGCAATTTAGCTCCTGCTTGTAGCCTAGAAGAGCCTGTTTAGCTTCACACCAACAGCTAGCAGGGCTACATTTGGCTCCCCACGTCAACTGATGCCAAACAAAACACGGCTATGTGAATTTAATGCTGTGTGTTTGGAACAATCTATAAATAAACATTAGGACTCATCTATACAGCAGCTTAAGTGATCATAAATAATGGACAAAATGTAATGTTTACATCTGATGTGGAAGTTAGATTTGAGGACCGCTATGTACTAGCTCCTTGTTCCCCAGCGGTCGCTCCTGGTCCCTGGTTTTAGCTCCTGCTTATCCAATCTTAATTTTGATCCCTACAAAGCCAGACTTATTGTGTTTGACAATGGTTGTTCTTTAATCTTGCCATTCTATACAGCATACCCGATTCCAGCATTGCTTTACGCCGTTTGATGACGCCCCTCTCCTGCGTCTGTCTCAGTGCGGTGTAATGGTAGGGTGTCATACTAGCGACTGCAGGGCTATAAAATGATCACTCGACTCACTGAACTTCCTAAATGGTTCATAACTCCTAAATGGTTCATATCGTATTTCACTAAATGTTTGAATTCTCCGCTTTGACCGATGGAGAGTCGAAAGTGAAATTGTTTAACTAAGAATTTAGCGAACGTTCGTAAGGAAGCCAGAAATACAGCGAGACTAATGTAGTTCCTGGCCACAGCACTGTCTGGTAGCACATGGACTGGGAAGTCTGCCCCTAGTGGCATAGTGATAGGCTTAAGATTTCAACGTGCCTCATAGACCTTTCTTAGATGCTTCAGCAGTACATCAGGTACTGCACTTATGGCGATATTAGACCTAGAGAAAAGCACACCACAGCACACGGGCTGTTAACTTTCAAGGCTGCCGATGACTGCTGTGATTGGGCGTTGCCATGCTTTGCGGCTTGGGCTGCAGTGCAAAAAGGGGTAATTCACAACAATCTACTTTGTGTGACATGTACAGGAGATCATTGTGTGTCATTAGCCAGCATACTTTTTGCAGTCTAGCACCATAAAACCAGTTTTTTTCTTTTATGTAACCCACTAACCAAAAACTCAAACTTCTGCATACTTAACTCACACAAAAACCCACACAACCACCTCTTGCACAGCAAACCGCACGCACTTCACTACAACGCAACAACAAACAACACATAAGCCGCACCAACAGCACAGGAGGACTGTCATCGACCTGATACTCGCACCCAAGCTCAGCGCACGGTGGAAACCGAACTGAAGCTGCCAACAAGACACCACCTCTCTCACTATCCTACTCCCTCTTCACCCTACTAAACCCCCCTGCCTTCTCATTTGCAGATCCGCCTGAGCACCTGGGGACCAATTCCGTTGGTGGCGGTGCGCGGTACAAACACCTTTAACATTTAACATTTAAATTGGTGTTACTGTACGGCCCTCTGCTACACAAATAGGTTAATTACATATTCGAATAGGAAGCATTAATTGCAGGAAGATTTTATGTTCTATTAGCGCAAAAGTATATATAGCCTTGTTGGTCGCAAATGTACGCTATAGCGACTGCTGAACCCTGTAAACTCATATTTAAAGGCGGAAGCGAGGTGAGGTTGGTCAATGCAGCCAGGGGCCATTAACGTGAGCTACAGCCCATGGGTGTGTATAGTTTTTCAGAGTGGTCTGATGCTAGTTAATGCAGCCAGGGGCCATTAGCGTGAGCTACAGCCCATGGGTGTGTATAGTTTTTCAGAGTGGTCTGATGCTAGTTAATGCAGCCAGGGGCCATTAGCGTGAGCTACAGCCCATGGGTGTGTATAGTTTTTCAGAGTGGTCTGATGCTAGTTAATGCAGCCAGGGGCCATTAGCGTGAGCTACAGCCCATGGGTGTGTATAGTTTTTCAGAGTGGTCTGATGCTAGTTAATGCAGCCAGGGGCCATTAGCGTGAGCTACAGCCCATGGGTGTGTATAGTTTGTCAGAGTGGTCTGATGCTAGTTAATGCAGCCAGGGGCCATTAGGGTGAGCTGCAGCCCATGGGTGTGTATAGTTTTTCAGAGTGGTCTGATGCTAGTTAATGCAGCCAGGGGCCATTAGCGTGAGCTGCAGCCCATGGGTGTGTATAGTTTTTCAGAGTGGCCTGATGCTAGTTAATGCAGCCAGGGGCCATTAGCGTGAGCTACAGCCCATGGGTGTGTATAGTTTTTCAGAGTGGTCTGATGCTAGTTAATGCAGCCAGGGGCCATTAGCGTGAGCTACAGCCCATGGGTGTGTATAGATTTTCAGAGTGGTCTGATGCTAGTTAATGCAGCCAGGGGCCATTAGCGTGAGCTACAGCCCATGGGTGTGTATAGTTTTTCAGAGTGGTCTGATGCTAGTTAATGCAGCCAGTTACTGCCGCATTCCGGGACATTTCACACCTCTGGGAGATGATCTTGTTGATGGAAGCTGTGCACTAGGTAACAAGAGATAGGTGGAGACGAGGTCTAGAACAGTGCAAAATCTTCTTACGTTTACTTCTGTGTTTTGGATACTGAGCCTCTTTGTACATTTGGTGGTATCTTGGCGGTAAATTCGCCGAGATACCACCAAACTGTATTACCATTACCACCACTTGGTCTGTGGGTATCACTGCCGGATTACAAGTGGCGGTAGGCAGAGTAAGTCTCCATTTATGTTGGGTCCATAGGACTCAATGGGGTATTTTGGCAGAATTTCCCCGGCGGTAATTGCGCCTGCGGTAATTCTGCGGAAATTTGGCAGGAATACAGGATATTTACCTGCCAATGGTAGTTGGAGGTGCATTGTCCAACTTTCCACAAAACATAATTGGGGTTGGTGTAGCAATGCGCTGGTATACGGTCATACTGGGGGTCATTCCGAGTTTGGAGGCAGCCATGGTGCTGTTAGCACCATGGCTGCCTCCAAATCTGGGTCCGGTCTGGCTGAACGGGGACTTACTGGGTCATTCCGACCCTGGAGGACCCGGTAAGTCCCCATTCAGTAAACCATTCCCCATTCCCATTTGAGCCCTCACAGGGCTCAATGGGAATGTGGAAGGCGCTAATAACGGTACCGCAAATTGCGGTACCGTTATTAGCTCCAAGGTCCCTTAACGGGAACCACAGAGAACGGGTGGTCAGACCACCTGTTTCTGCTGGGACCCGCTAAGGGACCTCGGAATAGGGCGGTAAGGGTTTACCAGCACCGGCATCCTTACCAGTGCCCGAAACCCTTACCGCCCAACTCGTCATGACCCCCACTGCCACATTTTACCTGCACCGTCCAACTTGTAATGAGTTGGGGGTAAGAACCAGTGTCACAAAGGCGCTAGGTCTGGGGTGGAATGTTACTCTGTTTGGTTATGTATGCTTCTTAAGTAATGAGCAATGAGGAATCCTAACACATTTAGTTTTTTCTGTTTTTCATCAACACACTTAAGCCGACACGTGTTTCAACCCGATGGGAGTCTTTTTCAAGGCATCTATAGTGCGTGCGAGAGGTTAATGGATGGTGAGCTCAGGAATTCGGCTCTTGTTGAGTAACAATCTGGGTGGTATGGGGCCTCTGCATACAGATGAGTGGTCACAGCAATCTTGTAATGAGCCCCATCTTCTGCTGGTATCTGTACTCTAGCACTGTCTTTTCACTATCACCACTACATGGGTTTTCTCCACTCCAACTGTTTCTTTTGTTTTCTATTGTGTCTTCTTAATTCAACTGCTTTACAAGGCCTTGCATACTGTTTGTTGTGGTTCTCTCTGCTGTTGTACATGTTCCTAAGTGCGGCCATGATCCAGTGATCCGCCCAGGATTCTAAGACGGCTCTGCTTTTTCCCACTTTAGGAGGGCCCTGAAGATACCTTTAGATGACAAACAGGTATTTTTGGAAGTCAAAGATGTACATATGTTGAGCAACCACACCAATTTTACCAGAAGTAAGAATGAGTCCGGAATTTCCTCAAAGGGACAGGCTGCTGCATCCTGCAAAGGAGTTCTTCATTGATCACTGCATCATCTGTGGCATCGTCTGTGGCTAGACAATCCTTGCCTATTTTTATCATCAATTTTGTTTGGCTATATTTGGATAATTTTGACCTGTGCTTGCCAGGGAGTTGTATTTCCTCTTTGCCCTCGTGTTAGGTCTTGGATGCTTTTACTGCATCTTGTTCATCATATTTCCTTTTCCTTCCTCGGTTGGTGCTTCATACAGTATAGAATTCCATCTTCACTGACATCGATGTCTTCTCTGATGTCAGGTAACCACACAGTGCCAGGTTTCGGTGTGCTTTGAGTCATCTTATGTGTTGTTATGGGCCGATTCCTGTTATGTTGCGAGGCAAGTGCCTTCTCACGTCCCTCCTTCCCTCCAGTTGCAATTCATTGCAAATTGCCTATCACGGAGCTGTTTTCTCTCTCCACCTGGAGTTTAGCTTGGTGGTGATTTACTGCTCTATGTTGTGTTTTTGCTGCATTTGCCTGTGCGTCTCGTCATTTCATGAGACACAAGCTGTTCACCGTTGTTGGTGATTAGATCTTAGGACTATCCTTCCCTCGTTGCAGTGGTGGACTGGCTTACAAGAACCTCTGGAGATGTCCAGGTGGGCCTCTAATCCTTGGACCTCTTTTGTGTGTGCGTATCCTGGTTTTCTGCCCCTCTTTCCATCTCTCCCAGTCATCAAACACCTTTCCGTCTATCTCTCCTCATCCTCCGCCTTGGAAGCAACGATTGTTAAACATCTTCCAGCGTGTTTATCCTCAATCTTAACAAATGTGTTAAGCCTTTTTTTGTTTTGTTTAACTACTTTTCCAAAGCTTTCTTGGTCAGAAAAAGCCCCAAGCTCTGCATAGTGGGGGTTTGCTTTCTCACATGGTGTCACGTGATGACACTTTGAAAAACATTTGCAGGGCCACATTTTGTTCCCACTCCAACTTTAACTCGTTTTGAGGAATTTCTGTTCTTGTACTGTACTTGTGCAAGGACCACATACAAAGCGAAGTTTAGTCAACCTGGATGGATAGTGTTACTGCCATAATTCCATACTCATGTCAGGGGGCAACATGTCAAGCTTCAAGCTACTAGTTAGCTATAAAAATGTTCTTTGTGACCTCAATTCGCGCCAGGGGTCAAATATTACTAGCCAATGGCTAGCAGCGAGTGCAAATTGTGCACCCTGCTTATGCACCTCATTCATTTTGTACTCGGTTGCAGGTCTTGGTGTGGTGAGCGCGTTGTCACTCCAATGGTATGCATCGCAGCTCTGAGCTGTAATGTCTACATCGCTGTGCATTGCAGGCTGGGATTCTGCATGTTTGTCAACGTGCAGAACATTTGAACAAGACTTTGTGGATTGTAGCGGGAGGTAGTGAAAGCGAGGGTAAATAGAGGTATTGGTGGAACCCCCATTTAAACAAAACTAAACTAAAAACATGGACCCTTGAACCTACATGGATCCTTGGTTGACACCTTGCTAAACACAGGATGCCCCCTATTTCGAGAGTGCTGGACTTAGGTGTTTCTTGGGCCCCTTGGAAATCTCTCTTAGTGAAAATTTCTGAAGCTACTTTGGTGTAAGGTTGTAACAGGATGGGGTGGCAGCATTCATCTGGCCACTTGTTGATTGCCACGATGCCCACAGGCTGTTGTGCGCTTAACAAATATGAATAAATAAATAAATACATTTTGTGCTCTCATTAAAGTGGAATCTGCTGCCGACAGCCGCATCTCCTTGTCTAAGCTGTCTTCTTCATCTTGCACAATGTTATTGCACGTTCTTCCTCCAGAAACATGCTTGGGTCAACTCCGCTTGGCACATGTGACGGCCAATCCGCGTGGCTGCTCTGCTTGCCTGAGATGTGATCGATGTCAAACTAAAACCCCAGTGGCTTGGCAGCAAATCTCACGAGCCTTAGAAAGGCATCTTTCTATCCCCCCAACCCCCCAACCCCGGGTTTAGCACGTGCATCAGGGGTTTGTGATCTAAAAGAATGCAAATGTCACTCCCCCATACATGTGTCCTAAAACGTGCTTCATTTGCATTTTTAGTTCTGGTTCATTTCCAAAGTCAAAAGGGTTTAAGATAGATATTCCACAATCCTTCCTCTGCCTTTCCTCTTTGGCATCATTGTGCATCTATACCGTAGGTACCTATACATTACTATGTGCTTTAAGTGAAGGTTACAATGGTCTAAGGCTAGGGCAGGGGTCTGCGAAATGTAGCTTTCCAGACTATTTGGACTGCAGCTTCCATGATCCCTCACCATTGACTATGCTGGCTAGGGCTCATGGGAATTGTAGTTCGAAACACACAAGAGGCAAATGTTTCAGAGCCCGGGGCGAGTGGCACTAGCAATATCACATTTTGCATAGTAAAATTAAGTTTGTGCATTTGTCCCCCACATACAGTTTTTTCAATAACATACAGTTTTGATTTGTTAGAGACATTTCATACAATCACATTAAAAATGTGATAGTTCTTTATTTTCTGGATGTAGAGCATTGAGCATGGCATCTCCGAGGTCTAATTTTGACTTTATGCCTTCCCTGGAGACAATGTAACCTGTATACTCGACTACGTTATGCTGAAAATTCTAGTTTTCGCTTTGGAGCTTTGAGTCCAGATGTTGGTGGTTAATGAAGCAGATGGCCCAATGCGTTACTGTGACTTTCTTCCATCTCATTCCAACTCGGAATATCACCCTTGAAGTGCATTAATTGCTTTGTATTTCCTAGCATGGGGTCCTTCAACTGCTGGAAAACCCAAGCAGCTGATGATTGCCCGAAGGGCATTTGTGTGTAAATGGAAACTCAGAATGGTGTAATAAAGGCAAGAAGCATTGGACATGTGTGAAGGAGGTTGTTTAATCAAGATCAGTCCTGAAATACCCATAATGGAGTACTTGTCTACTTTGAAGTTCCTGTTGAGACTGCGCAGGTCGACGCACAGTCGCAGTGCTTTCAGATCATGCTTCTTTGTCAGCCTGACTGGAGCGAGCCCTTCTTTAGTTCCACCTGACTCAAATGTTCCTTCAGCAGATAGTTCTGCCATCAATTCTTTCAGGGCTTGATGAGCTGGGGCCAGGGCTTGTGCTTGAGAGAAACAGCCCCAATGGGTAGTTGAAAGTGACTGATGCACCCTTTTAAGTAACCTGTGCCAGTGCTGTACACTGTCTCCTGTATTTCTTCACATGAGGTGGTGTTGATTACCATCCACCTGTTCCTCTCTGTAGAGATCAAGCTTGATCTCCAGGCTTCATCGGTCGTGCCGTCTCCGGGTGTCGGTTCCTTCCTTTTTCGGATACATGCACTTTATTTATTTATTTATTGTTCACTTGTTAGGCGCTTACACAGGAAGCAAATACTGTTTCTGCAGTTCTATTTTTAAATACTGGGTGCCTCATTCTGAAAAAAGCGCACTGAAGAAAATGAAGATAGCACGTCTGGTTTGCGCCTGCAGCCTTATACCCAAGTCTTAACTCCTAAAATGGGTGCAAATCTGGCCCTATTTAGAGCATCTCTGAGATGCTCAGGTGCTATTGCAGTTCACATAGCCATGCTCAGGGGCATCTCACAGGGGCTCCCGCTAGATCTGGATTTGCAATAGTGCCCGCCTTTGTGAATAAGGCATATGGTAGCAGAAGCACATCTGAGATGGACGCGAGCATCCCCTGATCTGCTTCGGGGCAAATCTTTGAGAATCAGGCCCACTGTTGCTATCTTTCGATCATAAACTCGGTTTTGCCATTACGCCTACTTAGACTCCAGGTTGAAAGTCTGCTTTTCATGCTATGACTTTAGCTCTGCCCCAAGTGGGTCATTGGTGAAGGCGGGCGTATGTTTGCCATCGTTAGTGACATCACAGTGTAGCTTGTGAACCCTGTTTCATGCTGCGGGATTGAATTGTGAGCACTGTTGTGTGAGGAGTCTACAGTGGATTTGCTGCTGATTCTTAGCTCAGTGCATGTGACCATTTCTTTCAATGTCCTTGACACGCATGCTTTGGCAAAATGACCAACTTTGCTACACAAGGCACATATTTTGTTTCTGACAGGACTGTGTTGGTATCCAGTGATTTTGTCGAATGGAAAATAAATAACGAACTTATAAACATTTTTAACAAACAAATATCGAATTTTATTAAATATATATATATGGGGATGGGGGTAAGGGTTTAAAACGGGTGTGGAAGGGGTTGAAACAAAGGGAAATGGGGGATTGAAGGTGATCCCCCAATTTATTTATTTTAAAAATCAGTATTTTTTTCGTTACAAATGTTTAGATAAAAAGGGTTTTGTTATTTTTTCATTCGATAAAATCACGTGTAAGCGACTTTGTTGTTTGCCGCATAGGTATGCTATTCCACCCAGGACTACAGATGACATTTGGAAGTGACAGCATTTTACTCCCTATTTTTTCAAGTTGGGAGTAAAATGATTTTACAAGGTGTATCAATGGGGGTACTTTTTTTATTTTTTAACCGTGCACAACTTGAGTCTAAAAACCAATATCTTCTTGAAATGCTTGCTTTTTTATACCTAGTAATTAATGCAAAATTAAAGATGCATTTTTTACCATAAAGCTACTCTTTATATCAGGAAATACTATTGTTAGATCTCTTCCTCAGGGAACACTGGAACTGTGCCACTGATCCAAATATATCAGTGTGTGCTAAAATGGAGCTAGTCGCATCTATTTCAGTATTTTCCTATTCTTGTCAGGACTATTTTTACTCCCTGTTTTTTTTTCTTCAGAGTACTTGTTTGTGTAGGAAGTGGAAGTGGCTGCTTTTCCACCTGTGTCTGTGGGGCTGAATCCAAAGCGTGCACCTCTCCTCGCTGACTACTGCGTCGCTCCAATTTCCCTTGTTATGTCTGGTGGGTGTATATAATAATGAATATGACAATAATAATGTGTTCTTTCTATTGCACTTTAATCTAAAGCACTTTACATAGGGCATGTTTACATACATTACTATTATTACCCAATCGAAATTGGTACTCATTTATCCACCTCGGAAGGATGAAAGGCTGAGTTAGCCTGAACGGGATTTGAACCAGATCAAGCACAGATCACAGCAACATGCGTTTAACCTGCTGAGCTGTCTTGCCTGCCTCATATGGCTGCCTTCACTGCCACAGGTGGCTTTAGAGGGTGGCAGAGAGGCGAAGACCGAGGGCGCCTCACTTGCTGTGCCACACCCACTCCAGCCTCTGTATTCCATGCTGGCATCTTTTTTTAACATTTAGTGAAGGCAAAGTAGAGGAGGTGTTGAAGGAAAACGAACAAAGTCTACCCCTGATCAATCATGCAATCCCAACTTAATCCGAGAGGTAGCTCAGGGGCAACGTGCTTGTTTTGGAAGCAAGACAATGCAGAGCAACGCAGGTTTAAATTCTGGTCCTGTGCTTAGAGACTGGTCTCCGCTATTAAGTGCGGTATAAAAGATGGATTCATTTATGCTGTGTGGTCCCCTAACGGGATTCGAGCGTGCGTCCTGCGTGTTTACCACAGTGTTGCTAGAAACATTCAACGGGCTCAGCCATCGCCCCAGTTTAGCTTTTCCTTGAGTTGTGTTTGTCTTGACCAAAGACGAGCTGCCCCTTACTCCCACACAACTTCAAAGAGAGGCAGATGGTGCAGGGGGAAGGGTTCTGCAGAGCACTTAAATGGCATGCTGTGCAATCACCTGTTCACCACAGCCTTCAGTTTCCCAAAGAGCAGTGTTCATGGGATGCCCATTACTATGATGTACACCCCTCTACCCCTGTGACCCCACGACACACACAACTTTGCATTGTGGTAATTATAATCATCCAATCAAGATTGGGGCAGGAAGTTACAATTATACTCATATGCGTGACCAATGTCTAGAAGGATTTTATTTTTCAAAGCCAAGCATTTACAAATTTTTACCAACTAGACCTGAGAAAGAGGACCATGAGTTTATATGTGTCGAACACTCACTGACAAATTGTAAAAATGCAGTGGTGTAAAACCCAGGATTTGTCATGCTTGCGTTTCTTTGCACCCTGAGATACATAGTTTTCCATTGAGGACTGTGCATGAATTGCTTAAGGGCTCCAATATTTGTAGTTGATTTCACACTATTAAAACATCTTCTTTACAATGGGGCCATCACCAAGATTTGCATTACTTTTACACTGGCCTTCCCTCAGTTCCAAATTACTTTATTTGACAGGCAGATATAGAGTGTCTCCAGACAGACATTGTACCAGAGAATCCGGTATAATGGATGGACTGCAGTAGAACCAACATTAGCACCCTCTACCTCGGAATACTAGAATACCTCCTGAAGAAACTGCAACTGATCCAAAATACAGCAGCAAGACTACTCCTCAAACTATCCAGAAGAGACCACATCACTCCAGCCCTAAAAACACTACACTGGCTCCCAGTAAAACATCGCATCACCTTCAAAACAATGTGCATAACGCACAGGGCAATCAGCGGACAAGGAGCAGAATTCCTACAAAAGAAAATAACAGTCTGCAAACCAACGAGACACCTCCGATCAAACAACGAAATCCGCCTGGAACTCAAACCATACCTTAAGAAAAAACTTGGAGGCACCTCCTTCTACCACTTAGCCGCAGAAACCTGGAACATCCCAAAAGAAATAAGAAACACTAAAGATCACCTAAAATTCAGGAAATCACTAAAAACCTGGCTCTTCAACACCACAGACTAAATATGGAAACCAAAACCGGAAAAAGTATGACTAAACCGGAAAGGAGACTGACATCCCCAACCCGAGAGGATAACTCCCACGGCACCTGTACGGGTGACTCCGGATAGACTAAACACAGGCGGCACGCACGGAGACTGAGTCAACTACCCCAGACAATCCCACCAACACTTCGCCTGCCCCTACTTACCGCCAGGGACGACAGTGGTGTGGAATTGTCGAGATATTGGCAATCACCACACTACCTGAGAGGTTGACATTGGCAGGCCACAGGAGCAGGAAGAGAGGATAAGGGGAGCTATGAGAGAGCTTGTTAGAGGTGGGGCCCAGAGGAGTAAGGAACCTTATATGCCAGTCGGACCCAGATCAGGACAGAGCCGCATCAAGGGAGACT